>NC_091763.1:40010387-40326637 GCF_029378745.1 Bos indicus
CTTCTAAGGGATTCCTGCCTGCAGTAGTAGATATAAATGGTCATCTGAGTTAAATTCACCCATTCCAGTCCATTTGAGTTTGCTGATTCCAAGAATGTCAATGTTCACTCTTGCCATCTCCTGTTTGACCACTTCCAATTTGCCTTGATTCATGGACCTAACATTCCAGGTTCCTATGCAATATTGCTCTTTACAGCATCAGACCTTGCTTCTATCACCAGTCACATCCATAACTGGGTGTTGTTTTTGATTTGGCTCCATCCCTTCATTCTTTCTGGAGTTATTTCTCCACTGATCTCCAGTCACATATTGGGCACCTACCAACCTGGGGAGTTCCTCTTTCAGTATCCTATCATTTTGCCTTTTCATACTGTTCACGGGGTTCTCAAGGCAAGAATACTGAAGTGGTTTGCCATTCCCTTCTCCAGTGGACCACATTCTGTCAGACCTCTCCACCATGACCCGCCCGTCTTGGGTGGCCCCACACGGCATGGCTTAGTTTCATTGAGTTAGACAAGGCTGTGGTCCGTGTGATCAGATTGGCTAGTTTTCTGTGATTATGGTTTCAGTGTGTCTGCCCTCTTGCAACACCTACTGTGTTACTTGGGTTTCTCTTACCTTGGACGTGGGGTATCTCTTCATGGCTATTCTAGCAAAGCACAGCCGCTGCTGCTTATCTTGGATGAGGGGTATCTCCTCACCACCGCCCCTTCTGACCCTGAACATGGAATAGCTCCTCTAGGCCCTCCTGCGCCCGTGCAGCCACCACTCCTTGGACGTGAGGTTGCTCCTCTTGGCTGCCACCCCTGATCTCGGGCTTAATTCTTCTAGGTCTTTGTTAATTGATTCTTGCATTTTCTCCATTTTGTTTTCAAAGTTTTTGATCATCTTTACTAACATTATTCTGTATTCTTTTTCAGGTAGTTTGCCTATTTCCTCCTCATTTATTTGGACTTCTGTGTTTCTTGTCTGTTCCTTCATTTGTGTAGTATTTCTATGCCTTTTCATTATTATTTTTGTTTTTTTTTACTTATTGTGTTTGAGGTCTCCTTTCCCCAGGCTTAAAGGTTGAATCCATCCTTCCTTTTGGTTTCTGCGCTCCTAAGTCTGGTCCAGTGGTTTCTGTAAGCTTCGTATAGGGTGAGATTTGTGCTGAGTTTTTGTTTGTTTACTTGTTTGGTTTTCCTCTGATAGAAAAGGCTGAGTGAGGTGGTAATCCTCTCTGCTAACGACTGGATTTGTATTTTTGTTTTGTTTGTTGTTTAGATGAGGTGACCTGCACAGGGTGCTACTGGTGGCTGGGTGATGCCGGGTCTTGTATTCAAGTGGTTTTCTTTGTGTGAGTTCTCACTATGTGATACTCCGTAGGGTTAGTTCTGTGATAGTCTAGGGTCTTGGAGTCAGTGCTCCCACTCCAAAGGCTCAGAGCTTGATCTCTGGTCAGGAACTAAGCTTGTACAAGTGGTTTTTAATGACATTACATGAGATTAAAACAAATATCCAAAAATGAGAAAAGAAAGATGAACCCCACACAAATGGCAGTTACCAAATCAGGCAAATAATAATTAAAATAATGGAATATAAACATATATGTATACATCCATGAGCAAAGTTAAAAGAGTCCAACAAAAATAAAGTATGACAGATTGCCCCAACAACAAAGGAAATCAAAAATTATATTTACAAATTAAGAACAAAACTAAAACACAAACCAGAAAATGAAACTGAAACAAGATGTCAAGTGGGGAATAAAGCCATGAAAACCATACTAACAAGTATGTTGAGAGGAAAGGAAAGAAAGAAAAATACATAGGCAAAGTTAAATAGAGGTAGATGAAGATTTATATACGTAAAGATTAACTGCAAGGGGAAAAGAACAGTAGGAAATGAAAACAAAGGAGGAAATGTCAAAAAGTATACTAGATTTTAAAAAATTAAAAGTTAAAATTATAAAAAAGAGGGAAAAAAACAGAAGAAGAAAGAAAATAAAACAAAACAAAAAAGGATAACTCCGCACAACTGCAAAATCCCTACGTAGATGCAGAGGTTTATAACAACAATAAAAAGTGTGACTGAATGTATACATTTACAAATTCAACCCTAAACAAAATCAAACTCATCCGACAAAAATAAAGTACAATGGGTTGACCAGGTGAACAAAGGAAACTAAAACTTATGTCTACCCCAACAAAACTAACTAAAGCATAAACTGGAAAAAAAAACCAAATCAAGGTGCCAATTGGTGTAGATAGCAATGAAAGTAAACTTACAAATATGTTGAAAGGAAAGGAAATAAAGAAAATAAATAAAGAACAGATAGGCAAAGTTAAATAGCGGTAGATAAAATTTACATACATTAAAGATTAACTTCAAGGGGAAAAGAACAGCAGGAAAAGGAAACAAAGGAATAAATGTATAAAAAATAATGATAGGTTTAAAAATTAAAATTAATAAAAGATAAAAAAAAACTGGAATACTCCCCAGAACTGCAAAAGCCCAATGTAGAGGCAGGGGTTTATAACAACAATAAAAATGTGACTGAGGAAAAATAAACGTTCAAAAGCTTAGATTTCATAATTCCAATAAAATTGACAACAACAACAGAAGTGGAAAAGAAGGAAAGAAAAAGAAAAAAAAATCCAAAAGAATCTACAGAAGAAGTCAAAACATAAGAAGTATAAATGTTTTTCTTGTGTCACTGCTGCCAGACTCCTTTCTCTTGCTGGACGTCACAGTCCACCTCACCTCTCCAGGATGCCTTCCAACACTGTGCTGATCTGTGAACCTGCTGTGGGGGCAGCTCAGATTCTAATCTGGTCCTACTTCTGTGCGTTCTTGCCTCCAATGTTCACAGCTATCAGAACTAGTGCATTTTCTTTAGTGGGTGCTCTCAATCACCATTTATATATTCCATAGAGACAGAGTCTGCCTAGTTGATCTTGTGGACTTAACATGCAACTGGTACAGCTAGTAGGAAGGCTTGGGTCTTCTTAGCCACACTGCCCCTGTGTTTCAATTGTGGTTTTATTTCCACTTCTGCATGTGGGTCATCCACTGGGGCTTGCTCCTGAGGCTGCCCTGGAGGACTTGGGTTTGCCCATGTGAAGGCCAGGTGCGGAGGTGGTGCAGCAGCTTGGGTCATAGGGTTCTGGCAGCACCAGGTACTCTGGGGAGTTGGCAGCTGGCACCCCACTCCAGTACTCCTGCCTGGAAAATCCCATGGATGGAGGAGCCTGGTAGGCTGCAGTCCATGGGGTCGCTGAGTGTCGGACATGACTGAGCGACTTCATTTTCACTTTTCACTTTCATGCATTGGAGAAGGAAATGGCAACCCACTCCAGTGTTCTTGCCTGGAGAATCCCAGGGACGGGGGAGCCTGTTGGGCTGCCGTCTATGGGGTCACACAGAGTCGGACACGACTGAAGTGACTTAGCAGCAGCAGAAGGGTATGGCAACCAGTATTGGCCAATATGCTCCGGTATTCTTGCCTGGAGAATCCCCCGCCCTGACAGAGAAGCCTGGCAGGCCACAATCTACAGGGTCTCAAAGAGTCAGAAAGTGTCAGAAAGGTCAAAGTGACCCTGTACGCATAGACGCAAGACTTTTTTTTGCCTGTGGCATCTCTGTCCCAGTGAGAGTTGAGCGTGAAGGTGGCACAGCTGCTTGGCTTGCGGGTCCCTGGCAGCACCAAGTGTGCAGGGACACGGACTGCCTCTGCCACAGGAGTTATGGACCTATCAGAGTCTTTTTTTGAGCCTCTCCTGGCTGGTGCTCAGAAGGCCTCTTTGACCAGTGTTTCTCTGTAGCTCCGCCCTTTCAGGCACTTAGAGGGCTCCCTTGCCTGTGGTTCTTCTCTGTTGTTCGGCGCACCAGGCACATAAAGGGCCCCGGGCCCAGCCTCCCCCACTCCCCCTGCTGTCTGGGGTCCTATTCTGTAGATTGGCACATCAGGCTCTTAAAGGGGCACCTTGGGTGGGGTCCTGCTCTGTAGTTCAGTGCTTCAAGAGTTTGATGGGCCAGCCTCTCTATTGTTCAGCTGCCAACCCTGGTGTATGGGCAAAGAGAGGCTCTGGTGATGGCTTTACCCCTTAACTGTGACTCAGCAGTATCGCCTTTCTTCCATGGCTGCCCAACTTTCCTCCACAGGCATTTGTAACCACAGTCTCCTCCCTTATAACCCCTCAATCCATCTCTCAGCAATCAACAGCAGCCCTCGCTCTGGAATTGCTCCACAGTCCCTAAACTCCAGTTCTTAGCTGCTACAACTTCCAGGGGACCTCCCTCCCTGTCAGGGGATGAATTTCTGTGGCAAGGGCTGCCTGATTCTCATTTCATTTAGGCTGCCACAGATCAGCTGTTTCACTCTCAGCCTTAAATGTTTCTCCTCTGACTCAGACAATTGCCCCGATATAGGGATCAGACCCTTGCTTCAGTTCCCCTATCTACCAAGGGCAGGTCCAATCCTAGTAACACTCCTGTTTTTCCCCTTGTTCTTTTGTCCTACCGAGTTTCGGGTGGTTCTATATATTCTTTTCCACTGGTCAGGTTCTCCTGTCCACTCTCAGCTGGTGTTTTGCATGCACTTCTGTGTCTTAAGGTGTATTCCTGGTGTATCCATGGAGAGAGAGATACTCCACGTCCACCTACTCCTCAGCCATCTTGTTCTCCCATTTTGGTATTCTTGATTTACCTATATGTGTGGTACTTTGAATTCTCCCTGAACCATTCTTTGTAACATTTAACTGTGTCCCTTATTAACAAATGAGTTAAATCAAATATTTGGCATATGTTCATTTCCTATTTGAATGAAAGCATTGATTTTATTTTGCAAAACTGGTAAGACCCAAATATAGTATTTATAGATGTAGTCAGTTACCCTTATGAATTTTCTTAAAAATGTCAAAGGCAATAATACTCAGCATAGAAAAATTTCTTAAAAATCTACTTTCTCTTTCTTACAGTCATATACACAAACATATACAGCAGGAAAGAGAGAAACAACTATCATCACCTTCCAATTAATTCTTCATCCACTCTCCAAACTCTCCTCTCTTCATCCACTACTTCTTGTTTCAGTATTATTTTGCCTTTTTTTAGGTTACAGTCTCTTATCTGTACTTTGCTATTTATTTTAAACTTGGGTCTTTGTTTCTCACACACTACTACAGCTCACTTTTTAACCATAATTTTCCACAATTTCTGCAGTTAATCTAGTAGACAATTCTCTCGTGTTGAAATTAAAGAAGGAAAGCTATGTTTATCCACACATTAATTATTATACCCATTTCTGTCATATAGTTGACAAAACTTTTTGGAAATGCATAGAATATGAAAGTAGCTTTAGTTTTATCTTACAGTGTCAAGGGCAGGGACACTCTAAGAGAGAACAAAAGGGCTTGTTATGGGAATTTAAAATCCAATGAGGTACATACAAGGCCTGCTCAAAATCATTTTGATCACAGTAGGAGGTTTCAGACAACATCAACAGAAAACTTGTTAGTTTAGTGAACAGAGGTTCACTCTGGGTGTGCACATACAATAACAGAGCAAGGTAGTACCTGCTTTCTTTTTTTTTTTTTCCCTGTAAATCCACTATCTTATGTTCCTACTGCTTACTTATGTTACTTGTCTCTCCAAAATTAAAAATTCACTATTTTCGTAAATAAAGTTTTGAAGTGTCCTGTACTCTATTCTGAATATATTCTTTTAGTCAATTAATTCTCCTCCACAAGAAGTATATGTCAAGTCAAAGCAATACTTTTATTCTGAAAACATCTGCTCATGTAGACATTTAACTGATTGTACAGATATTACTTCTGTTGTAAACCTTCCACATCCTCCCACCCTCTCCACCATGGTCTATTAGGCAATGTCTAGACAAGGAAGTTATTTTGTCCAGTTAGCTCTGGATGTTTGGAGTGCAAAATAATAATCTTCACAGAAGGAAAGAAAGCATAATATGTGAAGGAAAAGTCTCTAGTGAAGCTAAGCTAATCCTGTTTGATAGCTAGTTTCTAGAATTTACTTCCTGAATTTGATGCTGCTTCTCTTTCTATAAATATGTTCTACCTGTGTATGTTTTAGTGATCTTCACATAGTCAAGGGCTGTGTTTAACAGTCATCAAGCAGAAACATAAATCTTTCTTTAGCATAAGTTCCTGTGTGCAGTCACATGCATCTGTATATCAGCGGTGGGGGTAGAGGAAAGAGAACAGAGCAGATCTGTGTGTCCGGAAACAGACTAGTATAAATATGCGTTGCTGTGTGGTTAACATAGTTTACATCAATGAGAACAAAATAACTGTGACATTTGCCTCTAAGATCTGTGAAATCACATGTGTCTGGGGAATACTGAATGGAGGAGAGCATGCTGCACTGAGACTCTCAAAAATTAGATTTCTATTTTCATTGAGTATCTTAAAAGGACCTTGTTCTAATAATTTAAAAACACATCAATTGAACTCATTATTTTAATTTGCAGTGTCCTTTAAAGGAGACATTTTGACTATGGGGCTATTACACTTTGAATTTATTCTTACTCTCTTATCTTGAGTTTTTGGTTATCTTTCTTAATGATACACACCCACCATATGAAATTCAGGTAACTCTAAGACAAATGTGCCATCCACTAGGAATCTTTCTTCTGCAATGCCCTGGACTTAATGGCTTGATCACACTAACTAAATACATCACATGTGCATTATATTTAGTAATATAAGTGTCTTTCTGACTAGACTCTTAGCTACTTAAGTGCAAACACTATGTATTATTTATATTGATATATCAACCCTTTCTTGACCCTTCATCCTGTAATTGTGTAAGTAAAATTTCACTAAAATGCCTAAAGAACATCTAAAACTAATTTATCACATTTAAAATAATTCCAACTTTTGATATCTCCATTGCTGATTCACACCTTTAGTGGTCTCCGAAACAGTACTTTTTCTCAAAGCACATGTCTATGAATCCCTAACCAGCTTTCTCCAGAAATACATTTAAACTGTCTATATTGTTGAAGGAAAAAACAAAATGAATATATCTGGCAATAGTCAAATTTAGAGACATAGTTTTAAACCCTAGATCCTATAGAAGAGCAGCCCTCTGTTTATGTAAAAGGAGACTAAGGTTGAACAGTTAGTAGAGTGACCTTTGACTTTTCTTTCATAGTATCATTGGCAAGTCATTTGTTGACGCTGTAGGAATTGTACCTGAAAAGAGCAGAGCACTTGAGAAAAGTGTAATTTATGCTGTTGATGTTTTTCCTTTTATTATTGCTCTTTATTTCCATGAATCTCTAGATTCCTTTCAAGATGGGAGAAGCAATCTTATTCTTTCTTTCTTTCTTTCTTTTTGGTGCCCTCCTCCACAACACCTAAGTAATCTTTTACACAGAGAAGATGCTCAATCTATACTATTGCTCTAAATTCCTCCTAAACTTCTTTCATAGCCTCTCTTTTTGGTTTGCTCTTTGATCATCCTAAAGAGATAGGCTTTCTAGATCTAAACTCTAAGTTCAGTGGCCACCCTAGTCAAGTTATTTAGTATATACTGTCATGCATAACTTCTAAAGGTACATACTTCTACTAAACTTGTATATATTATTGACTCAGTGGATCATGGATCCTTTCACCAACACTAAAAGGAAATCAGAGATTGAACAAATGAATTAAGATACTACTATATTTACATAAAATAGAAACCAAAGTAATACTATACTAGTAAAATAAGAATGGTTATTTGATCTGTCCGTTTTTACACATAAAAGTATTTCTTTAAACAATCTCAGGATGTCCTTAAATTGATCCAGAAAATATATGCAAAAAAGTTAGTCAGATATTCATGATACAGAATGTTATTGTTAATTTACGGTAGTTCTATTCCTATTGTATCTGTATAAAGATTTTAAAAGTTAGTAATGCATTCCTCTTATCAAAATAGGCACAGGACATTGTAAATCAACTATACTTCAATAAGATAAATTAGGGAAAAAATAGGCATAGGACAAACTCATTTAAACAAATTGCTCATTTTAGACACCTCATTAATTAGAAATGTCATGTTTGATTATAAAAATTATGGATTTGCTACTAAGAAAAAATTCCTCAAATCCATTGAGACTAAAATAAGAATAAATAGAACACACAGATTTTTATATTCACTTTAACACTTTTGTTGAAAAAAATTGAACCACAAGCAGTATAATTATTAAATAGAGAAAAAAAATGTAAATAATTAATTCCAAACAAGGGAAGTGAAAATCTATGATATGAGGGAAAAGGATGGGAATAAATGAAAGGATTACAAAGTTCACTGGAAAAATACAATTTAAAGACAGAGTGAAAACATAAAATTATGGAGGGGTATAAAAATAGTATAGATACTAGAAGATACAAGAAAATTAAGATCAGAAGTCTATGTACCTAAAGTGTGGAGAAATGGAACACTTCTTGACAATCAGTGGGGATGTAAACAGATACAATCATTATGAAAAATGAACTCTTTTTCCAGTACAAGAAGCTGCAACTTGAAGTACGTTGTATTACAAATGCGTGTATTTTACTTATTTTTTAAAATTGTTTGTATTACACCTCTAGGGGAAAATATATCTTAGATAATAAGTCTAGGATGTTATATTAATGCTACTTAAAATAGTCACATTTAAAAATAACCTACAACTAAGCAGAACTGGCAATTAAGAAAATTATGAACATTTTTTAGAGTAGGAAAACTATATATCAGATACTTTATATTTTTATATTAAAACTAGATATTTTAATCATATGATTTTATATAGTCTTATATACAATTTTATTTGATGTTTGCAGCCATACAAGAATTTATTTGAACTCTAACCTATTTTTGAAAAATCCCAAAGACTAACACTATTTATTCTTAGACCTTTGGGAAACTAGAAATCAATGTTTGACATTATTCCTGTTTTCTATTAGAATATCTAATATTTATCACAGGTAGTTACTGGGCAGCTTATTAATGTATTTATGATAAAGCCATCAGCTTTTTACTAAAGATTTCATGAATGATATTTTGGGAATTAAGTCTCTCTTAAATGTAAATTTTTATAAATTTATCTAAACATTTTTCTCATAATTTAGAACTACAAAATGCTTTCTTTTAATGGTAATTGCTAAGTCACTTCAGTCATGTCCAACTCTGTGTGACCCCATAGACAGCAGTCCACCAGGCTCCCCTGTCCCTGGGATCCTCCAGGCAAGAACACTGGAGTGGGTTGCCACTTCCTTCTCCAATGCATGAAAGCGAAAATGGTAAATATATATTAAAAAGCAGAGACATTACTTTGCCAACAAAGGTCCGTCTAGTCAAGTCTATGGTTTTTCCAGTGGTCATGTATGAATGTGAGAGTTGGACTGTGAAGAAAGCTCTGCACTGAAGAATTGATGCTTTCGAACTGTGGTGTTGGAGAAGACTCTTGAGAGTCCCTTGGACTGCAAGGAGATCCAACCAGTCCTTTCTAAAGGGGATCAGCCCTGGGATTTCTTTGGAAGGACTGATGTTGAAGCTGAAACCCCAATACTTTGGCCACCTGATGCGAAGAGTTGACTCATTTGAAAAGACCCTGATGCTGGGAAAGATTGGGGGCAGGAGGAGAAGAGGACGACAGAGGATGAGATGGCTGGATGGCATCACCGACTCAATGCACATGAGTTTGGGTGAACTCCAGGAGTTGGTGATGGACAGGGAGGCCTGGCGTGCTGCGATTCACGGGGTGGCTAAGAGTTGAACACAACTGAGTGACTGAACTGAACTGAACTGTCTATACTTGGCCCACAAAGAAACCAATTAACACTTTGGCAATTGTTGATATAATGCAGATGGCAATGAATGACAGCATCTTTGAGCTCAAACTGGTACCTTCTATGTTAACTTATTTTTGTGTCTGAATGTTTGTTTTGGTCTTTTATGCTGTTCTCAGGAGAAATTCTCAGACAAAAGCCTCATGAATTACTGATTTATTTATAAATGAATTGTTACCAATTTGATCTTCAGAGTAAAGGTCTACTGTCAGATGTGAGGGAATTCAGACTCTACTTGTTTTGAGTATTAACTCCATTTTCAAGGAGAAAGACAATGAGGATGGAGGGAAAAGTAAAGCATTTGAGCCAAATGTTCAAATATCTTATGAAGAATTAATAATAAATATTAAGAAATATGTACTTTGAAAGAAAGAACATGACAGGCAAACAAATTATTATTATCAGAAAACTGACTTCTGTGCCTGATGAAATTCTGGGAGTTGGTGATGGACAGGGAGGCCTGGCGTGCTGCGATTTATGGGGTCGCAAAGAGTCAGACACGACTGAGTGACTGAACTGAAGATTTAAATGTGACTAGTATAGTGCACGGAGTCGGACACGACTGAAGCGACTTAGCAGCAGCAGCAGCAGTATAGTCAGTGGCACCCCACTCCAGTACTCTTGCCTGGAAAATCCCATGGACGGAGGAGCCTTGAAGGCTGCAATCCATGGGGTCACTGAGGGTGGGGCACAACTGAGCGACTTCACTTTCACTTTTCATTTTCACGCATTGGAGAAGGAAATGGCAACTCACTCCAGTACTCTTGCCTGGAGAATCCCAGGGACGGGGGAGTTTGGTGGGCTGCCATCTACGGGGTCGCACAGAGTCAGACACAACTGAAGTGACTTAACAGCAGCAGCAGCCGTATAGTCATATTTTTTTAAGCAGGTAAAATATGCATTTGTCTTTCTTTTAAAATTATAATCAGCCTTTGCAAAAGAACAGTTATAAAAAGTGATAAGCAGATCATTTCCAGATCAGGAAAACACATTCTATTCAGCATTTCCCCATTATGTGACCCCTTAAATGAGGTAATTATATTTTTAAAAAATTAAAATTGATATTAATTATATAATGCCCTAGTCACAGTCAGTATCTAAAATTTTGTAATATTTTGAAGCTACAATTTGGGATAAAACATGTATATTCTGTAGAAACATTTACCTTCTCTTTTTACTTCTAAATAAAATGCAATGGCCCAATCCTTTATTGTAGAGTTTACAAATTGGTTAAAAAAAAAAAAAAAGAAAAAAGCACACGCATAGCCCTGACAGTTTTGTTTACTTATACCACAGGTAAAGAATTGTCCTTTCCAAATCAATAACCCCGTCTAGGAAAAAATGTCCATTGTATCACCGGTTAGCAGTGACAGTTACCTGAATAAAGAGATTTTTTTTTCCTCTTCTATGACTTGATTCCCTTTTGAATAAATTAAAGTGAGTAGAACTACAGGAGCTGTCCTGTATAATATAGAGTCTATATCAAGCTGCCACCTCAAAATATTCCCAGGTGATGCAAGTGTAATTTTGTTAAACAGTACTTAATGACTCAATTTAGATACTGGTTTACCTAGGCCCTTGGGTATTCACTCAGTCTAAATCTTCAGTAATGTTTCTAAAACTTGTATAATGTAAGTCAAGTAAATCCCCAGACAAGAACCAAAAGTCATGCATTTTATGCCTAACAAAATGAGGTAAAGTTTGTTATTCTTAAGCTTTGGGATAGATGCAAAAGCAGTACCTGCTATTAATCAACATCTTACATAGAAATAGGAAGGCCAAACATCTAGTGTTTGGGTCTCTTAGAAAATATATAGTCTCTTAAAAAATATATAGGCTTTTATTAATTTAAATCATTCCACACCTTTATCAAGTTGTTTTCACTGCACTTATATTTCCATTAAAACAAAACAGGAAAATAACCCATAATCTTCCAAAAAAGCTAAAATAGTATGATTCAATGAAATGAAAGCTGTATTAGTATTCTCCAATCTATAATCTAATCCAATTCAAAGGTTGATAATATTTACACAGTGGCTTGGAATTTCTCTCAGAGACAAGCTCAGGGACAAATATCTGGTTGGAAAGGTAGTGAAGCTTGAAGATTCATTAGAACAAGTATACCACATTGCATGATATTTTGAGGAGTGCTCTAAAGGAGAAGAACATAATTTCTATCAAGAACATAATTTCCATGGAAAATAACTTCCCCTTCAAAAGTAAAGCAGTTACAGTCTAAACTTTTTAATAAGGGGATGGTGAGGAGCCCAGGCAGGCGTGAGGCAGGGAGGAAACAAGCATGCTTCACAGATGGAAGCCAAGCCCCAGAGCTGGCAGGTGCGTCAGCTCTCCAAGACCTCTGACAAGCTCTGTGGATTCTTGCTGATACACCTAGTCCAAAAGCCAGTCAGACTCAGGAGACTTTTAGGTAGTACTTAACCTCTTTAACACTTCAAGGATGAAGTAGAAACAACGAACTCTGTGTAAACTAGATGGAGGAGCCCTGAAGATGAAGAAGAGGAAACTGCGCAAGGGGCAGGAGGCCCACCCTACCTTGTCCCCGTCGCTGTGGCGTCCGAGCTGCTGCGATCCTCAGCGCTGGCGGGACCAACATTCCTGGACCAACTGTGTCTATCAGGTGCTGGCCACAGGAGAGGCCCCATGAGTCCACTGGGTGCCCGGGGAAGGTGTGGTGGAAGGTCGGCCTGCAGCCGGAGCTTGGTGTTTGGCCGCCTCAACTGGCCTGGATGTTCTAAATGCAGGGGCAGTTATGGACAGTTTAGAAGAGAAACATCTGGAGGCTAAAGATGAACTGAATATGGAAGCAAGACCAGGACTGCAATTTCTTACAGGCACAGGGTTTCTTAGGAAATGCCCCCTCCGCCTTGGGGAATTCAGCGATGGGCTTGCCTGTGCATGTTTCCATTTGACTGGAGTGATGGGGAGGGAAGCATTCAGTGCTTTAAATTGGCTTGAAATGCTACATTTCGTGATTGTGAACAACAGGTGCAGAAGAGAGTCAGTCGCAAAGATTTGGCAGGAATGCAGCAGATGGGTTTGTGATTATCTGAAGAGGCTGGAGCGCTTTCTTCAGCTCGGTGCCAAAGTTGCAAAGGGTGCACTGCTGTTCTCCTGGACTGTGGGAACATGCCACTGACCAAGACGGCAGAGATGGAAGCCTGTGTCTTCGTTTGCATTGGCCAGTCAGGAGTTTGTGGTGGTCAACCTAGGCCTCAGCTCTGCGTATTTGTGCAGCCTCTTCAGGGAAGCCCGCCCCCGCCCCTGCGAGTCGTGTACATCCAGGAGACTGACTCCGTGGGCAAGAAGCGCCCCAACACCAGGTTCGGCTTCAACAGGAAGAGGTTCAACAGGTTCAGCGTACTCCGAACCAGTTTCTGTGGAAATGGGTGGACCGGGCACCAAGGGCCACATCACAGCTCAGGCGTCCACCAACCAAACCGACACTTTTGACAATGCTGAGGCCAAGCCCCCTGGACCAAGTCTTCATCCACCTTTCCACACCGTGGGAAAAGCAAGAGGTTTTCGAGCAGCAGCTGAAAAGACTGGCACTGACCTGGGCCCGCTGTGTTCACTGGTCGCGTCTGTCGGCTGCTGTCCCGCCTCAGCGTAGCCGAGTTCTGTACGGAACCCTCGCGGGAAGTTCGGGGAAGATCTCGCGGCCAAAACGGGTTTTCCCTCCAGTACCACACGCCGCGCAGTGTTACCAGTGCCACTCCCCCGAGCAGGATCTTCTCAGAGAATGGTGGGGACATGGTTGCGCTTCACAAGTTGGGCCATGCTTGGGTTGGCTGGCTGCTGGTACACACGGAGGCGGTGGTGAAAGGCTTCTCTGTACCAGAGACAAAAGCTGCTCTGGGCTTGGCCTCTGCTGCTGGAGAGAAACCAGCCCGGCTTCACCAAGTAGCTGCTGAGAGAGTGTGTATGGCCCTAGGCGGCTGCAGGTTGTCCAGGACCATCTCCTTCACAAGATCCCTTCCCAGCCACAGGAGGCCCTAAGGAGGGTCACCCGCACCACCCACTCCATGGGGAAGCAGTCTGATGTGGCACTGAGCAGCATCTAGCCCTTCTCCTTCCCAGAGACACCTGAAAGCCTCACAGTTGTTGGTGCTTTTCAGCCAGGACCTCCAGAAGATAATGGGCCACAAAGCAAAAGTGCTGGATGCTAAGGCCTACAGACGCATAGAGAAAGCGCTCGGGGCTACCTGGACAGGCAGCAGGTGCTGGCGAACCCCAACTGGAAGAGGAAGTTATAAAGCATGAGGCCTCGGTGCCCGGCGCCGCATGGGACTAAGAAAATGGAGCTTCTGAAATGAAGCAACACCTGAAGCAGAGAAACAAGATGTTGGCGGGGAGCCTGAGAAGGAAGAGCTGTCTTGGCCAACGTAGTTTGACCTCCATTATGGTACCTATGGGGATGTGGTGTTTCCTTCCACTGAATCTGGTAAGTGAACTTGTTACTTAGCTGTACTTTCAATTTCTTTTCATTTGAGATTTGTACCTTATTACTGCGTTTTGGCTGGTTGCTGGTGAAGGGCTTGAGATCCATTAATTGCTTTTCCTACCCATGATTAGCAAATGTTTCTGCAGAGATTAAAACAACCAAAACAAAACAGAGCTTTTAAATTACTGTTTGTTCTGGTCCTTCTTACCCATTAGGTTTCTCACACATCTCTCCACAAAATATTTTGAGGAGGAGAAAGATGTTTCTCCAGAGAGGAATATTCACACTGGACTGAGTTCCTAAGAATGTTCTATTTTTCCTTACGTAGGAATCTTCCTGAAAAGAACTCCCTGTGGCTAATACACTCATTACAACCCATCACTCCATTTTTGCCATGTGTTACATTACTAAGAAATTCACACTTAAGGTTCCAGTTTAGACATCAGAATTACTCATAATGTCACTAGATAGGGTTCCTCTCCTGTTAGTGAATGCATATGCTGCTTTTCACGTCTCCCCTTATATTAAAACAACTTACACAACTAATTCCTCATTGGACTATGAACTTCTGGAGGAGAAGTGACATGCATTTAACCCTTTTAATAAAAGAATTGAAGCCAGTGAAGTAACAGAAAAGGAAATGGCTTTTTTTTTTTTTCCTTTCCTAACTAGTGCTTTAAAACATTTCTAATACTTCCTTCCTAGCCTTGCATAGAATCTTTTGATATAAATGTCAGTTGTAAGAACAAGTCTCATTTTAGAAATTGACTCCTCTTGGTATTAAAAAGACCAGTCCACTTTAATTTAAAACTTTAAACTCATAATGCAAAGCCTCTCCCCACTTACCAATGTAGCTGTGATCTCACTTGGCTTGGGGACTGATAGTGGGGAGGCAAACATGGTATTTTTCACTCTTTCCTCTCGACTTCTTACCCTTTATTTCTGTGTCTCATTTCCTTTTCCAGATTATTTTGAGAGAAGATGAGAACACATCTTTTCTGTTTGGTTTTATTATCATCTGAGCATTCTGTGTGTCAGGCCCTAAATGTGAATTCTTTTATTGGTTATATTAATGGTACTTCTGAGACTCCCATGGACCTCTGCATATGTCACGGTTCCATTCAGTTTCCCACCTCCTGGAAGTACTCTCCATAGAGTTACATTTCTGGACTCCTTTTCCCCAACACAGCTCCCTCTTGCATAGGGTGCTGTCAGGATAGTTCGAGCCTGGCTATTTGTACAGCATTTTTGGTAGGACAATGGGTAGTCTATATCCTTGCCAAATGTTGCTTACTAGGGTGCAGGGTGCTTTTGCTGCATGACTTTCTCCTTACCTTGCCCTGTGGACCCAGATGATACTCAACACCAGATGTTTTGTTCATAAATATTCCCAAAGCTATGGCAATGCATGTCAGACTTGCTCAAAATTATTTCAATATACTCTAGCCTAGTAGCCCCAGAGATAGCCTAGTGAGTTTCTGCTGTTTAGAAAGCTTCCAGGAGAGGAGTCAGTAGCATGAAACCCTTCTGGAGCACTTCTTGTTTGTATTGAGATTGTATATACAGGAAGAAAGGGAAACATCACAGCGCTTTGCCTAAGCTGATTACTCACTGCTTCGGTGAATTCTCTGTTCAAGTTTCTAGTCTTCTTTTATATATTACAGACATGGGTGATTGAGTTTGCTAATTTAGTAAGTCCAACTTGGATGTAATTAGAATCACTACTTAAAATGAAGAGGCTCTTACTTCTTCATTAAAAAGATATATATATATATATATATATATAATTTACAAAAGGAGACTCAATCAAATTTATTTTATTAAAAATGGGAAATATTAACAGCTATCTGAAAATAAGAACTATGTCTCTTCATTTTAAAATTCTGTTTTGAAAAATTTCCAAATATTTTAATCTACACCAGTGAAACTCACTATATAATGGTTTGTTTTTTAATGTCCTAGAAATCTGGGCTTAACACTTGTCTGTATAATCCAATACAAATATATATTTTGTCTATTAAATTAACTAGATCCTTATGAGGTAATGTTTTAAAAAGTAATAAGTTTTTATATCTATACATTTATATATATTGTTGTTGTTAAGTCTCTAAGTTATGTCTGACTGAGACCCCATGGACTGCAGCATGCCAGGCTTCTCTGTCCTTCACTATCTCCCGGAGTTGCTCAAACTTATGTCCACTGAGTCAGTGATGCTATCTAACCATCTCATCCAGTGCCACCCATATCCCCTTTTGCCTTTAATTTTTCTCAGCATCAGGGTCTTTTTCAGTGAGTTGGCTTTCACATCAGGTGGCCAAGGTATTGGAGCTTCAACTTCAGCATCAGTCCTTTCAGTGAATACTCAGGGTTGATTTCCTTTAGGATTGACCAGTTCAATTTCCCTGCAGTCCAAGGGACTCTAAATTTAGAGTCTTCTGCAGCACCACAACTCGAAAGCATCAATTCTTTTGCACTCAGCCTTCTTTTTGGTCCAACTCTGACATCCATACATGATTACTGGAAAAGCCGTAGCTTTGACTATGTGGACCTTTGTTGGCAAAGTGGTATCTCTGCTTTTTAAAACACTGTCTAGGTTTGGCATAGCTTTTCTTCAAAGGAGCAAGCATCTTTTAATTTTGTTTCCACTTTGGCCCCACCACTTCTTTCTTTCTGAATCTGTTAGTAGTTGCCCTCTGCTCTTCCCCAGTAGCATGATGGACACCTTTTGACCTGGTGTGCTTAGCATCTGGTTTCATATCTTTTTGCCTTTTCATACCACTCACAGGGTTCTTGCAGCAAGAACACTGGAGTGGCTTGCCATTCCCTTTTCCAGAGGACCAGATTTTATCAGAACTCTTCACTATGACCCATCCGTCTTGGGTGACCCTGCACAGCATTGCTCATAGCTTCATTAAGTTATGCAAACTCCTTAGCCATGACAAGGCTGTGATCCAAGAAAGAGATTTATTTATGCATATATACATACATATATGTATGTATGTAATCTATTTTATTGCAATTGAAAATCAATTTGGTTAATAGAAATTATCAGAATGTGTTTTTTATAGGTAGGTTTATAGTTTTTTTGTAAATTATATACATCTTAATTTTAAAAATAAAATACAAAATGAGAATAACTCTGTATAAGCTACATTTAATTGATTTCTTTTTTGAAACTTAATTAGCATCCCATAGATAACATGAGTAATACCATCCAAAGTACTGGCTTTAACAAATGTTACAATACAAAACTTTGGGACAGTTCCCCTTCAAAAAAAAAAAAAAAGATAGTTCACAGTTCTCTTTCATTTTTTTTTAAATTTTTATCTTTTGTAAGAGTTTCATTTTCTTTTTTTAACTTTTTATTTTATATTAGCGTACAGCTGATTATCACAGTTGTGACAGATTGAGGTGGACAACAAAGGGACTCAGCTATACTTATACATGCATGCATTCTCCCCCAAACTCACCTCCCATCAGGCTGCCACATAACACTGAGCAGAGTTCCCTGTGCTATACAGTAGGACCTTGTTGATTGTCCATTTTAAATATAGCAGTGTGTACATGTTGATCCCAAACTCCCTATCTCTTCCTCCCATTTTACCCCTCAGTAACCATAGGGTCATTCTCTAAGTCTGTGAGCATGTTTCTCTTTTGCAAATAAGTTCATTTATATCATGTATTTGTAGATTCCACATATAAGGAACATCAGACTTCCCTGGTGGCTCAGCAGTAAAGAATCCCCACCTGCCAATGCAGAAAACTCAGGAGATTCAGGTCCCATCCCTGGGTTGGGAAGAACCCCTGAAGAAGTAAGTGACAACCCCCACTCCAGTATTCTTGCCTGGAAAATATGGACAGAGGAGCCTGGTGGTT
Organism: Bos indicus; assembly: GCF_029378745.1. NCBI lineage: Eukaryota > Metazoa > Chordata > Mammalia > Artiodactyla > Bovidae > Bos > Bos indicus. Next base: position 40,028,559 of record NC_091763.1, read on the forward strand.
GCATGGGGTTGCAAAGAGTTGGACATAATGACTAAACAGCAACAATAAGGGATGTCATACAATATTTCTCCTTCTCTGTCTGACTTACTTCATTTAATATGATAATCTCTAGAATCTCCATGTATGTTGGTACAAATGGCATTGTTTCATTCTTTTTAATGGCTGAGTAACATCCATTGCTTATATGTGCCATTTCTTCTGTGTCCTTTCCTCTGTCTATAGACATTTAGGTTGCTTCCATGTCATGGCTGTTATAATAAATAGCGCTGCAATGAACATTGGGGTGCACGTATCCTTTTGGATCATGTTTTTCTCTGGGTATATGCCCAGGAGTAGGATTGCAGGGTCATATGGTAGCTCTATTTTTAGTTTTTAAGGAAACTATAATGTTCTCCATAGTGGCTTTATCAATTTACATTGCCACCAACAGTGTAGGAGGGTTCCCTCCTATCCATACCCTCTTCAGTGTTTATCCTTTGTGGATATTTTGATGATAGCTATTTTTGAAAGGTGTGAAGTGATATCTCATTGTAGTTTTGATTTGCATTTCTCTAATAATTAGTGATGTTGAGTATCTTTTCATGTACCTCTTGGCCATCTATTTATCTTCTTTGGAGAAGTGTCAATTTAGTCTTCTGCCCATTTTTATATTGGTTTGTTAGTTTTGATGAGATTAAGCCTCATGAACTGTTTGTAAATTTTGAAGACTATTCCCTTATAAGTCTCATCAGTCACAATTATTTTTCTCAATATGTGGTTGTCTTTTCAAGGGTTTTTTTTTTCACTGTTTTCTTTGCTGTGGAAAAGCTTTTGAGTTTAAGTAGGTCGTATTTGTTTATTTTTGTTTTTATTTTCATGCTTCTGGGAGATGAAGTGAAAAAGATACTGCTATGATTTATCTCTGCTTCTGTTTTCCTCTAGGAGTTTTATAGTGTGCAGTCTCATATTTATATCTTTAATCTATTTTGAGCTTATTTTTTTATAGTGTTAAAGAATGATCTAATTTCCTTTTTTGTTCACTTGTACCTGTCCAGTTTTCTGAGCACCATTTGTTGAAGAGACTGTCTTTCAAACATTGTATAGTCTTGCCTCCCTTGTTTTAGATTAATTGACTACAGGTACATGAGTTTATTTCTGGGCTTTCTATCCTATTCCATTGATCTATATTTCTATATTTGTGCCAGTACAATACTGTGTTGATGACTGTAGCTTATAGGATAGTATGAAGTTAGGGAGCTTGATTCCTCCAGCTCCATTTTTCTTTGTCATTGCTTTGGCTATTTGAGGTCTTCTGTGTTTGCATACAAATTTGAGTGTTTTGTTGTTGTTCTAGATCTCACAGTTCTCTTTTAATTGCATTTTAATCTATTTTCAGACCTGAGAAATGGAGTACTGTTGTTTTTTCAGTAGATAACATTTAGGCTAAAACAACCAACATTTTATGTCAAGTTTTATTAAAATCTTACCTGATTTTTCTTTTTTCATCATAAGACCTTGAGGGGAAAAAAAAAAAAACTGTACACATGAAAGATTTCTCAGAAGAGAAATTAAATTCCCTTACTGTAGGCCTGGACTTCCCAGGTAGCACTAGTGATAAAGAACTCACCTGACAATGTAGGAAACATAAGAGACATGGGTTCAGTCCCTGAGTCGAAAGCAGGGCAACCCACTCCAGCATTCCTGCCTGGAGAATCCCATGGACAGAGGGGCCTCGTGGGCTATCGTCCATAGGGTTGCAAAGAGTCAGACACAACTGAAGCTACTTATTATGCACTATAGGCCTAAAATGAAGTTTAACTATAAAGGAAGAAGGTTTATTAGCAGTCTGCATGAGAAATATATGTATCATTCAGTAATAAGTAGCTAAGGTAGAACCGAGTAAAATAAAACTTAAATATCTCTGTGAGGAGTATGATATCAAGTAAGCTACTCATATATTTGAAACCAGCCATATAGTTAAACATCATCACCCCTTCCTAACAAACCTAAATTTATACAGTGCTAAAAGGAAGTAGTTTATAAGTAGATAACCAACTTCTATCTAGAGTTACACTCTGACACCACTCAAATGTAGGAAACCACTCTTCCTGGTCCATGGTACTGATTCTTATAATAGTATCAGACCATTCCTAACTTTTTAGTACAATGAAGTTGGCTTTTTTTTTTTTAGGTTACCTAATTTAATTTTCTGAAGTGTTTTTTCTTAGGAATTTACTACCAGACTTCTAAAGCTTTTTAAAATCGAGCACAAACATCTAATGTAATATATTATTTAATAGAATTAGAGGATGTGACAATGTTTATATCACTGGAGAAAATATGATACACTCCCCTCAAATATGCTGGTTTCAGACAGTTAATACTAGTCTGGCTACAATACAAATATCACCAAAAACTTCATGTAAATTGTGGAAAGAGTATGAACTGTATAGCAAGAGAGAAGGAATAGGGAGCTAGGAATAGGGGTCAAGGAAAAGGATGAACAAGACTGCCTCATGGATATTTGTAATCATTAGAGAAAACTTTTACTCCAGTAAGTTAATGATGTTAAAAATCAACTGCATCATTTTGTAAAGTTTGAAGACAAAATTGAAAGAAAAGCATTGTTATCCTCAAAAATGCCATTGTGTAGTTGTCTAGACGGGAAATAGCAAAGTCAAGAAGTAAAAGATTGGCCCTTCATCAAATGATAAATCCTTAAAAGCAAATTCCCAAATGATATCATTCTGTGATTATATGTGTTTGGGCAAATAATTGGGTCAAATGCTATATTGATCAATCAGGGTAAAATGATTGAAATGAATCTATCTCTGCTACTGGAAAACTTTGATTTGTGTTCTTATAGGAGATAATTGCACTAAATATAGTGAGTTTTCTCAGGAATGGTGAATTAAATAACCATTGCTGCAATTTGCATTTGTACAAGGTAAAAATAGGAGTTAACTCCTTACTCGCACTTTTCAAAAAATAAGAAAATTGTGACTTTAAAACTGACCTCAATTATTTTGTAACTGTTGAGTGAAATGAACAAACTTCATGGATTTCAGACATATCTTTATCTGTTACTTTGGAAAGTCACTTGAAACTCTGAGTCATTATTTTGCTGTCTTTTAAACTATTTTAAGTAATACAGTGTTTATGTAATCCCTTTTGAATGCTATGTTTAACCTAAGTGTAAGGGATTGGTTTTATTTTACATTTATTTCAGTATGGGGTTTGTAGTGGATCTACCTGAAGAAAGTCTTTGAATCAGCATTTCAAGTGCCATCATTCATTCATTGTAAAACCTTTAGAGTAAATTGCTTTAGGAGAAGCACCTTTTAAATATAATCAATTATTCTTATATATTATTTATATTAATTGGTACCGTGCACATGACTCTTTCTGAGCACTAAATTAGTTATGCCAATTGCTAAGCAACAGGCAATGGCAAGATGTTTATATCACTGGAGAAAATATGATACACTCCCCTCAAATATGCTGGTTTCAGACAGTTAATACTAGTCTGGCTACAATACATCTATAATGAGAAAAGTTAAAAAAAAAAAAGCACAGTACAGAATGAGGCAAAATACACAGTGCAATGAAAAGTTCACACTTTTTCAAATAAGATGTGTAGAATGTCAAGATCAATCTGAAGCTGAAAGAATAAAAATGAGGCAGTTCTTTAAATTGTGTAGCCTTTATCATAATAGTAGTAATTAATGTAATTACTCCCAAATTAATGCAGTTTTTAAAATTCACTTTAAAATGGACGAGGCTTTTATTATTATTTTATATTTGGGTGAAAAACTGCATGTTTTAGCTTCTGAAGAAAAGAGTGACAAAATTCTCACACCTTTGAATGATTTTGGCCAATCGTTTTTCTAACTTTCAAGTTGGTTTGACTGGAAGATAAAAAGTTTTTACTTATTTCACAAGAATTTACTGTGATTGTAAACACTGTTCTTCCTACTTGTTTCGTATTAGGAAATGTTTGTATTCAAACTATTTATTTATTTACATGTGTATGTATATATACATGTGTGGATGCTACTAGACTTAATCTAGTATTATAGGTAAGCTCTTTTTTTGAAATAAGAAGTTAATCATGGTGGTAGACTAAGATGATATAAACTTTGAACTTCTTTCCTCCTCATCTCACTCTTCTTTTTTACCTCTGTTTTCGCTTTGCTTTATTTATTTTTAAAGGCTAAAACAAATTTGACTTGTCATGGAAGAAATCAGAGCCAATGCCCAAATTAGAAATATTTGCCACGGGCTTTTGAGAAATCTCCTTTCATAAGACAGGCAGGTTTTCCTTAACAGAATGACTGTTTAAGACAAAATAAATAAATCAATTGTTAGCAAATAAATTATATGGAAAATGTTTTAGAGTAAGATGAAAGAATACTACTAAATCCATGAGGCATTAAGGTGTCAGGTTATTGTTCATATAGTGCTTACTTCTAATATTATCTTGGGCAGTGATGAAAGGAAAAAATAAGAGGAAGTTAAAGTATGCTTTTGACTCTCCTACAGTGTTTATCTTAGCCTCAAGTACATTTGCTCCTACATTTGGTAATAAGAGGATTTCATTCTACTCAACCTGTTACTTTATGTGAGAGCATGACCTGTTGCAACTTGCAGTACTTTTTTCCTTAACATTTCATATAAAGAAAATATCAAGAAACTAGATTCCAAAGTAAAAACAAAATTATTTTCCTAATTTTGGGTGACACTAGCAAATTAAAATCACAAAGAATGCAAGTGACTTCATAGATTGTTAGATCATTCAAGATAAAAAAAAAAGCTCACATATTAATAAGGAAATCTAATTTCTCAGTGCATGGGCTTGGTCTCTATTCTGTCTGCCCTTAGACTTCTACACAGAGGGATTTAAATGAAAATTCTGTTGAGAATGGGAATTGTAAAATGAAATTTTAATATATATTTTTCATAAGTATATTCTGGCTTATAAAAACTATAGTACAGAGTTTAGTGTAATGTCTAAGCAAGGAAATAGATCAAACAAGCAACCAAAATTTAAAGAGTGGTTTAGCAGTCTTCTCAGTTTTCAAAGTAACTAAAATAGCAATAGCTTTTTAAAAAGAAGAAAACCAAATCATATCTGTAAATATAAACTTCTTAGCAAGCTTCATGATTCATCCTGTTTAAGTATGTAAATTAACTTGAGAGTCTACATAGTCAAAAATTAGTGATTTAGCAGATTAAAGTTAAAAATCAATTTAAGAAAACAAAAAGCAAATTCTAATTGAAATTATTTTCAGAACCTGACTTATACATTCAATAAATATTTGCTGTAGTTTGATGAATGAATTAAAGGATAAATAGATAAAGCAAGTCAAACAATAAAAATTGAGAATTCTTTGCTTATCTCAGAGAAACTTACAAAGATCAACCACATCTGTATAAGATGATTGTCATTTTTTTGCATGCTGTATGATAATTAAAAACTAAATAATGATTAAATATGGCAAGGTAGCCAGGAATTGAAAATATACACAGTAAATTCTAAAAATTAAGTGATGTCAAGTCACACATATGGGTTACATATAAAAATAAGTGGAAGCAACTGGTCTGCTCTTGGAATTATTCTGTATTCTGATTTTAAAAATACCCTAGGGGTCTTAACTGAAAGGGATAGGGGGAAGGTCGCCAACAAATGGCTGAGCTCACAATCCGTCCTGGGACCAGGCCGGGATGTCCCCCTCCCCCAGGAAAAAAAAAAAAAATACCCTAAAAAGTACTTAGAAATGCAAAGATTTTATTATAATATGTATATTTCTTTTACCTTTGTTCCTATCAAATATATCATTCCATATATCTTCAATCTTTTATCATGTTGATAGAGACCATTAACACTTGTCTGCAGATATTTCTTTCCAAGTTTGTCCACACCTACTAATGGAACCAAATTGTAAAAAACAATAGAAAAGTTATTCCATGTCTGTTACTAATTTTTGATAAAGGCAATTGTGTGATTTTGAATAGAATTATATTAATCAGTTAAAACATCATTCCTGTAAAAAAAAATCATGACGTAACATTTGCTACATATACTCAACAAATGTGGAGTAGGTCACACTTATGACATATATTTAGTTTTTTTTCAACATCAACTTTGCCCAAAAGGTTACTATAATTTAAATAAAAACGCTTATTTTTACAACTTTAATATTATATAGGAGTAAAAGAGACTATACTCATACTAAGAAAATAACCGTGAAGAGAGTAAAATTAAATCAATAATGTATTTACTCCTAAATATCTAAGGATCTGAAATAATGAAGTCTAAAATGATTAATTTTAGCATTTCTATCATAAATCTTGATATATTGCTGCTGGCTTCCTGCCATTTTACAAAATGCTTCTGAAAAGCATATCCATAAAGTGTCAAAAATGATGTTGAGATTATATTGTTATAGTCTGAAAATTATTCTAAATGTACTTTTTCAGACATAAACTGTACTTATACCTGTAAAGCATAAGCACACACATGTATGTACACACATATACATGTATGTCATAAAAATCAAAAATTGACTTAGATGGCAGAAGGAAAGAAACAGATATTAAGGATATGAATAACACAGGAAAACTTATTTAAATCATACACAATTTATTATGGAAAATAAGTAGCTGCCTGATCTGATACTTGTTTATCAATTAGAAAAATAAGGAAAACTACATTACCTAACATTTAAAAAAACAGCATTTAATACTTTCTAAAATTTCATCATATACATTTGATACTCAAAACATATTAATAGTTTAGAAGTAAATGTCTTTAATTTTTGTTACCTTACATGCAGAAAATTTTTGTTTCAAATTTTAAGTGAAAAGAATACCCATTAACTCTTTAAAGTATTTGGGTCTATCAAATAGCATATCATTCAAAAATCTCATAAAAGAGGTTGTTTTTCATTGTGTTAAAATATGCATTAATACTGATTGATAAGGTAAAACAACATGGTACATTCATCCTTTATTTTGAAAGTTTAGGATTATTATGAATAATTAAGAGTATGAAGAAATATTTTATTAAAAATTTACCACTCTACTTCTCATTTAAAAACTCTACTTCCCATTTAAAATATAACTGTTTCTCAGTTATATTTTAGCATCCTTCACTTTCCACATTGAACAAAAACTCTTCCAAACAACTTTGTTTTTACCCATGTGATTTCGGGTATATTCTCTGCTGATAGCACCAAAATTTTGCAATTTTCCTTTTCATTGCTATTTCTGGAAGCAAACTCTTTTGGTTTTTGATTAAGCAAACTCTTAATCCATAAGGTTGGAAGAGTTAAAAATAGAAATATCATTGAAAAAAAGATGATACCAACATATGGAACAAACACCAGTAGTTTGATTTTAAAACAAGTTTAATGTATATTTTTGTATCCCTTTTTATTTATTATATTACTACTCTTTCCTCTAATAAAAATATGAATATTTGATATGCTTATACTGTTGGGTTGGTTACCCCCCTCCTTTATATATAAGCATATGTATCTATATAACCTTTCTATTTCAAACTAATAGGTTCCTATAGAAATACCTTTCTTTCTTTCCTTTCTCCCTACTTTCCTTCCTTTCTCCTTCCTTCCCCCTTATTTCTATTTCTTTCTTTTGTTCAGACTCCATCCTTGTTGATTAATGTATTAATTTCATAAGCCCATTCACTGAAACATGTATTCTTGAAAGGCAGCATGGTATAAATGGCTTTTTATTAACTGTTAAGATCAGACAGTTTACTCTCTCACTAGTCAGGCACTTCCCTTTCAATTTATACTGTCTGAGTCTCAGTTTTCTTATCTTTAAATAATAGTATCTATGTTATTATATTATCTTTATATTCTCTAATATTTTCTTATCTTTAAGCAATAAAAAATATCTATATTGTGGCCTTCCCAGGTGGCACAGTAGGAAAGAATCTGCCTGCCAATACAGGAGACTTAAGAGACCTAGGTTTGATCCCTGGGTTGGGAAGATCCCCTGGAGTAGGAAATGGCAACCCACTCCAGTAATCTTGCCTGGGAAATCCTATGGACAGAGGTGCCTGGAGGTCTACAGTCCATGTGATTGCAAAAAGTTGGACCTTTAATAAGTGACACATATCTATGTTATAACTTCACTGGGAAAATGAAAACTATTCTATGTAAAGTATTTATATATAAGTATATATAGAGATAGGTAGCTGTTAAAATTAGTTAAAATTATTATAAAAGATAAAAAGTAATTAGAAAACACTTTCCTTTGTATGGGAAATACGGCTGATTAAGGAGGAGGAGATGGTTGGATGACATCCCTGATTCAATGGACATGAGTTTCAGCAAACTCCAGGATATAGTGAAGGATAGGGAAGCCTGGTATGCTGCAGTCCATGGGGTTGCAAAGAGTCAGAAATGATTTAGTAACTGAATAACAAGGATAAAATATAAAGCTATAATATAAAATATACACCTTGAGGAAAACCGATAAAAATATTGTACTCAATATATCTCTTTGCTATCTTATTTTATCAATATAACATTTTTGTTACTCTTCTTCTATCATAGCCCTTGGTTATGGAGTTTTTAAGCGTATCAAATTCTATATCTCTAAGACCAAGCTTATTTCAAGGTATAGCTATGCTTGCTTTTTGTACCTAACTTGAAGGAATTAGATCTATCTTCAAGTTATACATGATTAAGAAAAAATTATTCAAACTTATTTTAAAAACCGCAGGAAATTCTTGACTTCTTGAAATATATGAACCAATGGTTTGTGATATTGATTATTTTAGTAAAAGTAAAGGAGAATAAACATTTTTTAGTTAGCATAATACAACAAAGTTGAATTCAGTAAAATAATTCAGCCTCTAGGTATTTCCATCCTGAAAGAATTATTGAAGGTTTTGATGTCAAACATTCATGTCCAACTCTGGATCAAATTTTAACCTTCATCAGTCTTTCCTAGTCAACAGTTATTTTTTCATTCCTTTCATTCTTAATATTCCCTTTTAATCCTGAAGGAAATTTATAGCCCTTGCTCAGGGCAGGTGAGAAACCATTAGGTAGTTTAAGTGAGCATTTAGAAATCTGTTAAAGCTTTACTTTTATCTTAAAGAGCAATGCAACAAAAAAGTATATGCTTCTTTGTATGTTGCTGCTGCTAAGTCACTTCAGTCATGTCTGACTCTGTGCGACTCCATAGACGGCAGCCCATCAGGCTTCCCGTCCCTGAGATTCTCCAGGCCAAGAATACTGGAGTGGGTTGCCATTTCCTTCTCCAATTCATGAAAGTGAAAAGTGAAAGTGAAGTCGCTCAGTCGTGCCTGACCTTAGCGACCCCATGGACTGCAGCCTACTAGGCTCCTCCGTCCATGGGATTTTCCAGGCAAGAGAACTGGAGTGGGTTGCCATTGCCTTCTCCATCTTTGTATGTTACTAGGATATATATGGGGCTTCCCAGGTGGCTCAGTGGGAAAGAATCCACCCACCAATGCAGGAGACGTAGAAGACCTGTGTTCAATACTTGGGAAGATCACATGGAAAAGTAAGTGGAAACCTACTCCAGTATTCTTGCCTGGAAAATTTTATGGACAGAGAAGCCTGGCAAACTACAGTCCCTGAGGTTGCAAAGAGCTGGACACAGCCAAGCACGTGTGTGCACACATACACACACACAACATATATGATATATATTTTTTCAAATCAGATTAGGCTATTATCCCCCTATAGATACTGGGGGGAGGGCTTGGCAGAAGAGAGACAAGTGACGTATCTAGATTCCACTCCCATCAGCTTTTATTTTTATCTCTTATTTACTTTACTTTAGACTGTGTATGTGGCAGCAGTAGGTGGCTGGGGGAGAAGATCGAAATTTTTGGCAACCAAAATCTCTCTCACATCATAAAACCCCTAGACTTTAACTTCTACCACAGTGAACCTTCTTTAGAAAAGAAATTCTGCATGTTTAGCATGTTGTATCATAAAAAGACATTCTTCATCATGTCAGAATTAAAATTTGTCTTTTTTTCTTATAACTAATTTGGTGGAGCTGAATCATTTACAGTTTGTCAAGATTATTTCTCAGCCACTTTCTCATTTTTACAGACACAAATGTGGAGCACTCCTTATCTGCTGTCCTTTCCTCTTTAGCTGAAATATTTGTTGAAAAGATGAGAAAGGAAGGCATAATTTAGACAACAACTTAAGAATGTTCAATGTCCCCTTTTCTGCAATTGTATCTAAAAAAATAATTTCTATATGAAAAAGAATACATTCCTATTAGTTTCAAATAGAAAGCGCATATGCATGTGTGCTAAGTCGCTTCAGTCACTATTTCCACTTTTTCCCCATCTATTTGCCATGAGGTAATGGGACTGGATTCCATGATCTTAGTTTTTTGGATGTTGTGTTTTTTTTTTTTTTTTTGGATGTTGTGTTTTAAGGCAGCTTTTTCAGTCTCCTTTTTCACCCTGTCAAGAGGCTCTTTAGTTCCTCTTTGCTTTCTGCCATTAGAGTGCTATCATCTGCGTATATGAGGTTGCTGATATTTCTCCCGGCAATCTTGATTCCAGCTTGTGACTTATCCAGCCTGGCATTTCACATGATATACTCTGCATATAAGTTAAATAAGCAGGGTGATAATATACAGCCTTGACATATTCCTTTCCCAGTATTGAACATGTCTGTTCCAGTATGGAACAGTCTGTTGTTCCATGTCCAGTTCTAACTCTTGCTTCTTGACCTGCATACAGGTTTCTTAGGAGGCAGGTAAAGTTGTCTGGTAGTCCCATCTCTTTAAGAATTTCGCACTTTATTGTGATGCACAGAGTCAAAGGCTTCCTCATAGTCAATAAAGCAGAAGTAGATTTTTTTTTTAATTGCCTTGCTTTTCTATGATCCAGTGGATGCTGGCAATTTGATCTCCAGTTCCTCTATTTTTTCTAAATCCAGCTTGTATGTATGGGTGACCAAAACCATCCCAAAGAAAAATAAATGCAAAAAAGGCAAAATGGTTGATTGAAGAGGACTTACAAATAGCTGGGAAAAGAAGAGAAGTGAAAGGCAAAGGAGAAAGGGAAAGACATACCCAAGTGAATGCAGAGTTCCAGAGAATAACAGGGAGAGATAGGAAAGCCTTCTTAAGTGAATAACACAAATAAATAGAGGAAAACAATAGAACAGGAAAGACTAGAGATCTCTTCAAGAAAATTGAAGATACCAAGGGAACATTTCATGTAAAGATGGGCACAAGAAAGGACAGAAATGGCAAGGATCTAACAGAAGCAGAAGACTCTAAGAAAAGGTGGCAAGATTAGACAGAAGAACTGTACTGTAAAGGCCTAACCACTATGGTGTGATCACTCACGTAGAGCCAGACATCCTGGGTGTGAAATCAAGTGGGCCTTAGAAAGCATTAGTGTGAACAAAACTAGTGGAGGTAAGGGACTTTAAAATCCTGAAAGATCTTCCTGTGAAAGTGCTGTAGTCAATATTCCAGCAAATTCGGATGTCAGCAGTGGTCACAAGGCTGGGAAAGCTCAGTTTTCATTCCGATCTCAAGTAAAGGCAATGCCAGAGAATGTTCAGACTATCGTACACTTGTGCTCATTTCACATGCTAGCAAGGTAATGCTCAAAATCCTTCAAGCTAGACTTCAGCAGTACATGAACCAAGATTTCATTATCTCACTAGTGGAATTTATTTAATACTTTGGGAACTGTTAGGCTGGATGTACAGTGAAGGTCCTTTTCAGTCCTGTGGTTGAAAGATGATGACCTTCATCACATCATTTATTTTTATGTTCAGAAATAATGCAGTGTCAAGCAGCCCTATTTATAAATGTGAGGAAGGTGCTAGTTTAATTGAGTTTGAGCAGATTGGGCTCACCAATTCTGAAAGGTACCCTTATGTGTGTATCTGAATGTTCTGTTCACTCCCAGTCTTCCTAGGAACTACAGGCCCTTTAGAGCCATAGCTGGGGCTTGGAGATCTGTCTCAGAGAATCACTTCAGTTCAGTTCAGTTCAGTCGCTCGGTCGTGTCCGACTCTTTGCAACCCAATGAACTGCAGCACGCCAGGCCTCCCTGTCCATCACCAACTCCCAGACTTCACTCAGACTCATGTCCATCGAGTCGGTGATGCCATCCAGCCATCTCATCCACTGTCATACCCTTATCCTCCTGCCCCCAATCCCTCCCAGCATCAGAGTCTTTTCCAATGAGTCAACTCTTCATATGAGGTGGCCAAAGTATTGCAGTTTCAGCTTTAGCATCAGTCCTTCCAATGAACACCCAGGGCTGATCTCCTTTAGAATGGACTGGTTGGATCTCCTTGCAGTCCAAGGGACTCTCAAGAGTCTTCTCCAACACCACAGTTCAAAAGCATCAATTCTTCCGTGTTCAGCTTTCTTTATAGTCCAACTCTCACATCCATACATGACCACTGGAAAAACCATAGCCTTGACTAGATGGACCTTTGTTGGCAAAGTAATGTCTCTGCTTTTCAATATGCTATCTAGGTTGGTCATAACTTTCCTTCCAAGGAGTAAGCGTCTTTTAATCTCATGGCTGCAGTCACCATCTGCAGTGATTTTGGAGCCCCCAAAAATCAAGTCTGACACTGTTTCCACTGTTTCCCCATCTGTTTCCCATGAAGTAATGGGGCCAGATGCCATAATCTTCGTTTTCTGAATGTTGAGCTTTAAGCCAACTTTTTCAGTCTCCTCTTTCACTTTCATCAAGAGGCTTTCTGCCATAAGGATGGTGTTATCTGCATATCTGAGGTTATTGATATTTCTCCCAGCAATCTTGATTCCAGCTTGTGTTTCTTCCAGTCCAGCATTTCTCATGATGTACTCTACATATAAGTTAAATAAGCAGGGTGACAATATACAGCCTTGACATGCTCCTTTTCCTTTTTGGAACCAGTCTGTTGTTCCATGTCCAGTTCTAACTGTTGCTTCCTGACCTGCATATAGGTTTCTCAAGAGGCAGGTCAGGTGCTCTGGTATTCCCATCTTTTTCAGAATTTTCCACATTTGATTGTGATCCACACAGTCAAAGGCTTTGGCATAGTCAATAAAGCAGAAATAGATGTTTTTCTGGAACTCTCTTGCTTTTTCCATGATCCAGCGGATGTTGGCAATTTGATCTCTGGTTCCTCTGCCTTTTCTAAAACCAGCTTGAACATCAGGAAGTTCACAATTCACATATTACTGAAGCCTGGCTTGGAGAATTTTGAGCATGACTTTACTAGTGTGTGAGATGAGTGCAATTGTGTGGTAGTTGAGCATTCTTTGGCATTGCGTTCACTGGTGCATCTTAAAATCCTTCTTTTTTAATGCATTTCTTTTCAGTTTCAGTGTTGAGATACAATGTGCAAAACTTTTTTTTTGGAATATTACATTTTCCTTTATAAAAATTATGACAGCTCAGCTAAAAAGGTGCTGAACAACTATAGCTTTCCTACCTTAGAGTATGTGGTCACAGAGCCATGGAAATAGGGAGCTTTGCTTTTTCAGATATTTGTTTTATTTCTCAAACCTATAATTCAGAAGACATTAAAGTTCATAACAGATTATCATTCAGGAAACTCTTTTCCTAAATTAAGAGAATAATTATATTTTCATGTTCTGTGCCACCAAATAAAATAAACAGACTACACTCACAAAATTCTACAATTTCAGTTCATTGCTAACACCAAAACCTTTCTTTATGGGAATTCATCTGTACTTTGTTTCACAGGTTAACCTCTAAAATTTTATTCTTTAAATTTAAATGTTATTTTTACACTGAAAGTTTTTGTAAATTAAAGATGGAATAAATGTTTCTTCCACATATTTTTGTCATAAGTATTAAATATAATATATTCACCATTTGTTTAAATGACTTAATACCAGTTAAATGACTGTAATGAACTTAACCTCTCATAATTTGTGACATGACAAAAGTTTAAATTGAAATTTCAGTGGCACATTGGTTCTTTGCTTTGAATTCTGGCTTTACTGTGGTAATTCCTAGTTATTAAACTCCAGAAGTTTGCCTTCATGGGTCCATATTTTTTAAGGGCAAAATTCATGTATGCTCTCAACTTGTACACTATACACCTTTTCTCCTGAAAATGGAAAGTACATTACCAAAACTTAGTGTGTGTGTCCTAGGTCACTTTAGTCATGTCCGACTCTGCGACCCCATGGACTGTAGCCCACCAGGCTCCTCTGTCCATGAGATTCTTCAGTCAAGAATACTGGAGTAGGTTACCATGCCCTCCTCCAAGGGATATTCCCAAGCCAGGCATCAAACCTGCATCTCTTATGTCTCCTGAGTTGGCAGGTGGATTCTGTACCACTAGTACCACCTGCGAAGCCCCAAAATTAGTAGTATAAATAATAAATCAGATTGATAAAAATCTTAATTGCCTGGAAATAAAACTATATATTCCTAATGGCCTAATTTAAGTGAAGAATCTCAACTTTGAAGAGACTGAAACCCAACTTTTAGATACTCTTCAATAATTTGTTAATATTTATATACTCCTATGACGTCCATGAAATAGAAGTAAGCTTTCAGGAAATGAAGCAAAAAATATGTCTTGCTCTCTAAGTGCTTACAGTTTAGCAAAAGCCAGATGATAGAAGAAACCAAAATGAATAAATTGTGCTTCATGGTTTATAAAAATTCTGATCCATAAAAAATAGTATTGGAAAAAAATTAGAAAACACTTTTCATGACTATCCCAAATATCCTAGAGTTTTTAAAAAGTGTCTGTAATATTTCAGTTCAGTTCAGTTCAGTTCAGTTCAGTCGCTCAGTCGTGTCCGACTGTTTGCGACCCCATGAATTGTAGCACGCCAGGCCTCCCTGTCCATCACCAGCTCCCGGAGTTCACTCACACTCATGTCCATCAAGTCGGTGATGCCATCCAGCCATCTCATCCTCTGTTGTCCCCTTCTCCTCCTGCCCTCAATCCCTCCCAGCATCAGAGTCTTTTCCAATGAGTTCTTCGCATGAGGTGGCCATAGTACTGGAGTTTCAGCTTTAGCATCATTCCTTCCAAAGAAATCCCAGGGCTGATCTTCTTAAGAATGGACTGGTTGGATCTCCTTGCAGTCCAAGGGAGTCTCAAGAGTCTTCTCCAACACCACAGCTCAAAAGCATCAGTTCTTTGGCACTCAGCTTTCTTCACAGTCCAACTGTCACATCCATACATGACCACTGGAAAAACCATAGCCTTGACTAGACGGACCTTTGTTGGCAAAGTAATGTCTCTGTTTTTCAATATGCTATCTAGGTTGCAATATTTTGGATGTTATTTATTTTCTGTCTATGTGCTAAAAATAATAATGTTTCTGTTTTCTTCAAAATGTCATGGCAAAGACAATTCCTGCTTAAATGAAATTTCATATTATAATGCACACAGGAAGAACAAGATGGCACAGGAGTAGGTGGACATGGAGTACATCTCTCTCCATGGTTACATCAGGAGTACACCTTCAGACACATAAGTACATGCAAAACACCAGCTGAGAGTGGACAGAAGGACCTGACCAGTGCTAAGTATATATAGAACCACACAAAACTCAGTAGGACAAAGAAACAAGGGGAAAAACAGGAGTGTTACTAGGATTGGACCTGCCCTTGGCAGGTGGGGGAACTGAAGCAGGGGTCTGAACCCTACATCGGGGCAATTGTCTGAGTCAGAGGAGAAACGTTTAAGGCTGAGAGTGAAACTGCTGATCTGTGGAAGCCTAAATGGAAAGAGAATCAGACAGTCCTTGCCTCAGCCATACATACCCCGGACAGGGACACAGGTCCCCTGGAAGGAGCAGCAGCTGAGAGCGGAAGTTTAGGCATTGTGGAGCAATCCCAGGGCGAGGGCTGCTGTTGACTGTGGAGAGACTGATCGAGGGGATGTGAGGGAGGAGATCGTGGTGGGAAATGCCTGTGAAGGAAAGCCTGGCAGCCATGGAAGCAAGGCAATACTGCTGAGTCAGACATAAGGGGTGGAGCCATCACCATAGCCTCCCTCTCCCCACATGCCTGCATCGGCAGCTGAACAATACAGAGGCTGGCCCATCAAACGCACAACAGCCGACTACAGAGCAGGACCCCAATCCAGGGTGCCCCTGGATGGGCGAAGCTACGAGAAGGACTGGCCAAAGAGGCCTTCTGATCGCCAGCTCCAAGAAGCTCGAAAAAAGACTCTAGTATCTGATAGGTCCAAAACTCCTGAGGCAGAGTCAGTCCATGTCCCTGCACACTTGGTGCCACCAGGGTACCCACAAGCCAAGCAACCATGCCACCTTCATGCTTAACTCTCACTGAGGCAGAGATGCCACAGGCAGAAAAAAGTCTTGTGTCTATGTGAACAGTGTCGCTTCAGTAGTGTCTGACTCTTTGTGACCCTGTAGACTGTAGCCTGCCAGGCCTGTCTGTCGGGGAGGGGGATTCTCCAGGCAAGAATACTGGAGCATATTGGCCAATACTGGTTGCCATTCCCTTCTAGAGCACTATATTTCCGGCTGCCCTAGCCACCAACTCTCCTGAGTACCAGGTGCTGTCAGAACCCCTACCACCCAAGCAGCTGTACCACCTCCACACCTGGTCCTCACAGGGGCAAACCCAAGCCCTCCAGGGCAGCCTCAGGAGCAAGCCCCAGTGGATGACCCACATGCAAGGTGGGAATAAAACCACAGTTAAAACACAGGGGCAGTGTGGCTAAGGAAGAAGACCCAAAAACCTTCCACCAGCTATACAAGTTGCAGGTTAAGTCCACAAGATCAAATAGGCAGACTCTGTCTCTGTGGAATATATAAATGGTGATTGAGAGCGCCCACTAAAGAAAATGCACTAGTTCTTATAGCTGTGAACATTGGAGGCAAGAACACACAGAAGTAGGACCAGATTAGAATCTGAGCTATCCCCACAGCAGGTCCAGAGATCAATGCAGTGTTGTAGGGCATCCTAGAGAGGTGAGGAGGACTGTGACTCCCACCAAGGGAAAGGACTCTGACAGCAGTGACACAGATTAACATTTATACTTACGTTTTGACTTCTTCTGTAGATTCTTTTGGAATATTTTTCTTTTTCTCTCCTATTATTCCCCCTTCCATTGTTGTCATTGATTTTATTGGCACTATGAAATCTAATTAAGATTTTGAACTTTTTTTTTCCTCAGTCACATTTTTTATTGTTGTTATAAACCCCTGCCTCACCGTTGACATCTTGCAGTTCTGAGGCATTTTCCTCTTTTTTTTATTTTAATTTTTAATTTTTTATACCTATTGCTACTTTATCTACATTTATTCCTTTGTTTGCTTTTCTTACTGTTCTTTTCCCCTTGCAGTTAATCTTTAATGTATACAAATCTTCTTTATCTACTTCTATTTAACTTTGCATATCTATTCTTTCTTTCTTTCTTTGATTTCCTCTCAAGATATTTGTTAGTTTTATTTTCATCACTTTATTCCCCAGTTGGCACCTTTCTTTAGTTTTCTTTTCCAGCTTGTGCTCTAGTTAGTTTTGTTCTGATAGATATAATATTTGGTTTCCTTTGTTCACCTGGTCAATCTATTGTACTTTGTTTTTGTTGGACTGTTTTGATTTTGCTTAAGGGTGTATATGTATATGTGTATATGCAGTCACACTTTTTATTGTTGTTATATACCTCTGCCTCTACATTGTGCTTTTGCGGCCCTGTGCAGTTTTCCTTGTTTTTCCCTATTTTCTTTTTTCTTCCTTTTTTTTTTTTTCTTTTCTCTTTTTTCACTAGACCATTCAGGTATGACCTAAATGAGATCCATTGTGATTATACAGTGGAAGTGAGAAATATATTTAAGGGACTAGGTCTAATAGACAGAGTGCCTGATGAACTATGGACACAGGTTCATGACATTGTACAGGAGACAGGGATCAAGACCAGCCCCAAGAAAAATTAAAACAGCAAAATGGCTGTCTGAGGAGGCCTTACAGATAGCTGTGAAAAGAGAAGTGAAAAGAAAAGGAGAAAATGAAAGATATATCCGTCTGAATGCACAATTCCAAAGAATAGCAAGGAGAGATAAGAAAGCCTTCCTCAGTGATCAGTGCAAAGAAATAGAGGAAAATAATAGAATGGGAAAGACTAGAGGTCTCTTCAAGAAAATTAGAGATACTAAGGGAATATTTCATGCAACGATGAGCTCAATAAAGGACAGAAAAGGTATGGACCTAACAAAAGCAGAAAATATTAAGAAGAGGCAGCAAGAATATACAGAAGAACTGTACAAAAAAGACCTTCATGACCCAGATAATCAGGATGGTGTGATCACTCACCTGGAGCCAGACATCCTGGAATGTGAAGTCAAGTGAGCCTTAGGAAGCATCACTACAAACAGAGCTACCAGTCCATCCTAAAGGAAAATCAGTCCTCAGTGTTCATTGGAAGGACTAATGTTGAAGCTGACACTCCAATACTTTGACCACCTGATATGAAGAGCTGACTCATTTGAAAAGACTCTGATGCTGGGAAAGATTGAAAGCAGGAGAAGAAGGGGACAACAGAGGATGGGGTGGTTGGATGTTATCACTGACTCAATGGACATGAGTTTGGGTAAACTCCAGGAGTTGGTGATGGACAGGGAGGCCTGGCGTTCTGCAGTCCACAGGGTCACAAAGAGTCAGACGTGACTGAGTGACTGAACTGAACTGAACTTTCTCTTTTATAATTTTAAATTTTAATTTGTTAAATCTATTATGTTTTTTCCACATTTATTTCTTTGTTTGCCTTTCCTACTGTACTTTTCCCCTTGAAGTTAATCATTAATGTATGTAAATCTTCTCCATCTACCTGTATTTAACTTTGCATATCTACTCTTTCTTTCTTTCTTTCCTTTCCTCTCAACATGTTTGTTAGTCTTGTTTTCATAGCTTTATTCCCCACTTGGCACTTTGCTTTAGTTTTGTTTTCCAGTTTCTGCTTTAGTTAGTTTTGTTCTTAACTGATAAATATAATTTTTGATTTCCTTTGTTCACTTGGACAATCTACTGTATTTTTTGTTGAGCTATTTTGATTTTGCTTGTGGGTATATCTGTATATGTGTATATTCCATTATTTTAATTATTATTTGCCTTATTTTGTAACTGCCATTTGTATAGGGTTCTTCTTTCTTTTCTCCTTTTTGGATATTTGTTTTAATCTCAGTTAATGTCATAAAAAATCACTTGTGCAATCTGCATTACTTATAAGAGATCAATCCCTGAGCCTTTGGAGTGGGAGCACTGACTCCAATACCCTAGACTACCAGAGAACTAACCCTAAAGAATATCAAATAGTGAGAACTCACACAGAGGAAATCACTTAAATTTGAGACCCAGAATCACCCAACCACCAGTAGGACACCTCATCTAAACAACAAACAAAACAAAAATACAAACTCATTCATCAGCAGACAGGATTACCACCTCACTCACCCTTTCCCATAGGAGAAAAAACAAACAAATAAACAAAAAATTCAGCATAAATCTTACCCTATACCACGCTTCCAGAAACCAGTGGACCAACCTTAGAAGGGCAGAAACAAAAAGGAAGAAAGTATTCAACCTTGAAGCCTTGGAGAAGGAGACTTCAAACACAGTAAGTTAAAAAAAAATAATGAAAAGGCAGAGAAATACTACACAAATGAAGAAACACACTAGAAACACAGAAGTCCAAACAAATGAAAAGGAAATAGGCAAACAACTTGGAAAAGAATTCAGAATAATGATAGTAAAGATGATCAAAAACCTTGAAAACAAAATGGAGAAAACGCAAGACTCAATTAACAAAGACCCTGATGTTGGGAAAGATTGAAGGTGGAAGGAGAAGGGGACAATGAGGATGAGATGGTTGGATGGCATCACCACCTCAATAGACATGAGTTTGAGTAACCCCCCGGGAGTTGGTGATGGACAGGGAGGCCCGGTGTGCTGCCATCCATGGGGTAGTAGAGTCAGATACGACTGAGCGACTGAACTGAACTGAACTGAGAAGAATTAAAACCATAAACTTAAAAACATCAGAATTACTGAAATTAAAAACTACTGTTGAAAGAATCAATAGCAGAATACCTGAAGCAGAAGAATGAATCAGTGAGCTGGAAGATAAAATGGTGGAAATAACTTCTGAAAAACAGAAAATGTAAAAAAATGAAAGAACAGAGGATAGTCTCGGAGATCTCTGGGACAATATCAGACGCACCAACTTTCAAAATATAAGGTTCGCAGAAGAAGAGGAAATGGTATGAGAAAATTTTTGAAGAGATTACTGTTGAAAATTTCACCAGCATGGAAAAGGAATTAGTCAATCAAATGCAAGAGTCACGAAGAGTCCCATACAGGATAAACCCAAGGAGAAACACACCAAGACACATACTAATCAAATTAACAAAGACCAAACACGAAGAAGGAATATTAAAAGCAGCAAGGGAGAAGCAACAAGTAACATACAAGGGAAACCCCATTTGCTTAACAGCTGATCTCTCAGCAGAAACTCTGCAGGCTAGAAGGCAATGGCAGGATATATTTAAAGTAATGAAAGGGAAAAATCTAAAACCCAAGATTATTGTTCCCAGCATAGATCTCATTCAAAACTGATGGAGAAATAAAAAGCTTTTCAGACAAGCAAAAGTTAAGAGAATTCAGTACCACCAAATCAGCTTTACAACAAGTGCTACACAGACTTATATAGTCAAGAAATATGAGAGAAGAAAAAAGAACTACAAAATCAACCCCAAACAATTAAGAAAATGGCAATAGGAACATGTGTATCAATAGTTACTTTAAGTGTAAATGGATTAAATGCTCCAACCAAAAGACACAGACTGGCTGAAAGGATACAAAAACAAGACCTATGTATATGCTGTCTATAAGAAATCCACTTCAGACCTAAAGACACATATAGACTGAAAGTGAGATGATGGAAAAGTATTTCCATGAAAATGGGAAGCAAAAGAAAGCTGGAGTAGCAATCCTCATATCAGACAAAATAGACCTTAAAATAAAGAAGATTACAAAAGATGAGGAAGGACACTACATAATGATCAAATGATCAATCCAAGAGGAAACTGTAGCAAATAAATACCTATGCACCCCACATAGGAGCACCTCAATACAGAAGACAAACACTAACAGACATAAAAGGAGAAATTGACAGTAATACAATAAGAGTAGGAGGCTTTAACACCCTACTCACACTAATGGACAGATCATCAAAACAGAAAATTAATAAGGAAACTCAGGTCCTAAATGGTAACTTAGATGGATCTCATAGATATCTTCAGGACATTCCATCCAAATGCAGAAGAGTACACTTTCTTCTCAAGTGCACAAGGAACATTCTCCCAGATAGACCACATCTTGGGTCACAAATCAAACCTCAGTATAATTAAGAAAATTGAAATCATATCAAGCATCTTCTCCAACCACAACGCTATGAGACTAGATATCAATTACAAGAAAAAAAAACTGTAAAAATACAAACACATGGAGATTAAACACATTTTTAAATAACCAACAGCTTACTGAAGAAATCAAAAAGGAAAACAAAAAATTCATGGAAACAAATGACAATGAAAATATAACCACTCAAATGCATGCAGCAAAAGCAGTTCTAGGAAGGAAGTCTATAGCAATACCTCAAGAAATAAGAAAAACAGCAAACAGACAACCTAACTTTACAACTAAAACAACTGGAAAAAGAAGAACAACAACAACAATTAAAAAAAATAGTAGAAAGAAAGAAATCATAAAGACCTGAGCAGAAATAAATGAAAAATAAATGAAAGAATAGCAAAGATTAATACAATTAGACGCTAGTTCTTTGAGAAGATAAACAAAATTCACAAACCTTTACCCATACTCATCAAGAACAAAGAGAGAAGAATCAAATCAACAAAATTACAAATGAAAAAGGAGAGATTACAACAGACAATGCAGGAGTACAAAGGATTATAAGAGAGTATTATGAGTAACTATGGCAATAAAAATGCATAACCTGCAAGAAATGGACAGATTGTTAGAAAAGTTCTATCTTCCAAGCCTGAACCAGGAAGAAATAGAATTTATGGACAACCCAATTACAAGCACTGAAATTGAAACTGTGATCAAAAGTCTCCCCCAAAAAACAAAAGCTCAGGACGAGATGGCTTCACAGGAGAATTCTACCAAACATTTAGAGAAGAGCTAATGCCTATCTTTCTAAAACTCTTTCAATAAATCACAGATGAAAAAACACTTCCAAACTCATTCTCTGAAGCCACCATCACCCCGATACCAAAACCAAAGACAGTACAAAAAAAAAAAAAAAAAAAAGAAAACTATAGGCCTATCACTGATGAACATAGATGCAAAAACCCTCAACAGAATTTTAGCCAACAGAATTCAGCAACACATCAAATGCTCAAACACCATGATCAAGTTATGTTTATTCCAGGGATGCAAGGATTCTTCAATATACACAAATCAGTCAATGTGATACACCATATTAACAAGTTGAAAGATAAAATCCATATGATCATCTCATTATAGAGAAAAAACCTTTGAAAATTTTAAGCATCCATTTATGATTAAAACTCTTCAAAAAATGGGCAAAGAAGGAACCTACCTCAACATACTAAAGGTGATAGATATATGATAATGTTATTCTCAATGGTGAAAAACTGAAAGCATTCCCCCTAAAATCAGGAACAAGACAACGGTGTTCACTATCACCACTGTTACTCAACATAGTTCTGGAAGTCCTAGCTATAGCAATCAGAGAAGAAAAAGAAAGGAAAGCATTTTGGAAAGGAAGAAGTAAAGCTCTCACTGTTTGCAGATGACATGATACTCTACCTAGAAAACCCTAAAGATAGTGTCAGAAAATTACTAGAGTTAATCAGTGAATTTAGCAAAATTGCAGGATACAAAATCAATATGCAGAAATTACCTGCATTTCTACATACTAACAATGAAAAATCTGAAAGAGGAATTAAGGAATCAAACTCATTCACCAATGCAACAAAAAATGATTAAATATCTGGAAATAAACTTACCTATTCCAATCCCAAAGAAAGGCAATGCCAAAGAATGCTCAAACTACCACAAAATTGCACTCATCTCACACGCTAGTAAAGTAATGCTCAAAATTCTCCAAGCCAGGCTTCAGCAATACGTGAACCGTGAACTTCCAGATGTTCAAGCTGGTCTTAGAAAAGGCAGAGGAACCAGAGATCAAAATGCCAACATCTGCTGGATGATGGAAAAAGCAAGAGAGTTCCAGAAAAACATCTATTTCTGCTTTATTGACTATGTCAAAGCCTTTGACTGTTGTGGATCACAATAAACTGTGGAAAATTCTGAAAGAGATGGGAATACCAGACCACCTGATCTGCCTCTTGAGAAACCTATATGCAGGTCAGGAAGCAACAGTTAGAACTGGACATGGAATAACAGACTGGTTCCAAATAGGAAAAGGAGTACGTCAAGTCTGTATATTGTCACCCTGCTTATTTAGCTTAAATGCAGAGTACATCATGAGAAACGCTGGGCTGGAAGAAGCACAAGCTGGAATCAAGATTGCCGGGAGAAATATCAATAACCTCAGATATGCAGATGACACCACCCTTATGGCAGAAAGAGAAGAGGAACTAAAAAGCCTCCTGATGAAAGTGAAAGTGGAGAGTGAAAAAGTTGGCTTAAAGCTCAGCATTCAGAAAACGAAGATCATGGCATCTGGTCCCACCACTTCATGGGAAATAGATGGGTAAACAGTGGAAACAGTGTCAGACTTTATTTTTGGGGGCTCCAAAATCACTGCAGATGGTGACTTCAACCATGAAATTAAAAGACGCTTACTCCTTGGAAAAAAAGTTATGACCAACCTAGATAGCATATTGAAAAGCAGAGACATTACTTTGCCAACAAAGGTCCATCTAGTCAAGGCTATGGTTTTTCCAGTGGTCATGTATGGGTGTGAGAGTTGGACTGTGAAGAAGGCTGAGCGCCGAAGAATTGATGCTTTTGAACTGTGGTGTTGGAGAAGACTCTTGAGAGTCCCTTGGACTGCAAGGACATCCAACCAGTCCATTGTGAAGGAGATCAGCCCTGGGATTTCTTTGGAAGGAATGATGCTAAAGCTGAAACTCCAATACTTTGGCCACCTCATGTGAAGAGTTGACTCATTGGAAAAGACTCTGATGCTGGGAGGGATTGGAGGCAGGAGGAGAAGGGGACGACAGAGGATGAGATGGCTGGATGGCATCACTGACTTGATGGACGTGAGTCTGGGTGAACTCCAGGAGTTGGTGATGGACAGGGAGGCCTGGCGTGCTGCGATTCATGGGGTCGTAAAGAGTTGGACATGACTGAGTGACTGAACTGAACTGAAGGAGACAAAAGAACTACACAGAAAAGTATAAGACACTAATGAAAGAAATCAAAGATGACATTAACAGATGGAAAGAAATTCCATGTTCCTTGGTAGGAAGAATCAATATTGTGAAAATGACTACACTACCAAATGCAGTCTACAGATTCAATGTGATCTCCATCAAAATACCAATTGCATTTTTCATAGAACTAGAACAAAAAATTTCACAATTCATATGGAAACACAAAATACTTTGAGTAGCCAAAGCAGTCTTGAGAAAGAATAATGGAGCTGAAGGAATCAATCTTCATGAATTCAGATTATAAAGCTACAGTCCTCAAGACAGTATGGTACTGGCACAAAAACAGAAATATAGACCAATGGAAAAAGATAGAAAGCCCAGAAATAAACCCATGCACCTTCGGGTACCCCTTTTGTGACAAAGGAGGCAAGAATATACAATGGGATATTGAAGACAGCCTCTTCAATAAATGGTGCTGGGAAAACTGGACACCTACATGTGAAATAATTAATTTAGAACAATTCCTAACACCATACACAAAGATAAACTCAAAATGGATTAAAGACCTAAATGTAAGACCAGAAACCATAAAACTCTTAGAGGAAAACATAGGCAGAACACTCGCTGACATAAATCAAAGCAAGATCCTCTGTGACCCACCTCCTAGAGTAATGGAAATAAAAACAAAAGTAAACAAGTGAGACCTGGTTAAACTTAAAAGCCTTTGCACAGCAAAAGAAACTAGAAGCAAGGTAAAAACACAGCCCTAAGAATGGGAGAAAATAATAGCAAATGAAACAACTGACGAAGGATTAATTTCCAAAATATACAAGCAGCTCATACAACTCAATACCAGAAAACAAACCATGCATTCAAAAAGTGGGTAAAAGACCTAAACAGACATTTCTCCAAAGAAGACATACAAGTGGCTAACAAACACATGAAGAGATGCTCAACATTGCTCATTATTAGAGAAATGCAAATCAAAACTACAATGAGATATCACCTCACACCAGTCAGAATGGCCATCATCAAAAAGTCTACAAACAATAAATGCTGGAAAGGATGTGGAGAAAAGAGAATGCTCTTGCACTGTTGGTGGGAATGTAAATGGATACAGCCACTATGGAAGATGGTATGGAGATTCCTTAAAAAACTAGGAATAAAGCTACCATATGACCCAGCAATCCACTCCTAGTCATATACTCTGAGCAAACCAAAATTGAAAGAGACACATGTATCCCATCGTTCAGTGCAGCACAGTTTACAATCACTAGAACATGGCAGCAACCTAGATGTCCATTGAGAATGAATGGATAAAGAAATTTCACATATACACAGTGGAACATGACTCAGCCATAAAAACGAACACATTGAGTCAGTTCTGAGGTGCATTAACCTAGAACCTATTAAACAGAGTGAAGCGAGTCAGAAAGAGAATGATAAATATCATATTTTAATGCATATATACAGAGTCTATAAAAATATTACTGAAGAATTTATTTACAGGGCAGTAATGGAGAAACTGACCTAGAGAATCGACTTAGGGACATGGGGAGAGGGGAGGAGAGGATGAGATGTATGGAAAGAGTAACATGAAACTTATATTACCATATGTAAAATAGATAGCCAACAGGAATTTTCTATATGGCTCAGGGAACTCAAACAGGGGCTCTGCATCAATCTAGAGGGGATGGGATGGGGAGGGAGATGGGAAGGAGTTTCAAAGGGAGGGGATATATGTATTCTTATTGCTGATTCCAGAGAAGGCAATGGCACCCCACTCCAGTACCCTTGCCTGGAAAATCCCATGGACGGAGGAGCCTGGTGGGCTGCAGTCCATGGGGTCGCGAAGAGTCGGACACGAGTGAGCGACTTCACTTTCACTTTTCACTTTCATGCATTGAAGAAGGAAATGGCAACCCACTCTAGTGTTCTTGCCTGGAGAATCCCAGGGACGGGGTAGCCTGGTGGGCTGCCGTCTATGGGGTCACACAGAGTCGGACATGACTGAAGTGACTTAGCATTAGCATTGCTGATTCATGTTGAGGTTTGGCATAAAACAACAAAATTCTGTAAAGGAATTATCCTTCAATAAAAAAGTAAATTAAATGAAAAAGATGCACACAGACTTTGTAAATAGTCCAATAGATAGGTTCCTGTGTAAAATTTGGTTACCTCAGCAGATATTGTTAGAGACCTTTACTTTCAAGTAACCCTTCTCAGTGTGATTTAAAACACAGGACTAGTACTTGTATGGACACATTTATGAAATGAGGTGGTAAGAAGAGTGATTCCACAAATAGTAGCAAAATCTTTCAGATGTTAGGATATGTTAAATTGGAAGGTAAGGGGTAGAGATAACATATGTGATAATACATACCAGGTAGCTTAGGTATATAAGCTTGAGATCACTACAAACAAATAATAAATAATATAGCTATATAACTATACAATTTTATTGTATTTTTTTCAAGGAGAAGGATACAATTTTCACTGGGAAATTCACCCAAAGATTCTTCTTTCTTTGTTCTGATTTTACGTTTCAATATTCATAGTGTTTATTTGTGTTTGTTTATTTATTATTTTTTTCCTCTCTTGCTGGATTGTAAAATTATTGAGTATGAGGATTAAGTTGTACTTGTATTTCCATCCTTTCAGTAAGTCAAGTTTAAAATTTTCAGTTTTATCCTCATTTCTCAAACTGAAGAAGAGTCAAATTAGGCCAACTGCTGACTACAGCTTAACAAAAGCCTTTCTTAGAAATAAGTTTAAAATGAAAACAAACTTTTAAAATGAGAAATGTCTTCATCCCATTTATTGAATTTTATTGTCTACAGCCTGGCAAGTGTATATTGGATATGGAAACTCAAGTTACTAAGCAAAGATTGTTTGAGTAAACAAATCTTATTTACTTAAACTTCATTTCACCTAAAGAACATATTATATGTCTTCAGGGGACCTAAAATACAGAACATAAGAATCTAGAATATTACTACTGATGTGCTATTGGAAATCTCTTAATCTTGAATCTCAAAGCAAAAGAAAAAATTACTTTACCAGTTCCTCTGACATGTTCTTTACCTAGAAACTATTCCATAAATCATTAATTATCAGAGTCAAGAATCAATTAATAGTATTTCAACAATAAATGTTTTATTCCTGTATCTAACACATCTAGTAAAAATGCTAACTGTGAAGTGTCAGGGTTAAATTAGAATGATATTAATATTTTCATTCATATTACAGTCTTCAGTACACAAACTGATTTAATATATATCTTTCTTTTAGTGTTTACTTTTAGTCTTCTGGAGACTCTGTGCTAGTCTTCTGGAGTATAGAAAAATAAGATGTTTTCTTCCTTAAAAAGCTTCGATCTTTAGAGGTTCACAGACTTATGAAAAGTGAAAACTGACTAAATCTAATAGGCTGTAAAATAAAAGTGCTAACAGCATGCCTCAGGAGCTCAGAAGACAGCAAAACAGTATTGGCTTAAAATTGCTCTCATCAGCATCAGAGCTTAAATAAAGTAACAAATGAATATCATTCTTTGTATTTTCTTTGTAAGTCCTCTTTGGACTGCCTTATAACATAAAATGAATGCATGTGTTTATATTATCCCAATTAGTCTTAACTCCGTAAAAGTTTTCCTGGAGATGTTATTATTCTGTTTGTAATATTTAAGAGGCATATTTTCAATGTTAGATCATTTAATTTGGAGTTTTTTGTAAAGAAGTTAAAGTCTTTAAAAATCTTTTTAAAAGATTCCTTTATCATTTATTGTTTGTAGCCAATTGGACACTTTAACTGCCCATCTGGTACTAGAATTTTTAAATCTGAAACTTGCTTTTAGCTTTTTTGTTATCACCCTGCCCTGCAATGTTAGACATCAGATTTTATTCTCTAGCAAATAAAAGACTATACAGAGCAATACTTCTTGCTTTCTCTTGTTTATCTCATGTATAAATTGTCTTATCTAAAGTCTGTTGTTTTTAGGCTAGTGAGTCTAAATCGTGTACAAAATAATACTGCCACTAAAGTTATACTACTCTGACTTGTGTTTACTTTGTTGTTACTAAGTGCACAGATGTTATCTTATTATCTGTGAATTTGTCATGACTTTAAAATCCATTGGGGGTATATAAAAATAAAATATTTTTGGCAACAAATATATAATGTGCTCTTTTAAAAGTTAAAAGAGTTTGGGGGAATGGAGCAGAAACAGAGAGGGAGAAAGAGAAAGAAAGAAATGTAGATACCTAACTGTGGGCTGGTCCTTTTTCCTTCAATATTCTTTAATCTCACTTTATACTTTCTTCCAACATGTGTCCTTATTGCCCTTCAACTAAGTGTCTTGTTCTCATTCTTAAGAAAAATAGACTGTGAGTGGAATACTTTAACCCAGTTTCAAGATCGAAATACCTAGGAAAAATCCCAGACTTATCTCTCTTTCTCTCTCTCACTTTGTATACCCAGTCACCAGGTCAGGGAAATTCTGCCTTCTAAACAGCTCTTCTGTCTTCTACTCTACTCCATACATAGGACCTGTCCTGTCCAGGGCAGTAACATCTCTTACTTGAGGCCATCAGAAAATTAACTGTACCACCTGCTCCAAGGTGTTACAGTTGTTGTTCCCCACTCCAAGTTACATCAATTACAAAATACAAATCTGATTTTATCATTCCTTTTAATGGCTGTCATTGCTCTTAGTAAAAGTAGGTAAAATGGCTTTCAAAACTTTCTCCCATTCTCTCTCCATACTTCTACCATCCTCTAAAACCAACACCATCCCTTGCACTGGATTGTGTTAATTCTAGGACCTATATAAATTTTTGTTCCATCTCTCTACTAGCACTTTCCTGGCACCCTTTCATGAGTTTAACTTTTATTTCATTATAAAGACACATTTTTGTTATGAGAAGTGTGTTTTTATTTTTCTAGAATGCAGATGCTAAAGAAAATTCCTCATCAATACTCCAGGATTGCAGAGGAAATTTTAGTATGGCTATCTTGTGGATTAATCTTCATTATCTGTATACATACTGCCTAGAACAGTACTTCTCAATGGGGGAAAGTTCAGACCTCAGAGAACGTTTTGGAAATTTATGGGGGTATCTTTTGCTTTCATAGTGATTAAGCAGCACCCCTGCCAGGGGTAATAGACATCCTGCAGAATGTGAACAAAACTACCAAAAATTGTCCCATTTTATTTGCAATTTGTAATAGTCATATAGTAGTTTGTGTACATTGAAAGCCTATTTATAATTAGTCAAGTGAAAGCATCAGTGGCTTAGTCATGTCCAATTCTTTGCGACCCCATGGACTGTAGCCTGCCAGGCTCCTCTGTCCATGGAATTCTCTAAAGCAAAAATACTGGAGTGGGTTGCCATTTCCTTCTCCAGAGGATCTTCCCAAACCAGGGATCGAACCCAAGTCTCCTGCATTGCTGGCAGATTCTTTACCATCTGAGCCACCAGAGAAACTTACGGTTCTTTGAAACAAGAAATCAAAAGCAGGTTAATAAGGAGGATATAATAATGTAGATGCATGGATCTAAGACATTGTCTGCAAACAAAATAGTTGAGAAAGTTACAATATTATGAGGTTCAATTAGGTCACAGAAGAGGAAGGTGACGTGGTATGGGGAGAAATAATGAATTAGTGGTCCCAGTGAATTAATATGTAATGTTATCGGTCACTGAACCTTGGAAATTTGGGGAAGAGCTGACTTGATGTGTGGGGAGATGTTTATTGGGCACTCCAAAACATAAGTATGGAGCTCTAGAAAGAATGAATCAAGAATAAGAATTTATTATTGGGAAAATTATCATTTAATTTTTTAATTTGGTAATTGATATTTGATGAAATTATCTAGAAAGAGAGTAGCAATAGAAATATGCTCATTCAGAGAAAGCAATATCAGCATTTTCTGTGAGCCATCTTCAAATTATTGTATTTATTAATTCACAAGATCCAGAGTAAAATGAAATGTATTAAAAGTTGTACTGTGGTGATAAAGATCATTAAATTAACTGGGAGGACCTTCTAAGCATAGGGTTCTATATAATTATATAGGTCTTATGCCCATGAAACCAGCTCTGTGCACATGTGTTCATGTACTCAAAAAATTTTATATACTATAAGACAGTGGTTTTCAAACCTATGAAACTCAATATACTTTCTATGTGACAAGTATATTCTCTTTACTACTCATAAATGAAATTATAGATAAAAATGATTTTATACTGTATGTACACAGTTTAGAAATAATTACCATCAAGTGTCAACTAAAATAAAATGAAAAATGAAAAAAGTAACTTATAATTTGTGTATTATTTAAATACATAAATGCATGTTTACATATATTAGAATATATAATAAATTAATCATATGCTCATACTCCTTTTAAGTAAGTTTAAAGAGCAGAAAGAGAAAGCCATTCCATAGCAAAGATATTGATGGTCAAGAGAGCTGTGTAATAGGTGGAGGAACACTAGAGTAAAAACAAATGATAAGTTAAAATGAGACTTATTTATACATAGAAGATAAATATTATCTTAGTTGAAACAGATATCACATGAATAAATTGCTAGCTATTAAAATGAGACAATAAAGTATCATCACAATCAAAATCTAGCTTAGAAATGTAGTGTCAAAATAATCGCCTATCTTACAACATTTGATAGAATGGACTATCCTATATTAAGTATATATTCCTATATGTGCCCCATGCCAAAATATATATTTTATCGCTAGTGCCCAGAACCCAATTGAATAGCTTATATTTCATATATAAGTTGGTATAGGGAATGGACTGGAGAAAGAAATAGTAATATAGGGTATTTTGAATCTCTGTTGCTTAATGCACATACATTTAAATTTTTATGTCTGCATAGTGAATAGGAACTTTTGAGGCATGGTACAGTGAGGCCTCCGGCACATGCATGCCCATGATGTTAAAGTTACATATGTTAAAGTGCTGCAGTCGATATGCCAGCAAATTTGGAAGACTCAGCAGTGGCCATAGGACTGGAAAAGGTCAGTTTTCATTCCAATCCCAAAGAAAGGCAATGCCAAAGAATCTTCAAACTACCATAGCACAATTGCACTCATCTCACACGCTAGCAAACTAATGCTCAAAATTCTCCAAGCCAAGCTTCAACAGTACATAAACTGTAAACTTCCAATGTTGAAGCTGGATTTAGAAAAGGCAGAGGAACCAGAAATCAGATTGCCAACATCTGTTGGATCATTGAAAAAGCAAGAGAGTTCCAGAAAAAACATCTGCTTTATTGACTACACCAAAGCCTTTGACTGTGTGGATCACAATAAACTATGGAAAATTCTTAAAGAGATGGGGACACCAGACCACCTGACCTGCTTCCTGAGAAATCTGTATGCAGGTCAAGAGGCAACAGTTAGAACTGGACATGGAAGAACTGACTGGTTCCAAATAGGAAAAGGAGTACATCACGGCTGCATATTGTCACCCTGCTTATTTAACTTATATGCAGAGTACATCATGAGAAATGCCGGGCTGAATGAAGCACAAGCTGGAATCAAGATTGCCAGAAGAAATATCAATAACCTATAGGTTATTGGTTATATCCAATAACATATAGGAATATATACTTAATATGCAGATATGCAGATGACAGCACCCTTATGGCAGAAAATGAAGAAGAACTAAAGAGCCTCTTGATGAAAGTGAAAGAGGAGAGTGAAAAAGCAGGCTTAAAACTCAACATTCAGAAAACTAAGATCATGACATCCAGTCTCATCACTTCATGGCAAATAGATGGGAAAACAATGGAAACAATGACAGACTTTATTTTGGGGGGCTCCAAAATCACTGCAGATGGTGACTGCAGCCATGAAATTAAAAGATACCTACTCCTTGGAAGAAAAGCTATGACCAACCTAGACAGCACATTAAAAAGCAGGGACATTACTTTGTCAACAAAGGTCCATCTAGTGAAAGCTATGGATTTTCCAGTAGTCATATATGGATGTGAGAGTTGGACTATAAGGAAAGCTGAGCACTGAAGAATTGATGGTTTTGAACTGTGGTGTTGGGGAAGACACTTGAGAGTCCCTTGGACTGCAAGGACATACAACCAGTCAATCCTAAAGGAAATCAGTCCTGAGTGTTCATTGGAAGGACTGCTGCTGAAGCATAAACTTCAATACTTTGGCCACCTGATGCAAAGAACTGACTCACGGGAAAAGACCCTGATGCTGGGAAAGATTGAGGGCAGGAGGAGAATGGGGACGACAGAGGATGAGATGGTTGGATGGCATTCCCGACTGGATGGACATGAGTTTGAGCAAGCTTCAGGAGTTGGTGATGGACAGGGAGGCCTGGCATGCAGCAGTCCATGGGGTCAAAAAGAGTCGGACACAACTTAGCGACTGGACTAAACTGAACTGAACTGAATTTAGGATATGTATGGTATACCTCTAGGACTAGTTTCACATATCAGAATGCTGAAAAAGTACAAATAATCCAATTATAAATTTATTTTTAATATAAACATTTTTCAACATAGCTATAATCATTGTTACATAAATATTTTATGCAATACTACAAAATAGTTTTCAGTTCAGTTCAGTCACTCAGTTCAGTCCTGAATATTCATTGGAAGGTCTGATACTGAAGCTGAAACTCCAGTATGCTCTCTTTACAAAATATTTTTAAATGATACTTATTGGCAAAAGTAGATGAGATCACTGAATTTAATGTTCTATTTGGTTTAATAATAATATTTTCCCTAAGTCTGATGAAAGTTGCTTCAGGTCTCCCCTGTTATACATTTGCTGTAGATTATTCTGAGTTTACAGTTACTGTCCTACTGCATTGGATATCCTTTTTTTCCCACTGGAAGATTTTAAGCATCCCTGGCTCCAACTTTAGCAGCTATGGTTGTCCTTCCTATTCTCAACCTTTGTTCAGGCATTTTGCTTCTAAGAATTTCCAGGATGCCTCTTAAAAAGTCTATTCTAAAAGTTCCATAGTTTTATGATTCATTATTAGAGATGTGAGGTTTTTTCCTATCACTCAGATATTTAACACCAACAAATAAGTTAAAAAATCAGTCTATGGAATGCCAAAGGGGCCAAACAGAGACCTGTGTGCTTAGTCACTCAGTCGTATCCAGCTTTTGTGACCCCATGGACTGTAGCTCGCCAGGCTCCTCTGTCCACAGATATGCTCCAGGCAAGAACACTGGAGTGGGTTGCCATGTTCTCCTCCAAGGAATCTTCCCAACCCAGGTATCGAACCCAGGACTACCTTGTCAGGGGGATTCTTTACCATCTGAGCCACCAGGGAAGCCCAAGAGTACTGGAGTGGGTAGTCTATCCCTTCTCCAGGGGATCTTCCTGACCTTGGTATCAAACCGGAATCTTCTGCATTGCAGGTGGATTCTTTACCAGCTGAGCTATCAGGGAAGCCCAACCAGTCATGAATATTGAAGAAGCAAATAAACAAGCTGGAATTAAAGTAAGCTGGAACAGTCAGAGTTAGGGAATAGGTATTAGAATAGTGTTTTACCATTTAGTGATTTTTCTGTTTTTATCAAAAACTGAAAAGTCATAATAGAAGGAATGAATTAATTAATAGCCATTTCCATACACTGGAAGAGGATAGAAAAAAATCATTTTGAGACCCAGAGTTTCTTATCAATATTGGATGACTTCCAACTTATGACTGTGATTAATGATTTAATACTTTGAAATAGACTTTTTCAAGAGATGGATACACATAGAGGAACATAGATCTTGAATTTTTTATTTAAAATGTTAACCCTACAATGATGGGCATTAAACAAAAAAAATATTGAGATAAATTGTAGATTACACATCATAAACAGTCATCTAAATGTGCTCTCATTATAAAAATATGTTGGTATCAAAGACAATATTTAAAATTCATCACTCTAGGATATTTTAAATCTGTAAACAGTGAATCAATATCCATCATAATTAAATTTAATACGCTAAATAGTTTCTTTTCAATCCTCTAAAATATGGACATCCAATAAATTTATTTCTATTACAAAGATTTTTTTTTGACTTTTGTTTCCTCAGTTATGATTAATAATCTTCAGAGATAAAGAATGGAACAAACTGGACTAACTAACTTAAGATCAAAGTTAGAATCTTCATAATTATTTTAAGGGCTATAAGTTTACATAGACTAAATTCTTAAACAGGACAAGGAAAAAATGATCATCTCCAAATGCAACCATTTCTGTCTTTATGAATGTTAACATTTCTGTCTCTATAGTTATGATCAAATGAAAGGGAAGGAAGCAATTTTCAGGAAAAAAAAAAAAAGTTTGTGAGGAAGGAGTAGTTGAAAATAGGGCCAATAACTAATAGGCCCACAATGAGGTCTATTAGTATAAAAATATAAAGAGTATAAGATAAGTAATTGTCTGCCAACTCTATATTTCAAAAACAATAGAAGAATGGACCAATATCAGATTGGGACAATCTGGAAAAAGACCAAAAAAAAAAAAATCTTATTTTCAGAGAGCAAGTTAGGGACAGTAGCTTATAAGTATGGAGAAGGAAATGGCAACCCACTCCAGTGTTCTTGCCTGGAAAATCAAACCCATGGACGGAGAAGCCTGGTAGGCTGCAGTCCATGGGGTCGCACAGAGTCAGACACGACTGAAGCAACTTAGTAGCTTATAAGTTAACTGGCAGAACTGAGAATCAAAAACATATCAAATAACATAGCAATACAGACTAACCTAGTTAAATGTAATACAGTTTACCCTTGAACAGCACGTTGGAACTGTACAGGTCTGTGTGTATGTAAATTTCTCTCAGTAAATACATACTACAGTACCACATGATCTGCAGTTGGTTGAATTTGGAACTATGGAAACAGAGGGCCCACAGTAAAGTTACACAGATTTTCGAGTGCTAGGAGGATTGGCAACCCTAACCCCTACATTGTTTAAAGTTTAACTGTATATATAAATGTACAGCCTGAAATCAAGATTAGAAGTGTAGACAAATGAGTATAGTATTATAAGTCAGCACCGAAAGGTGAAAAAAATTCTGAGCTGGCTTCTCAAGCTTGCAAGGAAAAGGACTGTAATTAATGGCCAGTGTCTTTTATAGGGGCTATGTTTTCATCCTTTCTGATTTTAAAAGTAAAGGATGTGCAAAAATTAACTTAATAGTTTAAAAACAAAACAAAACTGAAAGCCAAACATACAAGCAAGAACAACTACAACAATAGAAATTATTTTAACCACAAGAATAGTGAATCTTAATAGTCTGCTGAGACTCACTAAATAAAATCTTGACTTTCATTAATAGAAACATAACCCCACAGTGTATTTCAGTGGTTTCATTTGCACTTAGGCTGTTGCATTGTGTGTGTTATATTTGAAGAAAATAAAAATCTGAATGTATTGAATATCCTTTGTGAAATAGTTTTTGCCCTGGGGAAAATTATTTGTTGATGTGTCTATGCTGAAAAAGTAGACTTGGAAGCTCAAAACAGCTACATTCAAGTATTACAGAGTAGGGGATGAGACTGATTTTATGTAGTTACAGAAGGAGAACTAGGATTAATTGATGAAAGTTAAGAATTATGTGGCTTTTACACTATGGAGAACAGTGTGGAGATTCCTTAAAAAACTGGAAATAGAACTGCCTTATGATCCAGCAATCCCACTGCTGGGCATACACACTGAGGAAACCAGAACTGAAAGAGACACGTGTACCCCAATGTTCATCCCAGCACTGTTTATAATAGCCAGGCCATGGAAGCAACCTAGATGTCCATCAGCAGATGAATGGATAAGAAAGCTGTGGTACATATACACAATGGAATATTCCATATACACAATGGAATATTACTCAGCCATTGAAAAGAATACATTTGAATCATTTCTAATGAGGTGGATGAAACTGGAGCCTATTATACAGAGTGAAGTAAGCCAGAAAGAAAAACACCAATACAGTATACTAACACATATATATGGAATTTAGAAAGAAAGTAAAGATAACCCTATATGCAAGACAGCAAAAGAGACACAGATGTATAGAACAGTCTTTTGGACTCTGTGGGAGGGGGCAAGGGTGGCATGCTTTGGGGGAATGGCATTGAAACATGTATATTATCATATGTGAAACGAATCGCCAGTCCAGGTTCGATGCATGATACAGGGTGCTTGGAGCTGGTGCCCTGGGATGACCAAGAGGGATGGGATGGGGAGGGAGGTGGAAGGGGGGTTCAGGATGGGGAACACATGTACACCTGTGGCAGATTCATGTCCATGTATGGCAAAACCACTACAATATTGTAAAGTAATTAGCCTCCAATTAAGATAAATAAATTTATATTAAAAAAAGAATTATGTGGCTTTCAATTTGTAAATTCATTATACATTTGCTGGGAAACAACTATATGCTAGGACAGAATATTTAATGAATACAGCAAGTCAGTTGTTCAACAATGAATGAAATTGCTTGAAAGAAGTTAAGTCCCTGTCCCATTCAAAAAACATCATAAGACCTCTTTCAGAGAATCTCTTTACTAAATATAAGTTGACTTTAAAGATCATGTTCAAACCTAAAGTTCATTTAAATATAAATTTATTAAGTATAAACATATTACATAATATAATATGTAGGTATGAATATATAGGTATATATCATGATACATAGGAGAAGGTAATGGCACCCCACTCCAGTACTCTTGCCTGGAAAATCCCATGGATGGAGGAGCCTGGAGGGCTTCAGTCCATGGGGTCACTGAGGGTGGGACACGACTGAGCGACTTCATTTTCACTTTTCACTTTCCGGCATTGGAGAAGGAAATGGCAACCCACTCCAGTGTTCTTGCCTGGAGAATCCCAGGGATGGCAAAGCCTGTTGGGCTGCTGTCTATGGGGTCACACAGAGTCGGACAGGACTGAAATGACTTAGCAGCAGCAGCAGCATGATACATATGTATTAAGATACTGTGACATTTTATGTGTTGTAAAATAATATAGGAAATGACTTTTAATTTTACTATTAATCATTTACAAAATCTTAACAGTGTTGCAGATTTGACATCCCTAAATTCTTATGTTTGTATTAAATATTCAACTTTATATGGATTCATATATCATAGTCACAGCAGATATATTCTCTTGGCTCTATTTCTAAAACACAGTGAGGAATAAGATTGATCTAATATTTTAAAAGATATTTTAAAAATAAAACTATAGTTTCTGGGAAAAAACCTAGTTTCTAGGATTTTACTATCAAGGACAGGGAAAATAAAATTTTTTAAATTTCTACATAATTAAGTATCTGGGTAGTCTACAAAAAAGTGATTTTGTATTTATTTGTGAGTTTTCAGCCTGAAATACCATCTCATTTCAATACTCTTTCTCATTTAGACTATCAGGATAGAATTTGAGGTTTATTTTCATGTTAAACCACTTTTTAGATTAGCAATGTAAACTTCAGTGAATATATCCTAAACTAATTTTTTGGCTGAAATTAACACATATTGGAATAAAACAGTTCAATTTTTCAATACAGTTCAATTCTATTTGAATTATTATATTAAGGATCAGTTTTGCTAATAAAGTGGGATCAAATCATCTTTAAAGTTGTACCTTTAAAGTCATTTATAATATTTCACCAGTTTTTAAATTCATATTAAGCATCTTAAACCAAAATAATCTGGAAGATTAATTTTTGTGGAGGAGGTCTTTGAAAGGACATTATAACTGGTTGACATATGAATTAGACCTCCAGGGCAATCAGAGGCCCATCACCCCCTTGCTTGTCCTTGAGATATGCACTCTGGTTGCCTTCCCTGTGCTATAAGCTGCCCAGAACATAGCTGTCAGAGAGTAATGTGGTGTTGAATCCATCTGAACAGTATACACAACTGAGCCTGGTTAAGGCCTCTAATAAATTTTTAACATTCTATTGGTGGACACTTAGGTTGCTCCCATATCTTAGCTATTGTAAATAATGGTAGTATGAACATTGGCTGCACATAGCTTTTCATTTAATGTTTTCATCTTTTTTGGATGTATACCCAGGAGTGGAATAGGTGAGTCATATCATAGTTGATTTTAGTTTTGTTGAGGAACCTCCATATTGTTTTCCATAGTTCAGTTCAGTTCCGTTCAGTCACTCAGTCATGTCCGACTCTTTGCGACCCCATGGACTGCAGCATGCCAGGCCTTCCTGTCCATCACCAACTCCCAGGGTTTACCCAGACTCATGTCCATTGAGTCAGTGATGGCATCCAAACATCTCATCCTCTGTAATTCTGTAATCCCCTTCTCCTCTCACCTTCAATCTCTCCCAGCACCAGGTCTGTTCCAATGAGTCAGTTCTTTGTATAAGGTGGCCAAAGTGTTGGAGTTTCAGCATCAGTCCTTCCAATGATCACTCAGGACTGATCTCCTTTAGGATAGACTGGTTGAATCTCCTTTCACTACAAGGGACTCTCAAGAGTCTTCTCCAACACCACAGTTCAAAAGCATCAATTCTTCAGCGTTCAGCTTTCCTTATAGTCCAACTCTCACATGCATGACTAGTGGAAGAACAATAGTCTTGACTAGATGGACTTTTGTTGGCAAAGTAATGTCTCTGATTTTTAATATGCTATTTAGGTTGGTTAGAACTTTTCTTCAAAGGAGTAAGCATCTTTTAATTTCATGGCTGCAGTCACCATCTGCAGTGATTCTGGGGCCCCCAAAAATAAAGTCTGCCACTGTTGCCCCATCTATTTGCCATGAAGTGTAGGGACCAGATGCCATGATCTTAGTTTTCTGAATGTTGAGCTATTGCCTTTCTTTGGGATTGGAATGAAAACTGACCTTTTCCAGTCCTGTGGCCACTGCTGGGTTTTCCATATTTGCTAGCATATTGAGTGCAACCCTTTCACAGCATCATCTTTCAGGATTTGAAATAGCTCAACTGGAATTCCATCATCTCTACTAGCTTTGTTCATAGTGAAGCTTCCCAAGGCCCAGTTGACTTCACATTCCAGGATGTCTGGCTATAGGTGATCACACCATCATGATTATCTGGGTCATGAAGATCTTTTTTGTACAGTTCTGTGTATTCTTGCCACCTCTTCTTAATATCTTCTGCTTCTGTTAGGTCCATAAAATT
The DNA here is from genome assembly GCF_029378745.1 of Bos indicus. Classification (NCBI taxonomy): domain Eukaryota; kingdom Metazoa; phylum Chordata; class Mammalia; order Artiodactyla; family Bovidae; genus Bos; species Bos indicus. Next base: position 40,068,099 of record NC_091763.1, read on the forward strand.
TCTGTCCTTTATTGAGTCCATCTTTGCATGAAATGTTCTCTGGTATCTCTAATTTTCTTGAAGAGATCTCTAGTTATTCCCATTATATTGTTTTCCTCTATTTCTTTGCACTGATCACTGAGGAAGGCTTTCTTATCTCTTGTTGCTATTCTTTGGAACTCTGCATTCAAATGGGCATATCTTTCCTTTTCTCCTTTGCTTTTCGCTTCTCTTCTTTTCACAGCTACTTATAAGGCCTCCTCAGACAGCCATTTTGCTTTTTAGCATTTCTTTTTCTTGGGGATGGTCTTGACCCCTGTCTCCTGTACAGTGTCACCAACCTCCATCCGTAGTTCATCAGGCACTCTGTCTGTCAGATCTAGTCCCTTAAATCTATTTCTCACTTCCACTGTATAATTGTAAGGGATTCGATTTTGGTCACACCTGAATGATCTAGTGGTTTTCCCTACTTTCTTCAATTTTAGTCTGAATTTGGCAATAAGGAGTTCATGATCTGAGCCACAGTCAGCTGCTGGTCTTGTCTTTGCTGACTGTATAGAGTGTCTCCATCTTTGGCTGCAAAGAATATAATCCATCTGATTTTTTTTATTGGCCATCTGGTGATGTCCATGTGTAGAATCTTCACTTGTGTTGTTGGAAGAGGGTGTTTGTTATGACCAGCGCATTGTCTTGGCGAAACTCTTATTAGCCTTTGCCCTGCTTCATTCTGTACTCCAAGGCCAAATTTGCCTGTTACTCCAGGTGTTTCTTGACTTCCTACTTTTGCATTCCAGTCCCCTATAAGGAAAAGGAAATCCTTTTGGGTGTTCTAAAAGGTCTTGTAGGGTCTTCATAGAACCATTCTACTTCAGCTTCTTCAGCATTACTGATCGGGCATAGACTTGAATTACTGTGATATTGAATGGTTTGCCTTGGAAACGAACAGAGATCATTCTGCTGTTTTTGAGATTGCATCCAAGTACTGCATTTCAGACTGTTTTGTTGACTAAGATGGCTACTCCATTTCATCTAAGGGATTCTTGCCCACAGTAGTAGATATAATGGTCATCTGAGTTAAATTCACCCATTCCAGTCCGTTTTTGTTCACTGATTTCTAGTAGTTTCACCAATTTACATTCCTATTAACAGTGTAGGAGGGTTTCCTTTTCTCCACATGCTCACTAATGTGTGTTATTTTTGGTCTTTTTGATGACAGTCATTCTGACAGGTGTGAAGGGACATCTTATTGCGGTTTTGAATACATTTCTCTTATGATTAGTGATATTGAGCAACTTTTTATATGCCTGATAGCCATCAGTATGTCTTTTTTGGGGAAAATGTCTATTGAGTTCTTCTGTCCATTTTTTAATTGAGTTGTTTGGCTTTTGGTACTTGGTTGTATGAGTTGTTTATATATTTTTGGTATTAATCACTTATCAGTCACATCATTTACAAATGTTTTCTTCATCAACAGATGAATGGATAAAAAATATGTAGTGGTATATATGTGGTGGTACTATATATATATATATATATATATATATATATATATTTAAAAATCAGCCATAAAAAAGAGTGAAATTTTGACATTTGTGACAACATGGATGGACCTGGAGTGTATTAGGCTAAGTGAAATAAGTCAGACAAAGGCAAGTACTATATGTTATAACTTATATGTCAAATCTAAAAAGTGAAATGAATGAGCATAGCAGAATAGAAACAGGCTCACATATATAGAGAACAAACTAGTTGTTACCAGTGGGGAGAGGAAAGAGAGGTGGGAGATAAAGGCTGAAGATTAAGTGGTATAAACTACTATTTATAAAAGAAATAAGTATAAGGTTATACTCTACAGCATAGGGAATGTAGCCAATATTTTATAATATCTTTAAAAGGAGTACAATATAACTGATAAAAATATTGAATCCATATGTTATAAACCTTAAACTAATATAATATTTAAATCAGTCATGATGTCAATGTAAAAAAAAAAGATTCTGGTGGGAGAGTTCAGAGGTCCCTAGTGGTCTTGCAGCTGCACAAGACAAACTTCATATGTATGTTCCCTTGCTTATTAAATTTCCCACCTGCCAGTATGGAGTCGTCTGACTCTTCAGTTTGCCCCTGCCCTCCAGGTATGGCAGTGGTTTCAGATTACATCTGAGAAGCTCTCCAGGGAATTGCAAAGTAACATCTTTCTAGTTTAGTTATAAATTGAGTATATGACATGCAATATTTATATTCAGTCTTGAAATTCAGTTTATCCAATTGAAGCAGTAATGTGTTTATTTATATTTTATTAACTAATACCAGTATGCCAAGCAATTTAGGATAAATATAATAGTAAGTCAGATTCCTGCTTTTGAGGAATTCATGGTTTTACAGAGCTGTTGATTTGGAAAAAATATTTTTATATATAAGTGATCCATTGGACTTCATCTTTAAGATCTTTCATTTTTAAATTTTAATCACTGCTACTACCTGCAAAGACATCCAGAATGATTAGGTCCTGGTTTGTCTCTCCCTTGTTTTTACAATTGCCTGCTTCATACATCCATGGGTTCTCCACAGTTGTTATATGTAACATTATTTTCTATAGTTGAAGAGTTGGGAGGTGAAATGGAACAAGTTGCATGTACATATTTTTCTACTGTGTTCACTTGTGAACTGTGTAAATTCACAAAACATACACAGATTTGCATGTTGTATGGTACATTGCCAAGCAACAACATCTTTCTCCCAGCACCTTGGGAATTAAAACACCAAGATAGAAACATGGGATCCAGATACACTATAATCCATCTCTACTGCAAGAACTAATACAGCAAATGTTGGTATGTATTATGTTAAAAACATTTATCTTTTGACAGTTTTATTTTAATAAGGAAATTTCAGAGCTGGAAAAAAACTAAAAAGCATTAGCTGACAGTTACAACCAACCAAGACAATGACTATTCTGATAGTCTTTTGATGCACTGTAGTATTGATTCCTCCAAGTTCACTGAGTTGAGTTTTGTGGAACCTAAATGTCATATATCTTTATAAAAGGGACGTAGAGAGATTTAATTCATACATACAGTAGAGGCATCAATGTATAAGACAAATAGAGATTGGAATGATAATGGCTACAAGGCAAGTAATATTCAGTTCAGTCACTCAGTCGTGTCTGACTCTTTGCGACCCCGTGGACTACAGCACACCAGGCTTCCCGGTCCATCACCAACTCCCAGAGCTTACTCAAACTCAATGCCAATCGAGTTGATGATGCCATCCAACCATCTCATCCTCTGTCATCCCCTTCTCCTCCTGCCCTCAATCTTTCCCAGCATCAGGGTCTTTTACAGTGAATCAGTTCTTGTCATCAGGTGGCCAAAGTATTGGAGTTTCAGCTTCAGCATCAGTCCTTCCAGTGACTGTTCAGGACTGATTTCCTTCAGGATTGACGGGTTGGATCTTCTTGCAGTCCAAGGGACTCTCAAGAGTCTACTCCATCACCACAGTTCAAACCATCAATTCTTTGATGTTCAGCTGTCTTTATAGTCCAACTCTCACATCCATACATGACTACTGAAAAAACCATAGCTTTGACTAGATGGACTTTTGTTGGCAAAGTAACGTCCCTGCTTTTTAATATGCTGTGTAGGTTGGTCAGAACTTTTCTTCCAAGGAACAAGAATTTCATGGATGCAGTTACCATCTGCAATGATTTTGGAGCCCCCCAAAATAAAGTCTATCACTGTTTCCATTGTTTCCCCATCTATTTGCCATGAAGTGATGGGACCAGATACCATGATCTTAGTTTTCTGAATGTTGAGCTTCAAGCCAACTTTTTCACTCTTGTCTTTCACTTTCATCAATAGACTCTTTAGTACTAAACTTTCAGCCATGATTTCTGATATTTCTCCCAGAAATCATGATTCCAGCTTGTGCTTCATCCAGCCCAGCATTTCCCATGATGTAGTCTGCATATAAGTTAATTAAGCAGGGTGACAATATACAGCCTTGACATACTCCTTTTCCTATTTGGAACCAGTCTGTTGTTCCATGTCCAGTTCTAACTGTTGCCTCTTGACCTGCATGCAGATTTCTCAGAAGGTTGGTAAGTTGTTCTAGTGTTCTCATCTGTTTAAGAATTTTCCACAGTTTGTTGTGATACACTCAGTCTAAGGCTTTGGCATAGTCAGTAAAGCAGAAGTAGATATTTTTCTGGAACTCTCTTGTTTTTTTGATGATCCAGCAGATGTTGGCAATTTGATCTCTGGTTCCTCTCCCTTTTCTAAAACCAGCTTGAACATCTGGAATTTTACGGTTCATGTACTGTTGAAGCCTGGCTTGGAGAATTTTGGGCATTACTTTGCTAGCCTGTGAGAAGAGGGCAATCGTGCAGTAGTTTGAAGATTCTTTGGCTTTGCCTTTCTTTGGGATTGGAATGAAAACTGACCTTTTCCAGTCCTGTGGCCACTGCTGAGTGTTTCAAATTTGCTGGCATATTGAGTGCAGCACTTTCACAGCATCATCTTTTGGGATTTGATATAGTTCTACTAGAATTCCATCACCTCCACTAGCTTTGTTCATAGTGATGCTTCCTAAGTCCTACTTGACTTCTCATTCCATGATGTCTGGCTCTAGGTGAGTGATCACACCATTGTGGTTATCTGGGTCATTAAGGTCTTTTTTGTATAGTTCTTCTGTATATTGTTTCCACCTCTTAATATCTTCTGCTTCTGTTAGGTCCATACCATTTCTGCAAGTAATGTTGGTAGCCACCAAAACTTGAAAGAAGCCAGGAATGTATTCTCCCCTAGAGCCTCTGGAGGGAGTTCCACCTGGCCAATGTCTTGATTTCAACGCAGTGACTCTGACTTTGGGCCTTTGGTCTCCAGAATTTTGAGAAATAGTTTTCTGTTACTTTTAGCCACCCAGTTGTGGTAATTTGTTACAGCAACCATATTAAGTTAATACATAAACCATATTTTTCTGCCTCATTGATTTTGGATGTTGTCATACAATTTTCTTTGGCTGGTGTTGTACAAATCAGATGTTTATAGGTATCATGCTGAAGCAGAAATTTTAAACTCACTCTTTAAGCAGTTCATATCATTCATATCATCCTTCATAACATATTCTCAAAACTCCTTCAGCCTATGTTCCAAAAAAAGACATAAATAGAGTCAATCCCAACAAAGCATAGTGAAGCACAGGGCCCAATCAAGTCAAGTCAAGCTTAGCCACACCCAGCAGAACTGCAGCCAACCTGTAGTTCTCATACAATGTGAACAAAAATAAATGGTGTGAAAAACTATTGATATTTTGGGGTTGGTTGATATTTTGGGGTTACTTGTTGTTAAGCCAAAAGTGAATGATAATGCACATAGGGAATTGATGAGTATTTTATCTACTCTTGTGCTTTTTTCTTTAGATTTTTTAATTACTATTGTTTATTTTATTGCCTTTAAACTACAGAGAGGTTATTTCTTATAATTAAATATTGTTTTTCTGTTCTCTAGGAAGATGATTATTCAGGATTCTTGGGTTAGTATGCACTTAGATGCCTGAAGATTAATAAAAATTTATTAGTCTTCCCCTCTTTATCACAAGTAATTTCAACTTTTTAAACATTTCCTAATTCCAACAGTGTTCTATTTTTCTGATATTCTGGGAAGGTAATATTCTTTTGGAGATGCACAGACTAATTTTTTGCATTTATGAACATAATCAGACAGCTTAGTTCATATTCATTTTTGGTACAATTTTTACTGTTTTTCTTCAGCTCCCCACATTCAAATGTTGCCTCTTCCTATTTTAAGTTGATTTTTGAGTATAGTTGCTTTACAGTTTTATGTTAGTTTCTCCTCTCCTGCAAAGTGAATCAGCTATGTTAAAATGTTAATCACTTAGTCACGTCCAAATCTTTGTGACTCCAAGAACTGTTGCCCGCCAGGCTCCTCTGTCCACAGAATTCTCCAGGCAAGAATAGTGGGTAGCAGGAGATCTTCCCAACTCAGGGATCATACTCAGGTCTCTTGCAGTACAGGTGGATTCAATACCATCTGAGCCACCAGGGAAGCTATCTGCATCCATATACCCTCTCTTTTTTGGATTTCTTTCCAATTTAGGTCACCACAGAGCCTTGAGTAGATTTCTCTGTGCTATATGATACATTCTTGTTAGTTATCTATTTTATACATGATAGTACTAGTGGTGAGAAACCTGCCTGTCAGTGCTGGAGATGTAAGAGATGTGAGTTCAATCCCTGGGTCAGGAAGATCCCCTGGAGGAGGGCACAGCAACCCACTCCAGTATTCTTACCCAGAGAATCTTCATGGACAGGATCCTGGTAGGCTACAGTCCATAGGGTCACAAAGAGTCAGACACAACTGAAGTGACATAGCACACACACTGTATATATATCACCCCCAAACTCTCAATTCATCCGACCCCCACTTACCCCATTGGTATCCATACCTTTGTTCTGTATGTCTGTGTCTCTGTTTCTGCTTTGCAAATAAGTTCATCTCTATAAGATTCCACATATAAATGATACTGTACAATATTTGTTTTTAACTTTCTGACTTACTTAACTCTGTGTGACAATCTCTAGGCCCATCAGTGTCTCTATAAATGGCACAATTTTGTTCCTTTTTGTGGCTGAGTGATATTTCATTGTGTATATATACCACATCTTTTCCATTCCACTGTTGATGGACATTTAGGTTACTTCTATAACCTTGATATTGTAAATAGAGCTGTAGTGAACATTAGGGTGCATAGATCTTTTTTTTTTTTTAGTTTAAATTTATTTATTTTAATTGGAGGCTAATTACTTTACAATATTGTATTAGTTTTGAATTATGGCTTTATTCAAGTATATGCCCAAGAATAAGATTCCTGAGTCATATGGTAGATCTATCTTTGTTTCTTTAGGAATCTCCATACTGTTATCCATAGTAGCTTTATCAGTTTATAGTCCTGCCAACAATGTAAGAGGGTCCTCTTTTCTCTATACTCTCTCCAACATTTATTATTTGTAGTTTTTTTTTTTTTTTAATGATTGCCTTTTTTACTGGTGTGATGTAATACCTCATTACAGTTTTGACTTGTTTTCTTTAATAATTAGTGACATTGAACATCTTTTCATGTGCCTCTTGGCTCTCTGTATGTCTTCTTTGGTGAAATGTCCATTTAGGTTTCCATCTGTTTTTTGATTGGGTTGTTTTTTGTTGCAGTTTTATTTTTTTCTTTTATAGTGAGCTTTATGAGCTGTTTGTATATTTTGAAACTTAATTCAGTTGTTAATTGTTTCATTTGTAAACATTTTTTCCAATTCTAAGGTTTTTTTTTTTTTTATCTAGTTATGGTTTCCTTTCTCTTGCAAAAGCTTTTAAGTTTTATAAAACCACATGTGTTTATTTTTTATTTTATTTTCATTACTCTAGGAGGTGGGTCAAAAAGAAAGATATTGCTTCAATTTATGTCAGAGTGTTCTGCCTATGTTTTCCTCTAAGAGTTTTATAGTATCCAGGCTTAGACTTAATTCTTCAATTCATTTTGAGTTTATTTTTGTGTATGGTGTTTGAGAGTGTTCTAATTTCATTCTTTTACATGTAGCTCTCCAGTTTTCCCAGTACCAGTTATTGAAGAGACTCTCTTTTTTCCATACTGGAGTATTCTTGCCTCCTTTCTCCCAGGTGATTATAGGTCCATGGGTTTATCTCTGGCTTTCTGCCCTATTCCATTGATCTGTATTTCTGTTTTTGTGCCAGTACCATCCTGTCTTGATTACTGAATCTTTCCGTAATAGTGGTGAAAGTGGATATCCCTGTCTTGTTTTTGATCTTAGAGGAAATGCCTTCAGTTTTCACCATTGAAATGATGTTTGCTGTGGTTTTGTCATATATGGCCTATATTATGTTGAAGCAGTTCCTTATATTCTCACTTTTTAGAGAGGTTTTTTTTTTAAGTCATAAATAGATGTTAAATTTTGTCAAAAGTTTTTCCTTCATCTATTGAGTTGATCATATGGTTTTTATTCTTGAATTTCTTAATATTGTGTATCACAATGATTGGTTTGCATATATGGAAAAATTGTTACATCCCTGGGATAAATCCCACTTGATCATGATATATAATCCTTTTAATGTGTTGTTGAATTCTGTTTGCTAGTATTTTGTTTAGGTTTTTTGTCTATCTTCATCAGTGATATTGGCATGTAACTGTCTCTTTTGTGACATTTTTGGTTTTGCTATCAGTGTGATATTGGCCTTGTAGACTGAACTTGGGAGTGTGCCTCCCTCTTCAGTTTTTTGGAAGAGTTTGAGAAGGATGTGTGTTAGCTCTTCTCTAAATGATAGAATTCACCTGTGAAGCCATCTGGTACTGGACTTTTCTCTGTGGGAGTCTTTAAATTACTGACTCAATTTCAGTACTGGTAATTGATCACATTGTCTATTTCTTCCTGGTTCAGTCATGAAAGGTTGCCCCTTTCTAAGAATTTGCACACTTCTTGTTTGTTGTCCAGTTTATTTGGCATATACTTATTTGCATGTAGTAGTTTCTAATGATCCTTTGTGTTTCTGCAGTGTCAGTTGTAACTTCTCCTTTTTCATTTCTAATTTTGTTGATTTGAGCCCTCTCCCTTTCTTCCTTGTGCTTTATCAACATTGTTGATAGATCTCAAAGAAATGCTTTTAGTTTCATTGATCTTTGCTATTGTTTTCTTTATTTCTATTTTTTTTTCTGTTCTGATTTTTATGAATTATTTCCTTCTACAAATTTTGAGTTTTGTTTGTTCTTCTTTCTCTAGGTGTTTTAGGTATAAGATTAGGTTGTTTACTTGGGATTTTTCTTGTTTCTTGATGTAGGGTTATACTGTTATAAACTTCCCCCTTAGAAATGCTTTTGTTGCATCCTTAGGTTTTGAGTCGTTGAGTTTCATCCTTAATTTTTTCTAGGTATTTTTAAATTTTCTCAATGATCTATTAGTTAGATTTGGTAGCATATTGTTTAGCCTCCCTGTGTTTGTATTTTTACAGTTTTTTTCCCCTGCAATTGATTTCTAACTTCATAGCTTTGTGGTTAGAAAAAAAATGCTTGATATATTCTTAGTTTTCTTAAATTTACCAAGGCTTGATTTGTATCCAAGATGTGATCTATCCTGGAGAATGTTCCATTTGCACTTGAGAATAAAGTGTATTCTGCTGCTTTCATATGAAATGCCACATAAATTAATTATATTGGCTCTAATGTGTCACTTAAGGTTTGTATTTCCTTATTAATTTTCTGTTTGGATGATCTATTCATTTGTATATGTGGAGTGTTAAAGTCCCCCACTATTATTGTGTTCTTCTTCATTTACCCCTTAATGGATGTTAGCATTTGCTTTATGTATTGAGTTGCTCCTATATTGGGTGCATAATTTGTTCTTTAATCACTAAGTCATGTTAGACTCTTTTGTGACCCCATGGACTATAGCCTGTGAGGCTCCTTCTGTCCATGGGATTTCCCAGGCAAGTATGGAGTAGGTTGCCATTTCCTTCTCCAGGGGATCTTCTCGACCCAGAGATCAAACCCTCATCTCCTGCATTGGCAGTTAGATTCTTTACCAATGAGCCACCAGGGAAGCCCCCATATAAATATTTACAATTGGTATATCTTCTTCTTGGATTGTTCCCTTGGTCATTATGTATTGTCCTTCCTTGTCTCTTATAATAGTCTTTAAAGTCAATTTTTTTCTGATATATGTATCACTACTACAGCTTTCTTTTGATTTCCATTTTCATGGAATATTATTTTGCATCCCTTCACTTTCAATATGTATGTGTCCCTACAAATGAAGTAGGTCTCTTGCAGACAGTGAACATATGAGTCTTGCTTTTGGGTATGTTGGGAGAGTGCATAATTTCCTCAGTTCTGTCTTGCCACAACAAAGATTTGAAATGGAGGACCAGTGTTACACTTCAGTTACAGCTCAGAGTTTTATTCAGTAAACAAAAGATGTGAAGGTGGGCTGACCCCAAAGGAGAGGCCTCAACCAGTCTTGGCTCCCTCTTTTCATACTTTTTGTCTCCTCCCTCCCACAATACCCCCCCACCCCCCCGCCAAGCCTGCACAGTGCAAATTAGGGCTAGAACCTGTCACCAATCAGGAAGGGGGCATTTCTGTTTCATCTGAGGTTCCCACTCTGGTCTGCAAATTTTTCCTTTGTTGCCTTTTTTTTCAGGCTTTTTCCCTCTTTTTGTCTTCTTTTAGCCACCTCCATTTTGGACTCCTTTTTGTATTCTAAGTAACTGACATAACTATTCAGCCACTCTGGGTCTTTTAGTTGGAACATTTAATCCATTTATACTTAAGGTAAGTGTTAATATGTATGTATCTATTACCATTTTCTTTTTTTTTTAATTTAAATGCATTTATTTTAATTGGAGGTTAATTACTTTACAATATTGTATTGGTTCTGCCACACATCAACATGAAGTTGTTTTGGATTTGTCTTTGTAGATCTTTTTCTTCTCTTTCGTTTCCCAACTTAAGAAGTTCTTTTAACATTTGTTGTAAAGCTGGTTTGGTGGTGCTAAATTCTTTTAACTTTTGCATGTCTGTAAAGCTTTTTATTCTCCTTAAAATCTGAATTAAGTCTCTGCTGTGTAGAGTGATCTTGGTTGTAGGCTTCTCTGTTTTATCGCTTTAAATGTATCCTGCCACTCTCCTCTAGTTTGCAGAGTTTTGTTGAAAATTGCACAATAACTTTATGGGAACCCCCTTGTATGTTATTTGTTGCCTTTCCCTTGCTGCTTTTAGTATTTTTTATTTGTATTTATTTATTTTAGTTTGAGTAATATGTGTCTATGCACGTTTCTTCTTGGGTTTATCCTAAATGGGGCTCTCTGCACCTCCTGGATTTGAGTGGCTATTTCCTTTCCCATGTTAGGGAAATTTTCAACTATAATCTCTTCAAATATTTTCTCTGACCCTTTCTCTTCCACTTATTCTTCTGGGACCCCTGTAATTTGAGTGTTGTTGCATTTAATGTTGTCCCAGAGGTCCCTGAGACTGTCCTCTTTCCCTTACATCCTTTTATTTTTCTTTATTCTGTTCTGTGGCAGTTATTTCTGCCATTCTGTTTCCCAGCACAGTTTTCCATTCTTCTGCCTCAGTTATTCTGCTATTGATTCCTTCTAGAGTTGTTTTTTTATTTTATTTCAATTATTATGTTGTTCATCACTGTTTGTCCTTTAGTTCTTCTAGTTCCTTGTGAAGCATTTCTTGTCTTTTCTTGACTCATGTCTCCATTCTGTTTCCAAGATCTTGGCATCATCTTTACTATCATTACTCCAAATTCTTTTTCAGGTAGATTGTCTGTTTGATTTTCATTTATTTTGTCTTGTAGGTTTTTACCTTGTTACTTTTATCTGCAAAATATTTCTGTGTCATCTCATTTTGTCTAATTTTCTATATTTGTGGTCTCCTTTCTGCAGGCTGCAGGATTATAGTTCTTCTTTCTGGTGTCTGCCCCCAGGTGGGTGAGGTTGGTCCAGGAGCTTGTGTTGGCTTGCTGCTGGGAGGGACTGGTGCCTGAACTCTGGTGGGTTTAGCTGAATCTTGTTCCTCTGATGGGCAGGGTCACATCAGGTGGTGTGTTTTGGGTGTAAATGAACTTGGTCTGACTTCAGACAGCTGGTCTGCCGTGTTCCTCTCTTGTTGGCTGTTTGGCAGGAGGCATCCAGCACTGAAGTTCAGCTATGTGAAGATTGTCTTGCCTTGTTGGAAGCCTAAGGTCTTCTGCAAGTGTTCAGTGGATATTCTGTGAGAGTTGTTCCACATATAGATGTATTTTTGATGTATCTGTCACTTAGAGACATGTTTAAATTTTCTGAAACCCTTTCACAAGAAGGTGCTGTCACAGCTCAGGGTTCCAAACCCCAAAACTAAGTGGATAGCACCCAGGATCCATCCTCCTGGCATTGTTGCCAAATCCTTTGTCATCCTCCACAGTACCACCATCCTGTCTTCCTAATGTCTGCGTTCTTTTCTATAAAAATTTGTTTTTCTACTCCTAAGGTTAATTGCAAGAACACAATTCTATTTTTATTCTTAAATTTTCACAGTAAAACCATTCGTAATGTGTTGATGAATATGCCTTGTGAAATATATGTAAGTGACTCTTAGTGCATTGAACTAATTTTCCACTGCTCATATATGTATTTTGATACTTTAAAAGAGGAATTATAGGTAAGTGAGAACTTTTTTTAAAATTATTGAAAAGGTTTATTGATTTCTATCCAAGAATCACTAGTTTCAGAAAGCTGAACAAGGAATTAGGGCTACCAAACAGGGTTGTGCAGTTTATGTCCTGAATATAAGAGTATCCAGCCAGAAGGGGAAACTGGTAGCTGAAATTCAGCTTGCCTGCTGCTTACCAACCCCCTAAAACTTTACCATTAGGTTACAGCCACATAGTAAGAGAAAGGGTATAATTTTCTATTTTGCACAGAGGTTCCATGCCATCACCAAGATGTGTGTCTGTGGATTGTATCCACCTTGAAAGAGATGCCATAGAGGACAGTTAAGCAAGACTTTGTAAGCTGGGTCAGACAGACTTTCCTCTGAATTCATCATGTGGAATGTAGAAAACCAACAGTGCTGAATTGCTTGGTCGACTTAGAATAGCTGATATCCGACTTGTGCTTTATATTTCCTGCCTGGTGCAGGTATTCTGCACTCACACGTGCTCATTACAGAGTGACTTCATAGAAACCCATTACTGAATTTTGCTTCAGATGGAGGCAGAAACAGTAATTCTCGAATAATCTCTCAAGTCTTTCTAAAGTACATGGGGGTGAAGACATAAATGGGTCAGGGACATGGATCCATGAAACAAATGAAATCATAAGTCAAGTTATATCAGTGAGTATCTTTTATGGTTAGGGAAAACTTGTGAACTTACCTTCCAGCCCCAATAGCAGCTCATGTGTACAGCCTTCTTACCCATTCTTTGTCATACACAAGAATCTTATGGTTTTGGCTCAAGCTAAAGAAAGTGGGGGAGAAAATGTCTGATTTCGGTTCCTGCTGCTCACTGTCACCACAATTGCTCCTCATGTTTATTTAGTCAAGCATTGTTCTCTGGTCAGAGATTAGCTTACAGTGTCCCTCTTTACTGACTGCCTCAAGGACCTCAAGGCTAGAGCTCTCAGAGACGAACCTGTCAACTCCCTTTCCAGCATTCTCAGGAACCTGTAGGGGTGGCTTAGTTAATGCATGACCATCTCAATAGCCACCAAGGATCAGGTAAGTCTCTTCCCTCCCTGAAGTTCAAACAAGGATTATCCAGTAGTTCAACTTCAAAAGCTTGTTCAGTCATGTTCAACTTAGTCATGTTCAACTTGTTCTGACCCCCTGGACTATAGCACACCAGGCTTCCCTGTCCCTCACCATCTCCCAGAGTTTGCTCAAACTCATGTCTATTGAATCAGTGATGCCTTCCAACCATCTCATCCTCTTTCATCCCTTTCTCCTCCTGCCCTCAATCTTTCCCAGCATCAGTGTCCTTTCTAGTGAGTCAGCTCTTTGCATCAGGTGACCAAACTACTGGAACTTCAGCTTCAGCATCAGTCCTTCCAATGAATATTCAGAGTTGATTTCCTTTAGGACGGACTGGTTTGATCTCCTTGCAGCCCAAGGGATTCTCAAGAGTGTTCTCCAACACCACAGTTCAAAAACATCAATTCTTCGGCATGCAGCCTTTTTTATTGTCAAACTCTCACATTCATATGTGACTATAGGAAAAACCATAGCTTTGACCTTTTTAGGCAAAGTAATGTCTCTGCTTATTAATACACTGTCTAGGTTTGTTTTTCTAGGTTATGTTTTTCATAGCTTTTCTTCCAAGGAGCAAATGTCTTTTAATTTCATGGCTTCAGTCACTGTCCACAGTGATTTTGAAGGCCAAGAAAATAAAATGTATCACTGTTTCCATTGTTTCCCCATCTAATTGCCATGAAGTGATGGGACTGGATGCAAAAGCTTACTTAGATATTCCAAGTTAGAGACCAGAAAAGGATGCCTTCAAGAAGCTCTTCCATGATTTAGCCACAAAAACAAACAATTTCTACCTAAGAGAAGAAAGTCCAGAACTCAAGTACATGGAGTCTGGTGTAACAAGTACATTTTAATTTTCTTTGCTGATAAGAAAACATTCAATCATAATTTCTATATAATAGTAATAATACTATGTGATACTGTAATTATGTAATAATAATAAATAGTATTAAATAACAAAACGACTAAAGAATGGGTGAACAGAATACCACTTGAAGTAGGTTTTGCTAATGAAGTATGTATGTGTATGTTTGAGTTTGGAAAACATTGTGTCTATAATTGGGATTTTGAATTTTCTGAGTCTGTCAAACAAGTCCAGTTCTATGACACAACTCAGCATAAACTCCAAATTACATTTGAAAGCAACCACATGAGAATATACTAGGCATATTAATAAAATTAGCTTATTTTTATTCCTTTACTATGCTAAGTCATGACAATTTATCTCACAGTTTCCACTTTGACATTGTGGAAGCTTAAAGTGAGTTCATAAGTTATCTAGAAAAAGGAGGATATCTGAAGTGAAGAAATTTCAAACAAAGCACTCATACTGAATTTCACTGGAATATGTGTTGAATTTATCACTGTTTTTTGCTAAATTCAAAAATTTGTTCACCCAGTAAACCAGTGATGGAACCTTGAGTCAGGGAGCTAGCCAGACTGGGAGTGGCCAGGTTCTGGATATTAATAGATCACTTGGGAGCTGATGTTGGATACAGGTGGTCAGGACAGGTTTCACTGGCAGCAAGTACAAGGAAATTCAACAAGAAAAGCCTGTTCTGTCAAAGATATCCACACATTGGTGACAGGCAGGATCTTCGAGAGTGAGGACAAAGGTAATAGAAGTGTCAGATGATAGAAGGCTTTAGCAAAGAGTTTTAGAAACCCAGATAAAATGCTTTCATGACTGTCAGAATAATAACAATTTATCTTATATGCAAGGTAGTCTGAAATTATTGAGAAACAGTGAAGTTGATATGATGATTACCATTTTATAGATGAGGAAACTGAGACTCAGGCAAGTCAAGCAGCTTGCTTAATGCACTGAGGTAGTCAGTAAATGACCTTATGCTTCTAACTTAATTGGATCCTTTGGAAGATGGTGAGTTGAAGAGTCAAATGGCCTGAGATAGGAGACATGAATTCAACTAATAGATTTTGTATAAAGCTATAAGATTATGGATGTGGTTATCACATATACCCAGTATGGGGGAAATTTCATAAACCCCCAGACCCTTTATACTAAACGTTTTTAAAATTTTCCATCTAAATAGCCTCATTGGTCCTTTACTCCCTGGTCACAGGTTTCAGAATCTCCATTATATATAAAGTTGACATCTTTGCTCATTAGTGCAGTCACTCAAATTACAAATATGAACAAGACTGACTCAACTTCTGCCTTTAAGTAGGTGATTTTCTGACAGGGTACCCCACACTAATTGCAGTGAGAGATTTTCCTCAGCTCTTCCCTCCTCTCCCCTTTCTTCCAACAGAGTATTTTACTTTTAGACAAGCATATAGCCCCCTTCCATTTTAGACTTTTACTGTTACAGAAACAGATGGAGTAGCAATCCTGGCCAAGTTAAACATACTGTGGAGTTCTTAAATTCTGTATATTTTCTGAGTGTGTTTTTATAAGGTGCATGTGAGCATCTTACATACTGTTCTTATGGCAGCCTCTCCTCACTTCCTGGTCTGAGAGCAAATCAACATGTAACTGAAGAGTCAGGTTCACGCATAGCACATTGACATCACTGAGAATGTCCAGCCCAGGGTTAGCAGGGAATAACCCTTCACATGGCCTCTATGCCCATCGACCCCACACACATTTCCTCACCCCAGTGGAAGGGACCAACAGAAACATGATCTGTCCTTATTTGTTTTTATACCATAGAATGACCTGAGGTAGGAATAAACCTTCAGGTAGAATTCAGGCACCCTTCTAATGTGAAGGCTGAAGGGCTGGTGGAACAGGGGGCTAGATTGGTCATTGTATTTCTGATCTCAGAGTTTTCAAGTGTAAAGTCTGAGTTAGTAAGGATTTCCTCCCAAATTAATACATGAAGTTTAAAAAATGCTATCAGTTCTAATGAGGTGGATGAAACTGGAGCCTATTATACAGAGTGAAGTAAGCCAGAAAGAAAAACACCAATACAGTATACTAACGCATATATATGGAATTTAGAAAGATGGTAACAATAACCCTGTGTACGAGACAGCAAAAGAGGCACTGATGTATAGAACAGTCTTATGGACTCTATGGGAGAGGGAGAGGGTGGGAAGATTTGGGAGAATGGCATTGAAACATGTAAAATATCATGTATGAAACGAGTTGCCAGTCCATGTTCGATGCACGATACTGATACTGGATGCTTGGGGCTAGTGCACCGGGACGACCCAGAGGGATGGTATGGGGAGGGAGGAGGGAGGAGGGTTCAGGATGGGGAACACACATGAATTTTGATATTTGGCAAAACTAATACAAGTATGTAAAGTTTAAAAATAAAATAAAATTTAAAAAAAATCTAATAAAAAATAAAATAAAATAAAAAGAAACAAGCAAACCTCACACAATTGGGCTTAGTTGTGCAGAAATATAGGCTGAAGTATTCAGTAGTACTGAAGCACTATATTGTTTTATTACTTACAAGGAAGTATATGAAAGGGGAACATGTTTAGTGAACCTAACTTTAAACAAATAATGTATACATAAATGTGTACTTTGGGAATCTTCTGGGGGTCCAGTGGTTAGGACTGTGTGCTTTCACTGCTGAGGGCCCAGGTTCAATCCTTGGTCGAGGAACTCAGATCCCAGAAGTTATGCGGCTCACTGAAAAAAAGAAGTGTATTCTTACAGCCTTTGTGGGAGGCTATAATTGCTCCAGAGCTGTTTGAAACGCCTCTTTAAATGCCTCAGAACTAGTTTGAGCTGCTGAATAAAATCAGTGACTATTTGTACCTGGAAAAAATAAATAAATAAATAATGCTATTTGCTGATAGTCATTTATATTTTTAAATAAAATTTTTTAGAAAGCACATTTAAGGAAAGTTTTAAGGTGATACTTTTCTTTAGGCCTTAGTAAAAGCATGAGTCTAATGACAGTACAAATTTATCCTCTTAAGCTTTTCAAAGAAAGAGTTACCTTTACTCCTGTCTATTGATGTAACTTTTCAGGTGTTGTCCCCATTTCAGTGCAGTTCAGTTCAGTTCAGTTGCTCAGTCATGTCTGACTCTTTGCGATCCCATGAACTGCAGCACACCAGGCTTCCTTGTCCATCACTAACTCCCGGAGTTCACGCAAACTCACATCCATCGAGTCGGTGATGCCATCCAGCCATCTCATCCTCTGTCGTCCCCTTCTCCTCCTGCCCTAAATCTTTCCCAGAATCAGGGTATTTTCAAATGAGTCAGCTCTTTGCATCAGGTGGCCAAACTATTGGAGTTTCAGCTTCAACATCAACACCCAGGACTGATCTCCTTTAGGATGCACTGGTTGGATCTCCTTGCAGTCCAAGGGACTCTCAGGAGTCTTCTTCAACACCACAGTTCAAAAGCATCAATTCTTCAGTGCTCAGCTTTCTTTATAGTCCAACTCTCACATCCATACATGACTACTGGAAAAACCATAGCCTTGACTAGACAGACCTTTGTTGGCAAAGTAATGTCTCTGCTTTTTACTATGTTGTCTAGTTTAGTCATAACTTTCCTTCCAGTGAGTAAATGTCTTTGAATTTCATTTGAACACTTTTTTTAATATAAATTTATTTATTTTAATTGGAGGTTAATTACTTTACTATATTGTATTGGTTTTGCCATACATCAACATGAATCCACCACAGGTATACACGTGTTCCCCATCCTGAACCCCCCTCCCTCCACCCTCCCCATACCATCGCTCTGGGTCATCCCAGTGCACCAACTCCAAGCATCCAGTATCATGCATCGAACCTGGACTGGTGATTCATTTCATATATGATATTATACATGTTTCAATGCCATTCTTCCAAATCATCCCCCCCTTCTCCCACAGAGTCCAAAAGACTGTTCTATATATCTGTGTCTCTTTTGCTGTCTTGCATACAGGGTTATCGTTACCATCTTTCTAAATTCCATATATATGCGTTAGTATACTGTATTGGTGTTTTTCCTTCTGGCTTACTTCACTCTGTATAATAGGCTCCAGTTTCATCCATCTCATTAGAAATGATTCAAATGTATTCTTTTTAATGGCTGAGTAATACTCCATTGTGTATATGTACCACAGCTTTCTTATCCATTCATCTGCTGATGGACATCTAGGTTGCTTCCATGTCCTGGCTATTATAAACAGTGCTGCGATGAACATTGGGGTACACATGTCTCTTTCAATTCTGGTTTCCTCAGTGTGTATGCCCAGCAGTGGGATTGCTGGGTCATAAGGCAATTCTATTTCCAGTTTTTTAAGGAGTCTCCACACTGTTCTCCATAGTGGCTGTACTAGTTTGCATTCCCAGCAACAGTATAAGAGGGTTCCCTTTTCTCCACACCCTCTCCAGCATTTATTGCTTGCAGACTTTTGGATCACAGCCATTCTGACTGGCGTGAAATTGTACCTCATTGTGGTTTTGATTTGCATTTCTCTGATAATGAGTGATGTTGAGCCTCTTTTCATGTGTTTGTTAGCCATCTGTATGTCTTCTTTGGAGAAATGTCTATTTAGTTCTTTGGCCCATTTTTTGATTGGGTCGTTTATTTTTCTGATATTGAGCTGCAGGAGTTGCTTGTATATTTTTGAGATTAGTTGTTTGTCAGTTGCTTCATTTGCTATTATTTTCTCCCATTCCGAAGGCTGTCTTTTCACCTTGCTTATAGTTTCCTTTGTTGTGCAGAAGCTTTTAAGTTTAATTAGGTCCCATTTGTTTATTTTTGCTTTTATTTCCAATATTCTGGGAGGTGGGTCATAGAGGATCCTGCTGTGATTTATGTTGGAGAGTGTTTTGCCTATGTTCTCCTCTAGGAGTTTTATAGTTTCTGGTCTTATGTTTAGATCTTTAATCCATTTTGAGTTTATTTTTGTGTATGGTGTTAATTTCATTTGAACACTGTTATTTCGCATATTGTTCGTATTGTTGTAGACCATAAGGTTATTTTTCTTTACATTTTTGTAGTACTTAGTTATTTTGAAACTTTTCAGAATAAGCATTTTTAAACTCAGGTTGATGAAGTGGGTGAATGTTATTAACAACTTAAGAAAATAAATTTTGCAAAATCTTGTATTTTTATAGCATTGTAGACTTCAAACTCCCAAAACATTGTTTTTTGGTTAGGGCTTATAGTTCATTTTCTTCTGAGTAAAGTAACAAAGATTGACATTTGTGTATATTTATTTGTGCTACATCATTTGTAACATTTGTGGATTAAAATTAGAATTTTTAGAAAATGCTGGCATCATATAGTAAACCAGTATCCAAAAGTGAGTGGACTTGTTTTCATGAAATACTTTAACTTATTCACACATAAATAGTTTAAGCCTCACAACCACTGAGCTTTATCCTGGTTAAAAGATTTATAACATGGACTGATATCACAACTGGAGCTCAAAGGCAGATTTTTCTGAGTTTGTGCCTGTTTATTTCAACATAAGCATTTTTAAAGCTACCTACTTACAAGGCCCCAGAAACAAAATAATGTGAACATGATTGTGCTTGAGTGCAATAGAAGGGAGTGAGAAGAAAACAATCATCCCATGGATTGATGTGCCAATCATAGAATTTCCTGATGATGCAAAAGCTCACGTGACACATTATGCTTTGAAGGCATTAGAAGCCTATACTTTCTGCTTCTCTCACTGGGATAAGTTCTACTCCTTGAGTATTCCACTAAGTTCCAGAGGACAAGAAGTGCTATAGGATAGAAGTTAGTGAAGGGCATAAGTAAACATTTTATCAAGAAAGATATGTTGTCCTTTAGTCGATCAGTCATGTCTGACTCTTTGTGACCCCATGAACTACAACACACCAGGCTTCCCTGTCCTTCACTCTCCCCTGGGGTTGGTCAAACTCATGTCCATTGAGTTGGTGATGCCATCCAACCATCTTATCCTCTGTTGCCCCCTTCTGCTCCTGTCCTCAGTCTCTCCCAACATTAGGGTCTTTTCCAATAAGTCAACTCTTTGCATCAGGGAACCAAAGTAGTGAAGCTTCAGTATCAGTCCTTCCAATGTATATTCCGGGCTGATTTCCTTTAAGATTGACTGTTTTGATCTTCTTGCTGTCCAAGAGACTGTCAAGAGTCTTCTCCAGCACCACTGTTGGAAAACATTAATTATTCAGTGCTCAGCCTTCTTTATGGTCCAACTCACATCCATACATGACTACTGGAAAAGCCTTACCTTTGACTATATGGACCTTTGTCAGCAAAGTGATGTTGCTGCTTTTTAATACTTTATCTAAGTTTGTAAGTGTCTTTTAATTTCATGGCTGCAGTCTCTGTCCACAGTAATTATGGAGCCCATGAAAATTAAGTCTGTCTCTGTTTCCATATTTTTTCCCATCTATTTGCTGTGGAGTAATGGAACCAGATACTATGATGATTTTTAAATATCTCAAATGTTACTCAATCACACCCATATTTAAGAAAACACGTAGTAATAATGAAGTGTCATTGTTTGCTTATCAGATTGGGAATGCTAAAATTTTTCCAATGCAGTATTGATTATAATATAATGAAACCATATACAGTTTATACAACATCTTTGAAAAGAAAAAAAACTGGCTATATATATCAGAAGATTAAGAGCACTATCTGAATTCTGCTTCTGGGAAGTTATCCCATAATATATGAGCACAAGCACAATGATCTAAATAGAAAGATGGTAAGGGAGGGAGGTGGGAGGAAGATTCAGAATGGGGAACACGTGTACACCCATGGCAGATTCATGTTGATGTATGGCAAAACCAATACAATATTGTAAAGTAAAAAAAAATAAAAGATCTAAATAGAAAAATATGCATGATGATAAAAGATTAAATATATTTATATTAATACAGGACTAGTTAAATAATTTGTGGTTCATATATGCAATGAAATATTACATGTATATATATACATATGTATGTGGTAGATGTATATGTGCTGCTATTGATATATTTTGGAGATTATTAGGTGAAAAAAAGCAATGTGAAAATTAGTTCTAAATGCATAGAACATTCTACAAGCATATATAAGAATATTTAAAATATGATTTCCCACACGAAGAGAAGGAGACCAAAAGTCATTGATGATAGCTAGACTTATAGACATGTGATTTTAATAAAACACAACAACCAGTGCAGAAACAAAGAAATTCAAAACAAGCAAATACATATCGCTGTGGTAGCCAGGATTCTAAAATGGGTTCCTAGTAATTTTATTAGTAGTGACATTTTATGTTAACTGATTGTTTTATAAATTTTTCAGTTGAGTATATTGGATTTGGTCAAGGTACAATTATACAAGCAAAAAATAAAATAAAATAAAATGGGCTCCAAGATTTCTGTCTCCTGATGTACATACTTGCATAATTCCCAACCCATGCAAGTGTAGGCAGGGCTTATTAGTATGATGCATTTCACTTCTGTAATTACGTTACATTATATGATAAAGATAAAAGGCTTTTGTAAATAGAAAGTCCCTAAACAATTGACTTTTAGTTAATGAAAAGTGAGATTTCCTGGGGGAGTCTGACCTAATCAAGTGTGCCCTTTAAAAAAGAGTTCAGTGATCATAAGAATATTCCTCTGGCCTTGAAGAAGTAAGCTGTATGTTGTTGGGGATGGGGGAGGCCTATGTGGCAGGACCTTGAAGGCAACTTTTATTTTCTGAGGGTGCTTCTGGGATGACATGTTGATTGCAACCTTCTGAGGCTCTATGCAGAGGACCAAGTTAAGCTATTCTGGAGTCTAGGATCACAAATAAGAAGAAAATACATTTGTATTGTTTTGAGTTGCTAAATCTTTGGTAATTTTATATGTACTTATAAAAAATTAAATGCAATTGAATACTGTCTATGCCCCAACAAATAGGTTTAAGCACAACATGGTAAAGAAATTTTTTCTTATTACCAAATAAGGAGAATTGAATCCCATAAATTAAATTCTCACAATACAGCCCCCATGTGTGGGAATATAGTGACCACCACAGCATTTGCCAAAATAAAAAATGGACAGTGGGAGAGCAACTTTGTCCTGCATATTTCAGTACAGACTGATGAATTTAACCTCTCAGAGAACGTCTGTATTTATATTTTCTGCTTATCTATTACTGCAGAGAATATATCCCTTCTAAAAGAGTCTGTCTTGATGGAGACAGACTTTAAGGGACTGGTGTTAGTCTTACTTTAACAAAAGTCATGACCTGGGAAAATAAGGATTACAATTAATCAATTACAATTGATTAAATTACAATTAATTATAAAATAAGGATTATAGGTGATAGCTACTATAAACAAGTAAAACAGTGTAAGAATGAAACCACAGAATCGTGGTTCTGAAAATTATGTCTCCATCACCTGATACACTCGCAGAAGCATTGTTTTTTCAGCTTCAAAAAGCCCAGTCAGTATAATTAAGAAGGTCTTGGATGAGACACCAGGACTAGCAATTTTAACAAGAATGTCAGATGACTCCGATGCAGGGGTATAGGACAAATTTTATCAGCACTGTGTAAGAACTATCGGTCTAATCCATTGGTAGCAATCTGTCAATAATGTACCCAGATAGAATGAGATAGAACTGACCTGAAGAAAGGATGTAAGCCTAAGGGTGCTTTGGAAAAGGAAGTGTTGCCTAGTTTGAGCTCATACTGCTTACCACACAACAGGCCAATAAATCAAGAGACAAGTTATCGGGGCAAGAAAAAAAGAGACTTTACTGGCAAAGTCAGCAGAGAATGGTGGATTAGTGGCCCAAATAACCATCCTGCCTGGGTTTGAATGCTAGTTTCTTTTATAGAAGTGAGGGGTGGGGGATGGAGGGGTAAAGTAAAAAAAGGTGATGAGTTACTGCAGATATTTCCTTGTCTGAGTGTTAGTCGCTCAGTCATGTTCAACACTCTCTGAGCACATGGAGTGTAGCCTGCCAAGCTCCTCTGTCCATGGAATTCTCCAGGCAAGAATACTGGAGTGAATTGCTGTTTCCTTTTCCAGGGTCCTTGTCTAAGGGAATATGCTAATTTATTCTTTCCTGCAACCATTCATAGGTTGACCTGGTTAGGATGTTTCTCGCAAGCCAAACAAAGGTACTGGCATGAGAGCCAGGGATTCCAGAGATGGACAATTATGTATACTTTAAACTATAGGCAACATGCATTTAGTGATTAACCTGTAGAAAAAGTATTGAAATGCAAAGTTTAAAGGATTAACTTACCCAAAGGATTGAACTACCTAGAGCCTCTGTAATAGAAAAGAAACAAAATCCAATATGGAGTCAGATTTATTGTTTCCTATTACAGAGGCTCTAGGTGGTTCAATCCTTTGGGTAAGTTAATTAACCTCTCTATAACTAAGGGGCTTTTACCTGGAAGATGTATGTAAAATTATACTCTCCCCTACATTTAAATGTACTGTAAAGAACAAAATGCAATTATATATATGAAGAGCTTTGAAGGGCAAAGGTTTTTTTAACCAATATAAGATGTTATAACAAAATCATTTACTAATATCAAAACTCTTAAAAATATGATTTATTTTTCCCCTGTGGCTTTGGTGTTTTATGGTTAAATAACACTTATTTACATATAGAACTGTCATTTATCTTCATCAACAAAAATAATTTGCTTATTATGTATATGAAGGTCAGACCTGGAACTCTATGTGCCTAAAGAAATTGATTAATTGCAGTAGTTACTAATTTTTTTATGTGTTGTTCACATACACATGGCAAGAACAAAATAGGTGCCAAGCACACAAAGAAGTAGCTTTCCTTGTTGGCTCAAACTGATCCGCCTGTGATGCAAGAGGCACAAGTTCAATCCCTGGGTCAGGAAGATCCCCTGGAGGAGGGACTAGCAACCCATTCCAGTATTCTTGCCTGGAGACTTCTATGGACCAAGGAGCCTGTTGCAGTCCATGGGACCACAAAGAGTCGGACACAGCTGAACAACTAGCACTTTCACACAAAGAAGTGTCTTGGGTTTCTCAGCAAAAGATTGCAACCTTAATGGCAAAAAGGGAAGGTGAATCTAAGAGGTAGGAATTAAAGGAAGACTTCACAGAAGACATGGATATAAGCTAAGGTATGTATTACCAAAGATATGTGTCTTGGGAGCTATGGGAATTTGTATCAGGATGCTTTTGATGGCAAAGAACAGAAGACTTATCTAAAAGTGGCTTAAATAATGTGAAAATTTTCATCTCTTATAACAAGATTGAAAGTTTAGTCCAGGGTTAATCTAGTGGCTTAAGGACATAATTAAGGAACTAAGTTTCTTTTCCTTTTCTTCTCTGCCATTCTCAGAGTCAGTTTTTTCCCTGAATTTTTCCCCCAGAAGTATTTAGAGTTACCATATCCTCCCCAAACTCTAACTGGTAGAAACATAGTAAATTTCCTATCTTGTCTCTGCTTTCAGAGTGAGGGGAACTTCACTGGGAGCCTCCAGAACACAGTCCCTCTGGCTCAGAGACTCACATGTTTATGCTGAAAGTGGCCACTGGCAAGAGAAGGGAGAAGAGACAAATACTATGGTGGATGTAGGCTAATCATGATTCATCCCTGGGAGCTGTGGAGGGGCCTATTGGCCCCTGCTCAGTTTCTAGTATGTAAATACTGTATACAGGAAACCAACAATTCAGTTGCTGTTTGTGTTTTGTTTTACAAGGGAAAGGGGATGAGGATGTCTATTGAAGACAAAAAGAAATTTCAGACAGTGTGTAAATGAGTGGAACCATTAGTAGGCATGTGTATTTAGGAAACTGCAATTCACATAATAGGGTCATAGCGAACAAGAAAAACGGGAAAGAATATGGATCATAGAATCTCATGTTTTCCCTACAGTGAAACTGTGTTCTAGAAAGATCATTTTAGAAAAACTACTGTGATTTTAGAAGCAAACTGACCAACAAGAGAACATTAAGTTCAGGTGAACGATTTTGCCCTAATGTCTGTTTCCAGAGGTATATAAGATATAAAATTAATTGGATTACTTACCAATTATGTGATGGGAAGGGTAATTAACACCAATTTTAAGTAAAATTAATTTTTAAATGTACAATAAAAGGTAAAAACAACATTCTGCCATGTAGAACTGACAGCATACTGATTTAATTAAGGGAAATAGTTTCAAAGATGGAAATGGATAAATGCATTTAAAGTTTGTCTCATAAATAAGTCCCACATTTCTAAAATTTACCATAGATGAATATAATTTTAAAACACTCTTCTAAAAAATAAATAAATAAATAAAACACTCTTCTAAAATGATTGATTCTTTGTTAAGCATCCTAACTTTAATGTCTTAGACCAGAAATAGGTTACTTATGTTTACCCCTCAAAAGTCAAGTCAACTTTTTAAAAACACAACTTTAGAAAAAACATGTGAAAGTCGCTCAGACATGTCCAGCTCTTTCCAACCCCATGAACTACATAGCCTGTCAGACTCCTCTGTCCATGGGGATTCTCCAGGTAGGAATACAGGAGTGGGTTGCCATGCCCTCCTCCAGGGGATCTTCCCAACTCAGGAATCGAACCCAGGTGTCCTGCACCACAGTCAGATTCCTTACCCTCAGAGCCACAAAGGAAGCCAAAGAATACTGGAGTGGGTAACCTATCCCTTCTCCAGGGAATCTTCCCGACCCAGGAATAGAACTGGTGTCTCCTGAATTGCAAGTGGATTCTTTACCAGCCAAGCTGCCAGGGAAACTCTTAAAAATACATATAGTAGTTAAAATTTTGGAGATTATTTTTTCAACATTGATTTGCATTAATATTGTTTTTTCATATATCAAAATAAAAGGTCATATCCTATTTTCTTTATGGATGGCTGTTTTTACATTTTGGCAGATTTTTTTTTTTTTTAATATGGAAGAGCATCCATGTGTTGTTCCCTGGGGTACCCATAAGCCTGGTCCCTCTTATGGGAATAGCCTCACACTTGGAACTCAGCTGGCACTGGCAAGAATAAACCTGTAATCTGTGTCTTTGTTACAAAGCTTTCTCTCTGTGAGACAAAGTGATCTGTTCAAGTATCAAATTCATGACCTTTGGCTCACTGGCAGCAAACTCCAACCAACTAGCAGCTGAGAGTAGAGTGGAAGAATTCACTCATAAATGTGGGCTTTAGCTCAATCCAACAGAAAATAGACTATAGCCTCCAGAGCTAGAGCACACTCCTTGTGAGAGATCAATTAAATCACAAGAACTGTTTTTGTGAAAATCTGCCTTTCTGAATTTTAAGAAATAAAAATCCTTTCCACAGTTAAGCGAGCCAGCCAAGCAAGACCTACACGTCGAAATCCAGTCATTTATCATAACAGTTATCTAAAGTGGTTTTATTTAAAGGCTCTTCAGCTTAAACCATTGCTGCTACTGCTGCTATGGCCCCTTTTTTTCTCTTCTTGAAATGTTAGAGACAACTCACTTTTCATTCTTTGAGTTGTTGCAGATATTTTTAAAGCTACCTACTTAACAAGGCCCTGGATACAAAATGGGATACAAAATGACCTGTACATGATCCTGCTTGGGTGAAATATGCTGAATTTTATAAAAGGTTTAGTTCCTGTGTAAACATCATGGCAACTATTTAGATTACTCAAAACATAGTTCTGTATCAGATTCATTGACTCAGTGCTCTCTGAGATTACTGAAAGTGAGTATTTTGCAGGGAAGACGGGCTTCATTAACAATTCTATGTTTTTTTTCCAGACTTCTCTCCACCCCCCATTTAACATGGCACATTTATGCAATAGTTTTGTCTAATTGTTCCTTGAGACCTCAGTATATCTAAAAGAAGCTAAACAGAAAAAGCCTTAGACAATAGCTAAAAGTTTAGAAAGAGACAAAAAGATATTTGTATTAAATACCCAAGCGTAACAGCTTCTATATTTTTATCTCAAGAGTTTGCTAAAGTGACTCCTGGAGACCAAGACAATAGCTCAGCTGTTATCTCATATGTTTATAGTTACCGTGTACAACATTGTGTGTCGTATAGCTCTTAACTTTGCTGAGAAGCTGACATGACAAAAGAGAACCTGTTATGCCTCTAACTTTAAATAATATTTCTAAAGGATTTCCCCCTCCCCCGAAATAGAGACCTAAATTGTGTCAGCTTATTAGCAACATCTAATTCTGTATATTCTACATTAATCAGTTTTACTTTCCCAACACAGATTGACCCATTTCCCCACATTTGAATTCGAATATATCTAATTGTCATGCTGACAGTAATAATACCTATATGTGTTATTCTTAAATTTGACCCTCTAATATGCAATGCAAAACCATTCAGTGGATAAAAACAAAGTCCTTATTTTATGGCTTTGCTATTTCTTTGTGCTGTAAGAGGAACCCTTGCTTTAAATAATAAAAAAAAAACTTGGAAGTTTACATTAGTACATAGCTTTATAGGATATAATTTCACATTTTATAACAATATAGCTCCTAAGTTATAATAATATATGAATATCATTTGAGATCTACAAAATTTTAAACTTTCTATTTTGATGTGTTTTGTTTACACTGTTTTTAAGATCATTTCCATTTTGCCAGCATTACCCTTTAGCTTTTATAATTAGATAAATTCTCTCTTCTCTAAAAGATCTGATTTGAAGTTTAGAGGATAAGGTTTTGTATATAAGCTGAGATATAAAGATGCACAGAACTTATAATATTGCTTTAAAATTATTTTCACACTCAAGGAAACACAAAGAAGGATAGATGTTTGCAATCATAGTTTGGTGTCAGATGCAGTTCAAAGCCAGGCTGTAATTGACTTAATTGGGGAAGATTATTTAAGATCCCTGAGCATTGTTTCTCCATCTGTAAATGAAAAAAAATGTCTTACCTCACAACCTCATAGATGTGCAAAATGGCAAAGAGAGTTTTTGTTTTTGTTTTTACAAAATAACGATTATGTAAATAGTATCAGATGACTTAGCACCTATTAAGATGTGGTAACTATTTGCATGCACTATTGTACACAGTAAAAGTTTTAAACCTCAGTGCTATCCAGATCTAACGTTTAGATAGTTGGATGTTCTCAAGGACAATTATGTGATTGTTTATTCGGATCGCAATAAACTGTGGAAAATTCTGAAAGAGATGGGGATACCAGACCACCTGACCTGCCTCTTGAGAAACCTATATGCAGGTCAGGAAGCAACAGTTAGAACTGGATGTGGAACAACAGACTGGTCCAAATAGGAAAAGGAGTACATCAAGGCTATATATTGTCACCCTGCTTATTTAACTTATATGCAGAGCACATCATGAGAAACACTGGGCTGGAAGAAGCACAAGCTGGAATCAAGATTGCTGGGAGAAATATCAATAACCTCAGATATGCAGATGACACCACCCTTATAGCAGAAAGTGAAGAGGAACTAAAAAGCCTCTTGATGAGAGTGAAAGAGGAAAGTGAAAAAGTTGACTTAAAGCTCAACGTTCAGAAAACGAAGATCATGGTATCTGGTCCCATCACTTCATGGCAAATAGATGGGGAAACAGTGGAAACAGTGTCAGATTTTATTTTTCTGGGCTCCAAAATCACTGCAGATGGTGATTGCAGCCATGAAATTAAAAGATGCTTACTCCTTGGGAGGAAAATTTCTTCTGCCACATCTTTAAGTAGCTGGCTTTTGTTTGAAGATTCCTCTGAAATGCCTGCCTTTTATGCTTCTATAGGAAAAGTGATCTTCCGGTAATTGATTTTTATACCTATTTCAAAATTGTCTTATTCTGTCTTATATGATTTTCTGTTGCATATATAAATGTATATATACATGTGTGTGTGTGTGTGTGTGTGTACTATATTTTAGGTTAAAAAATATTATTTTACAGTGCTTCCCAGCAATTTTAATGTATTTTAATTTCTACAAGAATTTTAAAAAACTTTCCAAGCTTCATTTATTTATCATTAAAATTACACCCTCTTTGATCTTTACTTCTTAACTGATTTTATTAATTGCCATTTGTTCAATAAGAAATTCCTGCCATCAGATGCTTTGCTACAAGAGAAATTCACATAATAAAAATGTTAATTGTTAATTTTTAATTTTATAAACACTAAAATGAAATATGATTACCATAAAGTATGGAAGACATTTTAATGGTAATTGAAAACATCAGATTTAATATTACTTAGAAAAAAATATAATAATTTGTCATCCCTAAACTTCAAACACTTTAATGGCTCTTAGAATGAATCTTAAACGTCTGCATGAGTACAAATCTCGTATCTTCAGAACATTGCTCATCTCTAGTGTCATACCTTCTTATTCTTGGTTGAATCCTGTGACTATTGAATTGTTATTTGTGCTTCCTGGAAGGGTTTGCTCTCAGGGCTTAGCATAGCTGACTTCTTATCTCAGCTTAAGTATCACCTCTTCAGAAAGACAGTCCTTGACCAGCTAGTCTGAAGCAGTACCTACACTATCCTCTGTTCCTATGACTTCTTTTCTAATACATATATCAAACATTTCTCCGGTTTCATGTATAGTGGTTTCAGATTAGTAATAGAAATTAAGAGTTAAATTGATTTAACTGTGGTCACTGATGTAACCGAATATCAAGGTAGAAATCAACATCATTCAACTAGAGACTGATTGCTCGGTTTCTCCAAGATTCCATCTTGGCCTCATTAGGGATATGGCAGTGGCAGCACCAGCTATAGGAATCCCAACCATAGAAAGAAAGAAGCCTTTTTTTTTTTTTTTTCATTTCTCTTCATTTCTCTTAAGAGTAAAGCAACTTTTTCCCTAGAAGTTAAGCACAATATTCCCCTCATGTTTCATCAGCTATGATTGTGTTATATTACTATTCCTGAAATGACATAAAGTCGGGTGAATGCAAAAACTGCTTTAATTAGGTTTGGGTTGCTTAACCAACCCCTTGCAAAGAAATGAAATTACTTTTAGAATTACTGTGTTCGTACCTTTTACTGAGTGAGATGTCAGCTTTCCCAGAAGTTTATGAGCTGTATGAGAAAAGAGTAAACACCCCCGCTCCCCCACACACACAGAAAAAAATCAGAGCAAATAGATGCTGAGGAAGCAAACAATTTGCATTACTACCCAATTTTCATTCTTCATATCACTCTGCTGCTGCTGCTAAGTCGCTTCAGTCGTGTCCGACTCTGTGCTACCCCATAGACGGCAGCCCACTAGGCTCCTCTGTCCCTGGGATTCTTCAGGCAAGAATACTGGAATGGGTTGCCATTTCCTTCTCCAATGCATGAGAGTGAAAAGTGAAAGTGAAGTTGCTCAGTTGTGCCCGACTCTTAGCGACCCCATGGACTGCAGCCCACCAGGCTCCTCCGTCCATGGAATTTTCCAGGCAAGAGTACTGGAGTGGGTTGCCATTGCCTTCTCCGTCATATCACTCTAGCCATCTCAAATAATTTACTTATATGTTTTTAAGTTGATTTTCTTTGTCTCCTCAAAAATAATGCAAATCCATGAGAATAAGGATGTGGTATGTTTGGCTTACTGCTGTGTCCTCAGAGGCTAAGTTTGACACATGGCATATAAAAGAATACCTGTTGTAAAAAAAAAAAAAAAAAAAAAAGCCATTCCACCACTCCACTTGTTCTTTTCTCTAGTGAAATTCTACTCATTCTCTTTGTTTTAATTTTGATACATCACTTTCTCTATTAAAATTCTACTGACCTACCAAACTCAGTATCATAAACATCACAGAATAATTGTGTATTTAATCATCTGTGTCTGGCCATGAGAATATAAACTCCAAGAAGCTGGTCTTTCTTTCTGATTTGGTCAGTGTTGAGCATTATTTCTACAACTCAACATATATTCTCTATATATTTGCTAAATAAAGGAATAAATGAAGGAAACACTATATATAGGTTGTTTGAAAATGTCCTTTCTTTCAACTAATGTTACACTTGGGGCAGAAAAAGTATAGGAAGCATCAGTTTAGATATAGATATGGCAGCCCTGCTGTTATAGTCTAAGGTGGTAAAAGCCTATAATCACCGTAAATAATACATATAAGTTAAAAAATGTGTAACAAACAAGCAAACAGATGTCAATACTGGTGTTCATAGTGTAAGGAGGTCCCTGGTTCAATCCCGGGTATCGGCACCTCCCACGAGTGCTCAGCCTGGTCGTTAGACTGACTGTCGCTCCTCCTTGCCTGAATAAAGGTAACCTGTCTCCCTTGAGGTTGTTTTCCTTTCATCATTGTCTCCTCTCGATCTATACCTTACATTTTTGGTGCCGAAACCTGGGAAAGGACAAGCCACTCGCCTCTCTCTCCCTCCTCTCTCTCTCCCTCCTCTCTCTCTCCCTCTCTCCCTCTCTCATTGTTTTCCCTTATCCCAGAATCTGGGAGCGTGGCCACCTGCCAAGCTTACTTTCTGCCAGGGCTTATAAGCTCCCTTCGGGGACACCCTGTGCCTTGTAAGCAGTGCAAATCTTGTCCTAAGGTTTTATTGGTGACTCATGTACCCCAGGCCTCCGGCTCTATCCCCCTCTTCTCTCTCTCTCTGATGACCTCTGCAACAGGGAACCCTTGCCATTCGATCACTCTGCATCCAACATTCCACTCACTCCGGCCCCTAGATTAAGGTAAGATCTGTATAGTGTTCTAGAGGTACCCTAGAATACTGTCCTCTCCGGGTCCTGGGGACCCATAGCATGAGGTCACTCTGTAAGCGACAGTGGGGGATGCTCCGCCTCGATACAGAGCTCTCTTCTCATAACTCCTATTGTGACTATGGGTGACAACCCAAACTCAAAATAGGAGCTTCTGCTTGCCTCCCAATCATGGGGTCCAGCCTATCTATCCCAAAAGATTCCCCTCTGGCCTGCGTCCTCAAAAATCTCAAACCACTCTTACTCAAAGTTAGCTGCTTGAAACGGCTCTGCATACAGATCTGGCCTCAGTACCAATTGGACAATCAAAACCACTGGCCTGAATTCGGCACATTTGACTTCTACATCCTTCAAAATCTTACCAACTTCCTCAAATGGAACGGCAAGTGGTTGGAGATCCCATATGCCCAAGCCTTTTGGGCCCTTTGGAGCAGGCCCTCCCTATGCAAGGCCTGCTCCACCTATGAGGTCCTTTTATACACCTTGCCTCCCAAACAAAAGGGCTCTTCTTCTTCAGCTAACAGCCAACCATGACCTTCCACACCCCCGGAGTTCAACCATGTGGATGAGCCCCTCCCTACCAGTCACACCATCAAACCCCCCCTTTCCCCTCACTGAACTCACATACTGACTCTGAAATGTCTCCTCAGTCTCCCCCAACCCCACTACCCCATTCCTCCAATTCCCCCTCCCCGCTTCCCTCCCCCCTGCCACGCAATTACATACCCAGTGCTTGTTTCCCCTGAGAGAGGTGGCAGAACCAGAGGGCCCCACCTGAGTCCATGTGCCATTTTCATTGTCAGACATGAGCCAGATTGAAGAAAAGTTAGGATCATTTTCTGAAAACCCTACCAAATACAGAAAAGAATTCCTGAGGCTCACCCAGGCCTATAACCTCACATGGAGTAACATATATTATATTCTAAATGCCACTCTCACTCCAGATGAAAAAAGACCATATCTGGCAAGTGGCGAAAGCCCATGCTGATCACTTACATAACCAAGACCATGCTAACCCAGTTGCTGATGAGATGGTGCCTCAATTAGGACCTCACTGGACATACCAGCCCAGTGATCCAGGCATTAGGAAACTCAATCACATGATCATCTGCCTCCAGAAGTGAAGTGAAGTCACTCAGTCATGTCCGACTCTTTGTGACCCCATGGACTGTAGCCCACCAGGCTCCTTGGTCCATGGAATTTTCCAGGCATGAATGGAGTGGGTTGCCATTTCCTTCTCCAGGGGATCTTCCCAACCCAGGGGTCGAACCCAGGTCTCCCGCACTGTAAGCAGACACTTTACTGTCTGAGCTATCACGGAAGCAAATGCTCATATCCATGTCAATTATGAAGTCAGGGAAGTCACCCAAGGGGTGGATGAAAATCCAGCCTTATTCTTGGCACGCCTCACCGAGGTTGTCCAGAAGTATACCAACCTAGATATCACCACCCCTGCTGGGTTACTCTACCTTCATGTTCAGTTCATCAGCCAGTCCGTCCCTGACATTAGATGCAAGCTTCAACAACTAGAGAAAGGCCCCGAGACCCCCACACCCCCAAAGGAACTCCTAGAAGTAGCCTTCAAAGTGTTCAATAATAGAGAAGAGGAGGCTAAAAGAGAAAAAGACCGTGAGAGAAAATATGCCTTTTTGGCAGCAGCAACTAAGGGACAAGATTCAGCCCAGCACAAGTCATCACAGACCTGAGCTTAGCCGGGACACTAGGCGAAGGCATGCCCAAACCCACAGCTCCCCTCAAAAGCATGACCAACCTGTGGCCAATGGGGACACTGGAAGATGGATTGTCCCCAGGGATACCCTGGTGCCCCTGGGCAGGTCCCTAACTCCCAGACTTGGAGGGTGGAATGTCCACAGGGACACTCTGGTGCCCCTGGGGAGGTTCCCATATCTCCCAGACTCCCAGCCCAACCCTATGAGAGTTGTTCCAATGATGGGACCTGGGTTCCAGCCCCCTGGCCCATGTCCCAGACGTGAGTTCGGAATTCAGGATTGATGGGATAGTGGCTGGGAGAAAGATCTCCTTCATAGTAGACACAGGAGCTGCCTTCTCTCTCTTAACCTCCTACTCTGGCCCAACCCAAAACTCAGAGATCACAATCAAGGGGGTCTCTGGAGTCCCCCTGAGTCCAAGAATCAGCCTTCCATTACTCTGTCAACTTGGAAACTTGACCATCATATACTTATTCTTCATAATGCCTCAGTGCCCAGTGGTGCTCCTAGGGGGAGATTTGTTATCCAAATTAGTGGTTTCTATTACCATAACCCCTCTTGATGCAGTCTCTATGTTCTGCATGCAGATGGCACCTGGACCATCCCTGTCCCCTATCCCTGATCTCCCCTTAGACCTACCCGCCATAGACCGCCAAGTCTGGAATACTGATCACCCATCCATAGCCAAACATCATCCCCCAGTCCACATCACCCTAAAAGACCCCTTGACTATAATCATCCAACAACAGTACTCTCTCATCCCAGAGGCCCACAAGAGGCTTAAGCCTATCATTGCCCATCTTCTTCAAGCCTCCGTCTTAATTCCTACCCATTCACCACACAACACCCCCATCATGGCAGTATGGAAGGGACCAAACTCTGGGAGACTAGTCCAAGACCTATGAAAAAATCAATGAGGCCATCATACCAACATTCCCAGTAGTCCCTAATCCTTATACCCTTCTGTCCACCATTCCCCTGACTACAACCTTCTTCATGGTATTAGACCTCAAAGATGCCTTCATCATCCCCCTTTACCCCCTCTCCCAACCCCTCTTCACCTTTACCTGGCAGGACCCTGAGACACATGTCTCCCAACAACTAACATGGACAGTTCTCCCCCAAGGGGTCATAGACAGCCCCCACTCTTTTGGACAGGCTTTACAAAAGGACCTACAGACACTCGACCTGGCCCCTAGTTACCTCCTCCAATACCTAGATGACCTCCTCCTTCGTAGCCCAACCTTACAACTCTGCCTCCAACACACTGCCAAACTCCTTGGGGCCCTGGGGTTATTGGGTATCCTGATCCAAGGCCCAAATAGCCCAGGCAAAAGTCACCTACCTGGGACTTTCCCTATCCCACCAACAAAGAACCATTCCTCCAGAAAGAATCCAGGCCTTAATTGACTGTCCTCCAAAAACAAAACAGGAATTCCTGTCTCTCCTCAGCCTCCTAAACATTTTCTGTATCTGGATCCCTAATGTCTCCCTCATTCCAAAGCTGCTCTATGAGGCAACTAAAGGATCCCTAGATAGACCCCTCCTTAACCCCTCCTCGCTAGCCTATCCTATCCACCAGCTCACCCAGAGCTTCCTCCAAGTGCCAACTCTCCACCTGCCAGATTACACCAGGCCACTTCAAAAGCCTCTTGATGAAAGTGAAAGTGGAGAGTGAAAAAGTTGGCTTAAAGCTCAACATTCAGAAAACAAAGATCATGGCATCCGGTCCCACCACTTCATGGGAAATAGATGGGGAAACAGTGCAAACAGTGTCAGACTTTATTTTTCTGGGCTCCAAAATTGCTACAGATGGTGACTGCAGCCATGAAATTAAACGACGCTTACTCCTTGGAAGGAAAGTTATGACCAACCTAGATAGAATATTGAAAAGCAGAGACATTACTGTGCCAACAAAGGTTCATCTAGTCAAGGCTATGGTTTTTCCTTTGGTCATGTATGGATGTGAGAGTTGGACTGTGAAGAAGGCTGAGCACTGAAGAATTGATGCTTTTGAACTGTGGTGTTGGAGAAGACTCTTGAGAGTCCCTTGGACTGCAAGGAGATCCAACCAGTCCATTGTGAAGGAGATCAGCCCTGGGATTTCTTTGGAAGGAATGATGCTAAAGCTGAAACTCCAGTACTTTGGCCACCTCATGCGAAGAGTTGACTAATTGGAAAAGACTCTGATGCTGGGAGGGATTGAGGGCAGGAGGAGAAGGGGACAACAGAGGATGAGATGGCTGGATGGCATCACTGACTCGATGGACGTGAGTCTGAGTGAACTCGGGAGTTGGTGATGGACAGGGAGGCCTGGCGTGCTGCGATTTATGGGGTTGCAAAGAGTCAGACACGACTGAGTGACTGATCTGATCTAATTTTTCTCTTTGGCCATTCCAACCAAGGACAGGCCCTGGGACTTCTATGCCGGAGACACCTGGGCTCCCATAGCTTATTTATCAAAACAACTTGACATGGTAACCAAGGGGTGGCCTCCCTGTATATAAGCCGTGGCTGCCATCGCAGCCCTGGTACCTGAAGCAAACAAATTCCCTAGGCATGGCCCCTTAACAGTCTGTTCTCCACTCACCCTCTAAGACCTACTATCACACCCGGCTTTTCTCTCCCTTCCCACTTCCAGGATACAGATTCTACATGCCTTTTTCCTCGATCTCCAACTCGCCTTCTCTCCCTTTGCCCTGCTTAACCCTGCCAGTGTATTACCCACACCTTCTACAGCAGGCCTTCCCCTGCATAACTGTAGTCTAACAGTGGATCTTACCCAAAGTTCCTTCCAACACTTGACAGATCAGCCCATCTTAGACCCTAACACCCCATACTGGTTCACTGATGGCGGCTCTCAAAATCCCCACCCTTTGGCAGCAAGATATGCCATCATCCAGGGAGACCTTCATCACAACCATGGGACACAGATAATTGAAGCCTCACCTCTGCCACCTCATCGCCACCTCCCAACAGGCAGAACTAATAGTCCTCACCTCTCAGGTGAGCTTTGACCCTGGCTAAAAATATCGGAGTTAACATCTACACCGACTCCGAATACGCCTGTAACATCCTTCACTCAAACATCCTACTACAGAGGGAAACAGTTCCTCACATAAAAGGGATCCCCCATTATTAATTCTGATATGATCCCAAACTTCTAGAGGCTGCACTCTTGCCAGACAGAGCTGCCATCCTCCACTGTAGGGGACATCAAAGGGGAGTCTCAGAGCATCCTGCAACAATACCACAGACCAAAAAGCAAAGGAGGTAGCCCTGTCCCATCCCACCCTCCAGTCCCTGTCATCTTAGCCCTGATCCCATCTAACCCTCCCACCACCAGAGAAATTCTCTCCTATCTATACTCACTCTTCCATCCTTTGTCCAAGGTACTCCAACAGTTCATCCACAACCACTTCCCCACATCGACAGCTGGCCAAAAATATTTGGATGACCTTACCTGTTCCTGTCAGACATGTCAACAAACTAATCCCAATTCCAACCTTAAACCTACCTCCTTTCCAACCCATCAAATGCAAGGCAGTCTCCCAGTACAAGATTGGCAGATAGACTTTACTCATATGCCCCAGTTCAGAAAGCCGTATCTCCTGGTCCTTGTAGACACATTTTCGGGATGGGTAGAAGCATTTCCTACCACAAACAAAAGAGCCCACACTGTGGCCCAGGTTCTCCTCACAGAAATCAACCCCTTGGGCTAAGCCCCTTTGAAGTTACATTTGGAAGACCCATAATCCCTCTCAGACTTCCCCCTAAACCTCCTCCCATACCAAACTCCCTATACTCCCCTCTGCTAGAAGAACCCCGCAGTGCCCTCTGGGAATATGTCAACCACAACTTGCCTGCTCTTGACCCCCAAGCCCCTTCACCCCTTCTACAAATTGGAGACATGGTCTATCTGTCTGAAAATCCCCAGGGTGTCCTAACCCTAAAGTGGCAGGGACTATTCAAAATCATCCTCCTTACCCCAACTGCAGCTAAGCTCGAAAAGGTTGCTTCCTGGGTACACCCTCTCTCACCTAAAAAGGGTTACCTCCAATTCTGCACTACTCCCCTTAACGGACACGTATCAGGTCTCCCTCACAGGGCCCACCTCCTTAAAAATCACCCAGTGACAACCTCTGTTGACCATCTAAGAAGATACTGAATGACCTGGGCACTCTTCAAACTACAATTGTGCCTGACCCAACTACTTGGTGTCATGTGCATATCTGAGGTTACTGGTATTTCTCCCAGCAATCTTGATTCCAGCTTGTGTTTCTTCCAGCCCAGCATTTCTCATGATGTACTCTGCATAGAAGTTAAATAAGCAGGGTGACAGTATACAGCCTTGACATACTCCTTTTCCTATTTGGAACCAGTCTGTTGTTCCATGTCCAGTTCTAACTGTTGCTTCCTGACCCGCATATAGGTTTCTCAAGAGGAGGTCAGGTGCTCTGGTATTCCTATCACTTTCAGAATGTTCCACAGTTTATTGTGATCCACACAGTCAAAGGCTTTGGCATAGTCAATAAAGCAGAAATAGATGTTTTTCTGGAACTCTCTTGCTTTTTCGACGATCCAGCAGATGTTGGCAATTTGATCTCTGGTTCCTCTGCCTTTTCTAAACCAGCTTGACTATCTGGAAGTTCACAGCTCACATATTGCTGAAGCCTGGCTTGGGGAATTTTGAGCATTACTTTACTAGCCTGTGAGATGAGTGCAATTTTGTGGTAGTTTGGGCATTCTTTGGCACTGCCTTTCTTTGGGATTGGAATGAAAACTGACCTTTTCCAGTCCTGTGGCCACCGTTGAGTTTTCCAAATTTGCTGGCATATTGAGTGCAGCACTTTCACAGCATCATCTTTCAGGATTTGAAAGAGCTTAACTGGAATTCCATCACCTCCACTAGCTTTGTTCATAGTGATGCTTTCTAAGGCCCACTTGACTTCACCTTCCAGGATGTCTCGCTCTAGGTGAGTGATCACACCATCGTGATTATCTTGGTCATGAAGAACTTTTCTGTACAGTTCTTCTGTGTATTCTTGCCACCTCTTCTTAATATCATCTATTTCTGTTAGGTCGATACCATTTCTGTCCTTTATCGAGCCCATCTTTGCATGAAATGTTCCCTTGGTATCTCTAATTTTCTTGAAGAGATCTCTAGTCTTTCCCAACTATGGCCTCTCTTAAATTCTCCCTCTGACAACTGACACCTGACCCGCCTTCTTAACTCTTCCTTCCAATTCTTCCAACACACGCAACACACATCCCAGTTCTGGATATGCATATCACTGTCTCCATCACCACACAAACCAATCCCTTTACCCTCCACGTGGTTGTCACAGGGCAACTATACCTCCTCTCCCTAACAAAACACCACACAACTCATTGGGCCAGTTTCTGACAATATCCTTCTTTCAGCCCCTTCAACCCTAAAACCTGTATCAACTACTCTAGCTCCAAGTACACTGGTCTTACAAACTCTGCTCTGTCCTTCTGTTCCACTTGGGTTCTCTGGAACAGCACAAATAATTGCACCAACCCAGGAATCTTCAATCTCTGCGGGACCTACTCATATTCATGTCTTCCCCCTGACCCCCCCACCCCACCCCCGGACCTTGCATCTTGGTCTTCCTGACCCTGGGTCTAACAGTCCTCAAAGAATAAGGGATACAACAGATAGTCGACCCCCAGGTGGAACATTCCCACAGGAAAAAACGAGCTATCATGGCCCCCCTCCTGATTGGGACCAGCATTGCGGCAGCCCTGGGCACAGGGATTGGGGGCATCTCGACCTCAGCCCATTCCTACTACAAGCTATCCCAAGAACTTACTGAGGATATGGAACAGGTGGTGGAATCCTGTGTTCCAGCCCAAAGACAAATTAACTCATTAGCTTCTGTGGCCCTACAAAACAGACAAGCCCTGGACCTTCTCACCATGGAAAAGAGAGGAACTTGCCTTTTCCTAGGAGAGGACAGCTGCTATTTTGTTAACGAAACAGGCCTAGTCCAGGAAAGGGTCAGAGAACTTAGGGACAGAATCAAATGCCACAAAAAAGAGTTATAAAATCTTTCCACTCCCCAAAGCCTGTTCCAACTGGCCCTCCCTTGGGTTGCTCCCTTTCTTGGGACCATTAGTACTTATTATCTTACTTATTTGGTCCGTGTTTCTTCAATCTCTTCCGAACGTTTCTCCAAGATCAGATTTGGGCCATCTCTCGAGATCAAGTCAAGACCATTCTCCTTCTTGAGAGCCTCACCTCAACACCAGAAAAAGGGGACCCTGGGCCCTAGGACAGTCCTTCATTCCAGACCCAGAGCTGTCACCCCGACCCAGCAGGAAGTAGCCAGAGAGATACAGCGCCTTTTTTCCCCATCTTTTTTAAGATTTCATGGTCTGGAATGAAGGAGTCCTCGGGCCTAGAAAAGAAGATAAAGACCTCAAGGGCCCTTGCTGAACCACCTGATTTCAGGGATGACAAAACTGAACTTTACGTCCCACTCCGATACTCCAGGCAGATTGCATCAGCCCGGGACCCTACACCGCGGCTCGGGAACACCCACCCTGGTTCATTCGCAAACTGCCATCTCAGCTAAAGATTACCCAGAATGCCCTGCCTGACTAAATCTTCCCGTATTGCTTCCCCAAAACCTTCCCATAAATATGAAGCCTTCCTGATCCCGCAAACGCTCAGCCTGGTTGTTAAACCAACTGTTGCCCCTCCTTGCCTGAATAAAGGTAACCTGTCTCTGTTGAGGTCATCTTCCTTTCTTCATTGCCTGGTCTAGAACTGTACCTTACACATAGGAAGACTGCCGAAGTCCAACTGGGCCTAACTAAATAAAACTGATTATACACTCTGGCCCTGAGCCTTAAAACAAACAAACAACAACAACAACAAAAACAGCTTTCAGTGCTCAGAAATAAAGAGGCCTTCAGATAACTGACACAAGAGTAAGTTTTTTAATTTATGATGAGAGAGCTGTGACATGAATCAGAGTAATTGAAGTCCAAATTGTCACAGCATTCATTCCTTGGGTTATACTATATGAAAAGTCAAACATCCAAAGTATGCTTTGGTAAGTGTAAAAAAAAGACAAAAACCCATCTACCTATGAATGTGTGTATGCATGTGTCTATATCTATCATCTATACTGTGTAGTTAAGACATATTAAAATTCTTTCCCATGATATAAATAACTGCCAATTATAAGAAGATGAAAGTCAGTTGATCAAAACAATTTTAGCCAAAATAATTTGAGAAAACTTCTCACAGAGTTTGGCCAATTCAACCAAAATATTTAAATACTTAACTAAAATATAAAATTCTGCTTTAATATCCTCTTGCTTTGTTTTATTTTTTCTTATGATCCTAAGCTTATATTTCACTTTATGCTCTTACATATGAATACCACTTTTCTGTCACAGATTTAACTACCAATTAGATTGTTTCTACAACAGTTTCCACAACCTGTTTCTACAACACCTTCCTTCTTAGAAAATTTGCATCACATTCACACTTGTTGTTTTTCTTAGTCATTTGGAGTAAGCTGGGTTTTCATTAAGTGTGAATTTTGTGGTTAAAACTTCTGTGTAAATTTTAAAATATACTTCATTTGAGTTCCAAAGAAGGAACAATGTGATATACTATTTCATTTTTTGTTCTACACTTTCTTGTCAAGAAATTTACTCAAGCTTGGAATTTCATAAAACTTTTGATGTCAACTCATGTTACCAACCACTTTTTCTGTTGCTTTATTCAGCTGGACTCCTTATTGACTAGGGCTTCTGACAACTGTGAAAACACTTTTTTGGTTTTTTTGAGTCATTTTAAAAGAGGTTGGTTAATTTTGCTTTGTAGTTCTTGGTATATTATAAGGCATCCTCAATATGTCATTGCTCTGGAAATGCATATATTTTCATAGAGCAAATGCATGTTGTTTTCTTTTTTAAAAGATTTTCTTTTTGATGGTCATCTTGATGTAATGAGAGAGGGTGAGTTCATTTCTAAATAAACCAATGTGGTATAACCAAAATAATATTGATTGCACATAGGAGAGAGTTATGGATGTGTTTGTCATTGAACATTTTTCAT
This sequence comes from Bos indicus, assembly GCF_029378745.1. Lineage (NCBI taxonomy): Eukaryota > Metazoa > Chordata > Mammalia > Artiodactyla > Bovidae > Bos > Bos indicus. Next base: position 40,109,789 of record NC_091763.1, read on the forward strand.
GGAAACTTAAGATGTTCATATTTTACTTGAGGGTAGGACATTTCTATTTTAAATAAGATAATATCTTCTCAAATTTACCTAAAAAATCTTAGTAAATGTTTTTAAATGAGTTAAAAAAAAAAAAAAACATTGGCAGGAGATGGCATGACTAGATTATGTAACAGTTGGTACTAGCATATGGAAAACAGGGAATTTCCTTCATTCCTTTCTTAGGCTTGCCAGGAACAAATTAGGATGGTCTTCAAAACTATAGCAGGATTAATCAGAGCAATTTTCTTATCCATGCTAGCCAGTGGTAATTACCTGAGTAAGGAAGACTTACAGATTGATATCAGAACCTAGTACACACACACACACACCCACACACCCAGGTGGACCAGGTCCTATGTGATTATTTCTATAAACATATAATGCTCCTTGTAAGAGAACTGAGTCATTAGCACTACTTAAGGAACTCAGTGTTAAAATATACTTATTTTTATCTGCATTTGCTGCATTGACACATCACGAGGAATGAATGAGCCATTGTTTCTCTTGCTGCTGCCACATGGACCCTGCTGTCACTAAGGGTGCCACTTCTTTCCCCTGTGTTTCATCAGTTTTAGACTTCTTGACACCACTGTCATCTCCAAAATGTTGAATGAAGGATAATCTTAAAATGTCACACTACTCTCCAGTCATCAAGGACAGGAAATGCATATCAGGAGGAAGGTTAAAAGGGAGAAAGTAAATTTAAAAAGTTAAATATAACCTGATAATCCAGCCAAACAAAACTGTGGGTACAAATTGTGGTCACAGTAACATTATTTCTAAACCTTGCTAGTTTGTCCTTTTAGCTGGATGACCTCATCACCCCCCTCCCAATTCTCCTCACTGTATGTCATCTTCTTTCATCTGTAGTCCTTAGTTCTAAAACGTGAAGAGACTCCAGCATTGCCATTGTATCAGTACCTCCTAGAAGGTCTTTATTCTGCTGGTGCCTCAAAAACTGCAAATCACTCATGGTGACAGTGACCATATGTTATATTTTTAATTTTCTGAGTTGACAAAACAGTCTGAATTCCTCAGATTGACTGCTAGAGATAGCTATAAACATGATACTGAGGAAAGTATATTTAACTCCCACCCCTTTCCTTTTGCCTTAGAATTTGACAGATATCTGCCAGGTCTAGCTATGCTCAGAGCAAGCAATTTAATTTACTTAGCATTCTTCTATCTCTGAAACATTTGTGTACTTTTCTCAATTGGAGCCTTCTCCTTAATGATGAAGAATACATCCTCTGTCCTTCTAGAGGCTCAGTGATGTGAAGGGCCACAGGACTCTGTAGCCAGTTACTGTCTCATGACAGATATTCATTTTTGCTTCAGTGCTTGCTTTACTGAGTGAAGTGAAGTGAATTGGCTCAGTCGTGTCCGACTCTTTGCGACCCCATGGACTGCAGCCTACCAGGCTCCTCTGTCCATGGGATTTTCCAGGGAATAGTACTGGAGTGGACTGCCATTTCCTTCTCCAGGGGATCTTCCCAACCCAGGGATTGAACCCAGGTCTCCTGCATTGTAGACAGACGCTTTACTGTCTGAGCCACCAGGGAAGTCTTTGCTGAGTATAACCCAGCAATTAACAACCACTGCCACTAAGAGTCGGACACAACTGAGCGACTTCACTTTCACTTTTCACTTTCATGCACTAGAGGAGGAAATGGCAGCCCACTCCAGTGTTCTTATCTGGAGAATCCCAGGGATGGCGGGGCCTGGTGGGCTGCCGTCTATGGGGTCGCACAGAGTCGGACACGACTGAAGCAACTTAGCAGCAGCAGCAGCAGCAGCCACCCCCCAGACCGTGTATTTGGCAAAAGACATAATCAACAAACAGTTACCTACCACATCTGCCTCTCTATACCACATCTGCCACATCTCTCAGTTTCCCTTTGAACCACCACATACTTAGCAACCAGGTCAGTACCTGAGACTTCTTAATATCTGCCACCTTCTATGAACAGCAGTTAAAGGTGGGAGAAGGTTTCCTCTGCGTATATCCAGTCCCATCGTTTTTTCTCTGGCTTCTTTATGGCTTAGTTCAATATGGGAGGGAAGAAGTAGGAAGTCCCATTTGCCTCCACATTCAAGTCACAGTCTCCATATCAGTTTTACTGTTAATATGTTGATTTTATCTCATCCCTGTATCAATTTCTCAATTAGTTTACAATCTAAATAGTAGAAATAAACATTCCTCCAAACTACAATACATTCTTTTTTGTGAAACTGCTGCTCTCTCTATCCCATCCTGTCTCTTCTCTACTATGAGGCTATATCCCATTTTAATTCATTTTCTAAGTAGAATAGTTTAAAACTTTTCTTTTTTCTTATCAGAGGCTTTCACTCTAAATGTTTTAACAGTGTATTTTGCTAAACAAAAAAAGCTCCCATCTAAAGAAATTTTTATTTCAACCATGACTATTTTATCTTTTCATTGTTAATGGATCTTAGTCTTGCCTTGTCCATTTGCTTGATGCATAACTTTTAAGTGTTGACGCGTCCTTCCTTGTCACTTATGAAGCAGTAAATAATCATTCTATATAATTAGCAAAATGTTGCTTGAACTTGTAGTACTTCAGCTTTTTATTCTCTGAGAGTTTTGTGTGTACATTCTGAGTGGAAGACTAATGAACAAGAAAATTTTAAAAATCAAAACAACATAGAAGAGCTCTCCCACTTTTTCTCATTTCTGCCTCAGCTCATTAGTTGGGAAAGTATTAGTTGTGTATAGGTGTCTACCTTTGATCCACTTATCATTAATTCTTCCACATAGAAGGAGAAGGGACATTTTTAGAGTGGGAAACTGGGAAGAGTTTCAGCGTAGATATATCTGAGGCTACCTTAGACACTCTCTTGAACGAGCTTACCCACAGGCTACACTTGTTCTTCTCCATGCTACTTCTATGCTGTGATCTCACCCAGGCAGCTCTGCCCTTGTTGTGGGATATGGCCATTGTCCGGAAACTCAACCTGTGAATGTGTGGTTTGGTTCCATTCAGGAAGAAAAAAGCAGAAGTCCAGTTGAACTTTAAATTCAGTCCTGAAATCTAGCTTTACATACCATGAAGTTGTTAATAGCCTCCTTATCTAGCTCCTGTATCTATTTTCAAATTGTTACAGAATCTAAACGCAAGAACTGATGAGAAATAAGGATATTTCAAGCTATTATGCGTTATTTATGTAGGGTTTGATACTCTTTCCTTGTGGGATTATGAAAGGTATTTATTTAACTGGATTCTTGTTTGGTTAAACAAAGAATTGAAAATTGACATTTAAGTATTTCTATGTGTGGAAACAATGGTAATTCTTGCTTAGCAGTAGTTATCATAAGAGACCAAGAATAGCTTGAAATTGATAAAGTTTAGTGCTAGAGACTGTACTCTATTCTGCGCAAAATTCATATGTTGATGTTCTAACCCTCAATATATTGGTATTTAGAGATAGTGCCCTTGAGAGATAGGTTTAGATAAGATCAGGAGGGTAGGGCCCTCATAAGGGATCAGTGCCCTTAAAAGAAGAGATATTCAGTTCAGTTCAGTCACTCAGTCGTGTCCGACTCTTTGCGATCCCATGAATTGCAGTACACCAGGCCTCCCTGTCCATCACCAACTCCCAGAGTTCACTCGATTGGAGAACTTTACTTTTCTTTTCTGCCATGTGAGGAAGGTGGTTTTATAAGCCAGGAAGAGAGCTCTCACCAGAACTCGGTCATGTTGACATCCTGGTCTGACTTCTAGCCTCTGGAACTGTGGAAAAAGAAACCTCAGTCATCTAAGCCATCCAGTGTGTAGTATTTTGTTATGGCAGCTGATGCTTAGTTATTACATTAGCAAAATTAGCAAAACTTTCTAGTGGCGTGGTAGGGAACAAGGAGCGTGAAGCTTTCATTCATGCTCCTTGTGCTTACATTCTCTGAGATTTTATGGAACAAATGGTTTATTTTATGCCTAATGAAGAAATCTTGGTTTTTACCTACATATCACAGAAAGCCTGTAGATGTTTTCCAGAAGTAAAGAATATGTTTGGATATGGTTTCAGTTCAGTTCAGTTGCTCAGTCGTGTCCAACTCTTTGTGACCCCGTGAATTGCAGAATGCCAGGCCTCCCTGTCCATCACCAACTCCCGGAGTTCACTCAGACTCATGTCCATCAAGTCGGTGATGCCATCCAGCCATCTCATCCTCTGTTGTCCCCTTCTCCTCCTGCCCCCAATCCCTCCCAGCATCAGGGTCTTTTCCAGTGAGTCAACTCTTCGCATGAGGTGGCCAAAGTACTGGAGTTTCAGCTTTAGCATCAGTCCTTCCAATGAACACCCAGAACTGATCTCCTTTAGAATGGACTGGTTGGATCTCCTTGCAGTCCAAGGGACTCTCAAGAGTCTTTGCCAACACCACAGTTCAAAAGCATCAATTCTTTGGTGCTCAGCTTTCTTCACAGTCCAACTCTCACATCTATAAATGACTACTGGAAAAACCATAGCCTTGACTAGATGGACCTTTGTTGGCAAAGTAATGTCTCTGCTTTTCAATATGCTATCTAGGTTGGTCATAACTTTCCTTCCAAGGAGAAAGCATCTTTTAATTTCATGGCTGCAAGAGGAATGTAACTGATGGTGATAGTATTTGGTGATGTGAAGAACAAAAAGGAAGACAGAGGTGTAAAAGATATAGTCAAATAAATGACTGCTTCATTGAGCAGTAGTCACCTGGGGGTGAAGTATATCAACATAAGTGGGGATAGAGAAAAAGTCAGATCCTAAAATAATTTCTGAGAAAGTATCAATAGAATTTCTTTAATAATGTAATACATCAATCTGAATTAAAAGTAATTCACCCTTTTTATTTCTATGCCTCTACATTGATGAATACAATCAAGTTCAATTATTAAGGCCAATGATCTTCTCAAGAAAACAGGTAAACAGGACCATGGATGACTTCTGTCCTTTCTTAAGTACCCTTTGTCCAGAGAGCACTGAAAGTGTCTGGAGTAGGATTCCTTTTCTTATAATTTTGATTACTCCTATTTGGAAGGAATGATGCTAAAGCTGAAACTCCAGTACTTTGGCCACCTCATGTGAAGAGTTGACTCATTGGAAAAGACTCTGATGCTGGGAGGGATTGGGGGCAGGAGGAGAAGGGGACAACAGAGGATGAGATGGCTGGATGGCATCACCAACTCAATGGACATGAGTCTGGGTGAACTCGGGAGTTGGTGATGGACAGGGAGGCCTGGCGTTCTGAAATTCATGTGGTCACAAAGAGTCAGACACGACTGAGTGACTGAACTGAACTGAACTGATGATACATATGTTATCCTAGTATAGCATGTTTTGTATATCTATATTGTAAAGTTGAGAAAAGCTCACCTTACTGCTCTTTTTTTTCCCTCTCTACTTTCTAATATAGAGATGTTCATATCTAATAGTAAGAACCTGTAAGTCATAGTGTAGCTTTAAGAAGATGTGTTACTAGAGATAAAAAACACTAGTTGGAGTCAAGACACCTCACTTAAATTCCCTTTTTCAGTCACTCGCTATGTAATTGAAGAATAGTCATAATATGAATATGTCTTATTAGACTGAGAGTGAAATCCTTAAGGAATCCTCATATGCCATTCAAATCCAGTTTTTTTTCCTCTTCTAGCAAAATTAGGAGCTACAGTATTAAATGTAAAATGTTAAAATATTGTTTGATGAATGAGTATTCATGCCAAGTCTGTGTTCCATTCATTACATACAATATCACTGTTTAATCCTTATATGATTATATCTAATTTGCCTATTTATTTCCAAGACTTACCCTGGGGCTAAAGATATGACAGATGTTCAACAAATGTTTCTTTAACTGAAAATTCAAACCTTCCTGGTTTCAGATTCTTCATTTGTAAAATGAGAGTGCTGGAACACTTGATTTCTAAGATCCCTCTGAACTTTGAAAGTTCTATAACTGAGCACAGGGTGGAGTTGATTAGTCTTAATCTCATCTCAGAGGATAATATTAAACTCATAACCAATATAAAAAAGATGGCTGGAAAATAAGAGATTTAATATGAGTACATGTTGAACATATGAAATGCCTCATTAATTCATCTCTACAGATTTCCTCAACAATATAGTACAGATAGGACTTCCCAGGTGGTACTAGTGTTAAAGAAGCTGCCTGCTAATGAAGGAGATATGAGACTCGGGTTCCATCCTGGGGTTGGGAAGACCCCCTGAAGAAGGTCACTGGCAACCCACTCCAGTATTTTCGCCTGGAGAATTCCATGGATAGAGGAGCCTGGCAGGTTACACTTCATAGGTTCGCACAGAGTTGAACACAACTGAGGTGACTTAGCATGCATACAGAGTACAGATATCACCAAGGGAATAGGAGAGACCTTAACAACTTTCTTTGTTAACAAAATGGCACAGACATACTTTATTCATACATATGCCTAGGTCATATATGCCAGGCAAAGATAATGTGTTTATACTGATTATAAATCAAAAATTCTCAACAGCAATTCTATACGACCTTGTACGTTGTGAAAGAAACTTGTCCCTGCTCTTAAGAGATGCTGTCTGGTTAGAAAGATGAAGCATAAGTACATTAAAAGTTTCAAAACATTCAGTAAATTATAATATTTCAATATATGCTGAGGTATACGACAAGTCTTTGCTAGGTCTAGGAGATCAGCCCAAGAACTGTGCCAAACCAAAGGTGGAGGGGCCCACCTGTAGGCATCCCTAAACCCATTTTGAATAGGCCAGGTTGCCAGGGCACAAATTGGTTGGTTCTTTGGAATAAAAACCTTCTCTAAGTGTCCAAATATTGTAAAATAAATTTATTTAATCATTGAAAATTGGTATTGTAGACTGGAATATTTCCCAGAGCTTTTCCTCTTCAATGACTGTAGTTCCTGATGTATATCTAAAAAGGCCAGGATTTAGAAGAAGGAAAAAAGCCTATTTTATGGGACAAATTTCCTTTGGTTTGATGGCTGTGGGGTCAGAGTCTGTAAATACTTGACCATTTTTGTTCTAATCAAAGTGAAACCATGCATATAGTATTAAACATATAATATATGCATGTATAGAATCATCCATCAGATCAGATCAGATCAGTCGCTCAGTCGTGTCTGACTATTTGCGACCCCATGAATCGCAGCATGTCAGGCCTCCTTGTCCATCACCAACTCCCGGAGTTCACTCAAACTCACGTCCATCGAGTCGGTGATGCCATCCAGCCATCTCATCCTCTGTCATCCCCTTCTCCTCTTGCCCCCAATCCCTCCCAGCATCAGAGTCTTTTCCAATGAGTCAACTCTTTGCATGAGGTGGCCAAAGTACTGGAGTTTCTTCTGTAATTAATAGTTTTTTTTTTTCATTTAATAAATTCATTGTGAGCTTTTCCTTTAAATTGTTAGTTTAAATGACTGCATATTTAATTACATGGTGTTCCCAAATTTGTTTATCCCTTCCTATGAAGCTAAGTTTTTAATTTCAATTTTTGACTGACCAACAGGCCCATCATTACTAATGTCCCTATCTTTGTCATCCTTTGTTCTTAGAAATGGGACTCTGAATGAAAAGATAGTATTTTTAATTTTCATATATGCAGTTTTCCCTGCAAAAATGTAACCAGTTTCCAATTTCTAATAATGTAGGAGAGGATTATTTTCCCTATAATATTAGGTATCAAGGATAAATCTATTTTTATATTTTCTTGCATCTATTTACTTATTTATCAAACTGATAGGATTAAGCATGATCTCTCATTTTAATTTACATTCATTTGACTATTAGCTGTTACCTTCACTATTAAATGTTAAAAATATGATTCCTATAAAAGCCTCAGTTACTTGCTATGTAATCCTAGTTCTTGTCTTTCTGAAATATTTCCTAGAAATTCTATTAATATTATATGATTCTACCCCTCACTACTCTGTGTTTTTATGTTAATAGGTTAGTTGAATTTCATGTTGTTCATCATTTAAAAAAAAAACAAATTATTAAATCCAGTTAAACGTGATGTTGTTCTGAGAGATCACAAACACAACTGAATTTAAGCTTAAAATCCCATGAAAGATTTTTCTGCCAAAGTAAGATGTGGAGGAGTGTTCTGCATTCCTCAGCTTGTTATGGTGAAAGCACTAGCATGACAAGTTCAAGCACAAGTGGAAACTTTGCACAGATAAAGCTGGTTATAGAAAATACCAAACAGTTACAATTAAAGCTTATTCCTAAGAACAGCCCCCATGCTACAGCATAACATTTGCACCATAATGATTACACTGAATTATTGAGAAATGTACTTATGCAAAAGACATGAAGGCCAGAATTTGTGTGGCAGTGCAATACTCATTTTAAAACATAAATATCATTGAATAGCAAAAACATTGAATATTTTTGTTTGTTTGTTTGACTTTGTAATGCATGATTTTCAAATCTTAGTCTTTTACCATTTCCCTTTTGATTTTCAAAATGTTCCCTGAACTTTCTCATCTGGTTGTTATCCTTTTGCCCTAATTCATCACACCTGAAAACAAGTCCACAATTCTTGCCCTCCACCTCTGAGCTACACCTCCTACCACACTTGCCAGTTCCTATTTAGCATTGTTTTCCCTTTTCTGGCTCAAAGGCTCTCATTTCTCCCACATTGTTTGTTTTCTATGTTCTTGTGATATATTGTTGTTTGCTAGTATCTGTCCCTCTATCCTTTCTTATCCATCCCAATGATAATAACCCTATCTTAATTATCACTATCCTACTTCTTTAACCAAAAAAGAAAGAAAAAGATAAAAAAAGAAAAAGAATAAGTTCTTGAAACTGGTTTCCCTGCCCCAGTACATAACCTGCAAATTCTTTTCCCGTGGCTGCTTTGCTTGTTTCTTAAAAACAAGTTGTTTTCATATCATCTTTTAAAAAGATCAGGGAAAGGAAAATTATTGGTCTCCCTCCTGCCAATGACTGTACTTACCAAACAAAGTACAAATCTACAGAGCAGGACATAATCTGTTACCATATTCTGTTACTGCAGCCTCCCAGGCTCCTCCGTCCATGGGATTTTCCAGGCAAGAGTACTGGAGTGGGTTGCCACTGCCCTCTCCAGGGGATCTTCCCAACTCAGGGATTGAACCCGGGTCTCCCGCGTTGCAGGCGGACGCTGTACTCTCTAAGCCACCAGGGAAGCCTTGTTACCATATTAGCTTTTTATATATTAATAGATGGAAAGAGAAGCCTGGCATGTGTGCTGCAGTCCATGGGGTCGCAAAGAGTCAGACACAATTGAGCGACTGAACTGACTAATTGATATATTAATAGCTACGCACTAGGTATCTTCATCTACATTAAGCTAACCTGAAGTGAAGTCGCTCAGTCGTGTTAGACTCTTTGCGACCCCATGGACTTAGCCTACCAGGTTCCACCATCCATGGGGGTTTCCAGGCAAGGATACTGGAGTGGGTTGCCATTTCCTTCTCCAGGAGATCTTCCTGATCCAGGGATTGAACCCAGGCCTCCCACATGGTAGGCATTGTAGGCAGACGCTTTACCATCTGAGCCACCTGGGAAGATCAAGCTAACCTGAAATACTATCCAAATGTTTAATGTTACAAAGTTCTTCACCTTTAAGCATACAATTCTTCCTGCCTATACTAGCCTCCCCATAACCATTCTTTTTGTATTTTTGTTTGTTTGTTTGTTTGTTTGTTTTTAAAGCTAAATTCAAAAGCAGTGTCACCTAAAATAATGGATACCCTCACTGGGCAAGATAGGATTATTATAGTGACCTCTCCAGTAACCATGTTTCTCTCTATTTAGCCACCTACTGACATTCTACCCTGCCTTAAGATTCAGGTATATCATACACCTTTTTAAGAAAGTGGTATTCATATCCCCATGATATCACAGTAAGCATTATTCATCCAATCTTAGGACCGCAGGCCCATATTTCTAAGACTGGAATTCCTACCTGAGGCTATTTCCACAAAGGCTGGCAACTGAAAGCACATTAGAACAGGTTGTCTTTGAATACATCTCCCATTTAAGAAAGTCAAAGAAGCAAATGTTTAACTTAAATGCCTCCTACTCTTTTATGTTACATACAGATTTTAAAAAAGGATTAATTTTTGAAAAATATTTGTTGGTAAATAGTAGCTACTTATCAGATAACCAGGAGGGTTGGTGTTGCAGAAATTCTGGAAGCAAGAAATATGGCCTAAGGTTTCAGAGTTACTTAAGTATCTACAATATATAAATTATTATCAAAATGACTTTTTTAAGAAGAAAAATGTACTTTCAACAAAGATGTTTATTTTTAATCCTAGGGAATAACATGATATTTAACTTTTGTCCAGACTTATGTAGCAATTCCAAAGAGAATGTCCAAAGTAGTACATAGTCAAGTAAAAATTAACTTAGCTACAGCTCAGTTCAGTTCAGTTGCTCAGTCTTGTCCAATTCTTTACAACCCCATGGACTACACCATGCCAGGCTTCCCTGTCCATCACAGGCTCCCAGAGCTTGCTCAAACTCATGTCCATCGAGTCAGTGATGCCATCCAACTATCTCATCCTGTATCCTTTATAGTTTAATCATTACAGCTAATAGACTATAAAACATTCAATATTTCACACAAAATGTTAGATAAGACTGATAAAATGAATGAAAACAGAAACATTTGCATTCAAGATTGTTAGACCAATTAATCAGTTTACTAAAACATTTCTAGGCAAAATATCATTATAGAATAGTATTAATTATGTGAATGAAACTCAAGCTACAATAAACATAATAGTAAATTTAACTAAGTGTTAATTAAATAACTTGTTATTATTCCTTTGTAATATGCCTTTGGAGCCTGAATTTGTTTACATTAGTAAACATCTCATGAACTTGAAGTGGCAGGGTTTCACATGAAAAATAATATAGGATTACAGTTTTGAGGAGTCTTTCTGTTTGGCAATAGAATAAAAAGACTAAGTTTATGATGCAGAAATTTTCTGAGAGAACATAAGGCAGCCAGATACTAAGTATTTAGTTTATTCTCAGGAAGAATCAAATAAATCTTGCAGTTGTTATACCAAGAGGAATTAAAATATATTAACAACAACACATGTAAAAGTGATACAGTTTATTTGACATATAATTTATTAGTCTTAGAATGATACTTCACAATTCTGTGGGTTCATCTGCAAAATTATGGTTAACCAAGATGTCAATATCCTGTCTTGAAATAAGATATCAGAGAGTTCTGATGTTTTTGGTTTAAAAGAAAAAGTCCTATGGAAAAGTCTGAACCGAACCATACTGGAACATAGAACAGATACGTGCTGTGTCTTCTCCAAACTCTTCCCCAATTTTCTTCAATAATAAATACAACTTGCCTGACCCAGGCTACTCAATGCCTTGCTGTAGGCAAGGTCTACCTCTTGAATCATTGTGATCTGGACACTGATTAAAAAGGTTCTTTCCCTATAAAATGCAGCCTTCTCTCTTTTTTGATAATGATATTAGAAGTATATGACTTATCATACAATGTTTTCTTCTGTATAAATTTTCAGTTCAGTCATTCAGTCATGTCTGATTCTTTGCAACCCCATGGACTGCAGCTCGCCAGGCTTCCCTGTTCATCACCAACTCCCAGAGTTTATTCAACCTCATGTCCATCAAATCAGTGATGCCATTCACTATCTCATTCCTGTCCTCCCCTTCTCATACCTTCAATTTTTCCCAGAATTAGGGTCTTTTCCAGTGTTCTTCAAATGAGATGGCCAAAGTATTGGAGCTTCAGCTTCAACATTAGTCCTTCCAATGAATATTCAGGACTGATTTCCTTTAGGATTAATTGGTTGGATTTCCTTGCAATCCAAGGGACTCTCCAGAGTCTTCTTCAACACCACAGTTCAAAGCATCAGTTCTTTGGTGCTCAGCTTTTTTATGGTCCAACTCTCACATCCATACATGATTACTGAAAAAACCTTAGCTTTGACTAAATGGACCTTTGTTGTCAAAGTAATGTCTCTGCTTTTTAATATGCTGTATGTGTTGGTTATAGCTTTTTTCCCAAGGAGCAAGCATCTTTTAATTTCAATTTTAATTTTAATTTTAGGGTCTACAGTCACCATCTGCAATGATTTTGGAGCCCAAGAAAATAAAGTCTGCCACTGCTTCCATTGTTTCCCCATCTATTTGCCATCAAGTGATGGGACCAGATGCCATGATCTTAGTGTTTTGAATGTTGAGTTTTAAGCCAATTTCTTCACTCTCCATTTCCACTGTCATCCACTTCAGTTCCTCTTCACTTTCTGCCATAAGGGTGGTCACATTTGCATATCTGAGGTTATTGATATTTCTCCTGGCAATCTTGATTCCAGCTTGTGCTTCATCCAACCCCCGCATTTTGCATGATGTACTCTGCATAAAAGTTAAATAAGCAAGGTGTTGTACAGCCTTGATGTACTCCTTTCTCAATTTGGAACCAGTCCATTGTTAAATGCTAACATCACATATATAAATATTTTCATTAATTATGGACTTAGTGTTGATTTAGCATAACTTTTGGATAATATAAAAGAACCTGTCATCAGGTTAAATTGAGAAAAAAAAAAGTAAATAAAAAGAAAAAGTTTCTAGAGTTCTCGCCAAACCCTTCTTACTACCCTCTGTCTTAGATGCACACATCTTGACCCCTAAAAGAGGTTAGCTATTTCTAAACCCCCTACCTCCCAAAAAAAGAGGAAAATTAAAGGTTTGTAGAAAATAAGGAAAAATAGAAGAGAAACTTGGGGAACAACTACAAGCCCAAGTGTCAGCAAAGACAAGGAAGAAAATAGAAGTTGGGAGGACAGTAATAAAAAAAAATTTTTTTTAATAGCATCATAAAGCCAGAAATGAAAGGGCTGATTCCAAAAGCTATCAAAAATTTGAAAATAAGCCATACAGAAAATGGACTGCAAAGAAAACCATTGGAAGACCATAGATGACTTTCAAGTAAATTTCAGAAAAATGGTATAATAGAATAAGGAGTGTTAAGTTTAACGATGTATTTGTTGATCAGTAAATGAAAATTTTATAGTTATGAATCTTACTAAGAAATTGAAAAGTAACAGCAAGGCAGGAGATAGGACAGTAAATAGGGAGAGATTGTTTGTTTGTTTTTTTGTTTTTGTTTCTCAGTGTACTTCTTTATATGCAGAGGGAAACAAATCCATGGAAAGTGTAAGCCTGGTGATGCAAGTGGGATAGAACGTAATTGGTAGTGGAGATGGTAGTAAGTGCCTGGAGGGGGACATTACTCACATTTCTGGCTCAGAACAAAAGTGGATAAAATGGTTTTTAAATTAATGAGCACAGTGGGAGAGGCTAGACCAAAACTAGACGCTTTCAAACCATGGAAAATGATAACATCATGGGCAAACTTGTAAAAACAATCTGGAGGTTAAGAGAGATTGAGGGTATAAAGGAATTTCAGAGTATAGAAATTCTCAACCAAGTAGGAAACAGGTGGTTTTGGGAGAGTGAGTAATGGGGATAATTGTGGGAGAGTGATTAGAGTAGAAACTTTTGATATAAACCTTGTGGAAAACTAAACAGTTCTAGAAAAGCCAGTTCTAAGATACACTGGCTGTTCCAAATGAAATATAAAACTTCAGTTAATATAACTCAGGGTAAACTACTTATGGTCTTGACAAATCTTTATAATTACATCATTTTCTTCTCAAAATCACTTTGGGCTTAATCATTAATATTTGATTTGGTTTATATTCTTTTGGAGAAATATTTCTATCACTTAAGACTTATTTAACATAGCTGCTAAAAATTTTCTGGAATTTGGAAATATAATACCCAATTGCTGTTACTCTTGTAGTAAATAGCTTTGTGTTCCTAGAAAGTGAAGATTATTAATAAATAATATTCCATTAATATACAGTCTTATTCTGCTAGTCTTTTTAAGTTACACTGTAATTTAAATAAAATGAAAGAAGATAATTCTATTTCCATATCTAATTTTGGATCAACTTTTAGTTGAGTGGTAACAAGAATAGTTTTCCTATTTCCAGCACTAGGTTGGACCTAACAGCAATAGATCAAAGCTATTAGTCTGTCCAGAAGATCAGTTAATGTAGGAAGCCTATCATCATAATCCTTGCAACAGCTGTCTTTAAATTCCTGCTGCCACATGAAAGGTCAGAACAGCTGGAAATGGAGAAAAGCAGTTGGGAAAACAGCTGTTTTTGTTTGTTTGTTTGTTTTCTTTTCTTTCCATCAGAAATGTTGCCTTACTTGTGTCTACTGTCCTGTGATAAGGAGTATTGCTGTGCACACACTGTGTCTAGACTACTAATCATTGACACTCTTCTCAACTGTATTCTTTGAAATTAAATGAATATGCTCTGAAGAAAGGTGATGGCACTGATCTGAATTTGAGAACAACTTCTAGCTGTGTGGTTAAAAATCTGTCTTAGCTCTTCTCTACCTGAACTCCTGAACAGCCTATTTATAATTGGCAATAATTTGAGATAGCATGATGGGGTTGATATAGGATGGATTCTGGATGAAAACAGAATTTTTTTTCCCAGACTCGGCTACTATCTTAAGTGTATGAGTTGAAGAAAGGTATTTAATCTGATGTCATAATTCATCAGTCCTTCAAATTCAGGTAACACTAGGTACATCATAGGGTTGATGAGAGAAGGAAATACAAGCAAATATTCTGACTTGGTATCTGACACACTATAGGCACTTAATAGTTGTATGTTTCAAGAATTTCATCTTACATTCATATTTAGAGAGGATATCATATTAAATTTGTTAAATATAGGTTTTTCTGATTTCCTTGATGTATTTATTGCCCAGCATATAAAGACTGTTTTAAAATGTTCCACTTTCAGTTTTTTAAGGAACCTCCATACTATTCTCCATGGTGGCTGTATCAATTTACATCCCTACCAACAGTGCAAGAGGGTTCCCTTTTCTCTACACCCTCTCCAAAATTTACTGTTTGTGGATATTTTAATGATGGTCATTCTCACTGATGTGAGATCATACCTCATTTTAGTTTTGATTCGCATTTCTCTAATAATTAATGATGTTGAGCATCTTCTCATGTGTTTTTTGGCCATCTGCATGTCTTCTTTAGATAAATGCCTATTTAGATCTTCTGCCCATTTTTTGCTTGGGTTGTTTGTTTTTTGATTTTGAGCTTCATGAGCTGTTTGTATATTTTGAAATTAATCCTTTGTCAGTTGCTTCATTTGCAAATATTTTCTCTAGGATTGCTTTTTTGACTCGATTATGGTCTCCTTTGCTGTGCAAAAGCTTTTAAGTTTTATTATGTTCCATTTATTTATTTTTGTTCTTATTTTCATTACTCTAAGAGGTGGGTCAAAAATATCTTGCTGTAATTTATGTCAAAGAATGTTCTATGTTTATCTCTTAGAGTTTTATAGTGTCTGGTCTTACATTCAGGTCATCATCCATTTTGAGTTTATTTTTGTGTATGGTATCAGGGAATGTTCTAATTTCATTCTTTTACATGAAACTGTCAAATTTTACCAACACCACTTATTAAAGAGGCTGTCTTTTCTGCATTGCATTGATATATTCTTGCCTCCTTTTTCATAGATTAGGTGACCATAAGTGCATTGGACCATATCGATAGGCTTGCTATCCTGATCCATTGATCTAAATTTCTGGTTTTGTGCCAGTATCATACTGTATTGATTACTGTAGCTTTGTAGTATAGTCTGAAGTCAGGGAGCCTGATTCCTCCAGCTGTTTTTTTTTTTTCTCAAGAATGATTTGACTATTCAGGATTGGGAGAACAAGATGATGGAGGAGTAGGTGGATATGGAGTACATCTCTCTCCACGGATACAACAGGAATATACCTTCAGACACAGTAGTGCATGCAGAACATCAGATGAGAGAGGACAGGAGGAGCTAACCAGTGGAAAAGAATATATAGAACCGTGCAAAACTTAGTATGATGAAGGAACTAGGGGGAAAACAGGAGTATTAGTAGGACTGAAGCAGAGGTCCAATCCCCACAGTTGGGCAATTGTCTGACTCACAGGAGAAACATTTAAGGCTGAGAGCGAAATAGCTGATCTGTGGCAGCCTAAATGGAATAAAAATCAGACAGTCCTTGCCACAGCCATACATGTGGAGGGCAGGGACATGAGTCTCCTGCACAGGGCAGCTGTGAGGAGCTGGAATTTAGGAATTATGGAACAATCCCAGTGCAAGGGCTGCTGTTGACTGTGGAGAGACAGATCGAGGGGATATGAGAGAGGAGATTGTGGTGGGAAATGCCTCTGGAGGAAAGCCAGGCAGCCATGGAAGCAGACGATACTGCTGAATCACACATATGGCACCATGCATAGCCTCCCTCTCCCCACATACCAGCGTCGGCAGCTGAACAATAGAGAAGCTGGCCCATCAAACACATGATGCACTGAACCACAGAGCAGGACCCCACCTAGGGTGCTCCTTTAAGTGACTGATGGGCCGATCTACAGAGTAGGACCCCAGTCAGGAGGGCCCCTCTATGTGCCTGACGTGCGGAACAACAGAGAAGGACCCCAGGCAAGGGATCCCTCTCAGTGCCTGAACTGACGGAGCTACAAGAAAGACTGGCCAAAGAGGCCTTCTGATTACCAGCTGCAACAGGCTTGAAAAAAGACTCCGATAGGGCCATAACTCCTGCCATGAAGGTGGTTTGTGGTTCTGAACAATTGGCACTACCAGAGTCCCTGCAAGCCAAGCAGCTGCACCACCTTCATACTCAACTCTCACTGGGACAGAGCTGCCACAGGCAAAAGAAAAAAAAAGTCTTGTGTTTATGAATGCAGGGTCACTTCGGTCCTGACTGACTCTTTGTGACCCTGTAGACTGTGGCCTGCCAGGCTTCTCTGTCAGGGAGGGAGTTTCTCCAGGCAAGAATATTGGAGTGTATTGGCCAATACTGGTTGCCATACCCTTCTAGAACACTATGTTCCTTGCTGCCCTAGTTGCAACCCCCCTGAGTACCTACTGCTGCCAGAACCCCTGCGAACCAAGCAGCTGCACCACTTCCACACCTGGCCCTCACAGAGGCAAACCCAAGCCCTCCAAGGCAGTCTCAGGAGCCAAACCCTAGTGGACGACGCACATGTAGAGGTGGAAATAAAACCACAATTGAAACACAGGGGCAGTGTGGCTAAGGAAGAAGACCCAAAACCTTCCCCCCAGCTGTACAAGTTGCAGATTGAATCCACATGATCAACTAGGCAGACTCTGTGTTTATGAAATGTATAAAAGGCCATTGAGAGCTCCCACAAAAGAAAACGCACTAGCTTTGATGGCTGTGGACATTGGAGGCAAGAATACACAGGAGTAGGACCAGATTAGAATCTGAGCAGCCCCACAGCAGGTTCAGAGATCAGTACAGTGTTGGAGGGCATCCTAGGGAGGTAAGGTGGACTGTGATTACAAACCCGAGAAAGGACTCTGACAGCAATTATTCTTATTTTTTAACTTGTTCTGTAGATTCTTTTGGAATTTTTTCTCCGCCCCCCCCCCCGCCCTGCCGTTGTAGTTGTCGATTTTACTGGCACTAACAAATCCAATTAAGCTTTTGAGCTTTAATTTTTTTTCCCTCAATCACATTTTTTATTGTTGTCATAATAAAACAACAAAATTGTTGTCTCTGCCTCTACGTTGGGCTTTTGCAGTTCTGTGGAGTTTTCCTCTTTTTTTTTTTTTTTTTTTATCTTTTTATATTTAAAATTTTTAAGCCAATTATTATTTTTCCTACATTTATTCCTTTGTTTTCTTTTCCTACTGTTCTTTCCCCCTTGCAGTTAATCTTTAATGCATATAAATCTTCTTTATCTACCTCTATTTAACTTTGCATATCTATCATTTCTTTCTTTTCTTTCTCTCCTTTCCTCTCAACATATTTGTTAGTTTTATTTTTATTGCTTTATTCCCCAATTGGCACCTTGCTTTAGCTTTGTTTTCCAGTTTGTGCTTTAATTAGTTTCGTTTCAGTAGATATAATTATTGGCTTCCTTTGTTCACCAGGTTAATCTGTTGTGCTTAATTTTTGTTGGACTGTTTTGATTTTGCTTATGGTTGTATATGTATAAGTGTGTATTCAGTCACACTTTCTATTGTTGTTATAAACCTTGGCATCTACATTGGGCTTTTGCAGTTCTGTGGAGTTTTCCTTTTTTTTTTTCTCCCCTTTTTTCTTTCTTCTTTTTTTTTTCTCTTTTCTCTCTTTTATAATTTTAATTTTAATTTTTTAAACCTATCATATTTTTTCTACATTAATACCTTCGTTTGCCTTTCCTACTGTTCTTTTCCCCTTGCAGTTAATCTTTAATGTATATAAGTCTCCTTCATCTACCCCCATTTAACTTGGCATATCTATTCTTTCTTTTTTTTCTGTCTTTCATTTCCTCTCAACATATTTGCTGGTTTTGTTTTCATTGGTTTATTCCCCCACTTGGAACTTTACTTTGGTTTTGTTTTCCAGTTTATGATTAAGTTAGTTTTGTTCTTAACTTGTAAATATAATTTTTTATTTCCTTTCTCTACCGGCTCAATCTACTGTACTTTATTTTTGTTGGACTGTCTTCGCTTTGCTCATGGGTGTATATGTATATATTCCATTATTTTAATTATGATATGCCTGATTTTGTAACTGCCATTTGTCTGGGGTTCATCTTTGGTTTCTCTTTTGGGGATATTTTTTTACTCTGCCTTAATGCCATAAGATTGAAAAGCAGAGACATTACTTTGCTAACAAAGGTCTGTCTAGTCAAGGCTGTGGTTTTTCCAGTGGTCATGTATGGATGTGAGAGTTGGACTGTGAAGAAGGCTGAGCGCCAAAGAATTGATGCTTTTGAACTGTGGTATTGGAGAAGACTCTTGAGAGTCCCTTGGACTGCAAGGAGATCCAACCAGTCCATTCTGAAGGAGATCAGGCCTGGGATTTCTTTGGAAGGAATGATGCAAAAGCTGAAACTCCAGTACTTTGCCCACCTCATGCAAAGAGTTGACTCATTGGAAAAGACTCTGATGCTGGGAGGGATTGGGGGCAAGAGGAGAAGGGGACAACAGAGGATGAGATGGCTGGATGGCATCACTGACTCGATGGACATGAGTCTGAGTGAACTCCGGGAGTTGGTGATGGACAGGGAGGCCTGGCGTGCTGTGATTCATGGGGTCGCAAAGAGTCGGACACGACTGAGAGACTGAACTGAACTGAACTGAATGCCATAAGAAACCACTTGTGGAATCTTCGTTCCTGACCAGAGATCAAACCTTGACCCTTTGGAGTGGGAGCACTGACTCCCAAGACCCTAGACTACCAGAGAACTAACCCTAGGGAGTATTAAATAGTGAGAACTCACACAAAGGAAACCACTTGAATACAAGACCCAGCATCACCCAACCACCAGTAGTACCCTGTGAGGGACGCGTCATGTAGACAACAAACAAAACGAAAATACAAACCCAGTCATCAGCAGACAGAAGTACCACCTCACTCAGCCTTGCCCATCAGAGGAAAAACAAACAAACAAACAAAAACTCAGCACAAATCTCACCCTATATGAAGCTCACACAAGACACTGGACCGACCTTAGGAGGGCAGAAACCAAAAGGAAGAAAGAATTCAACCTTCCTCAAGGAAAGAATTCAACTATCCTTGAAGCCTGGGAAAAAGGACCTCAAACACAATAACTAAAATATATTATATATATATATATATATATGCAGAGAAATACTGCACAAATGAAGGAACAAACTAGAAACACAGAAGTCCAAATAAATGAAGAGGAAAGAGGAAAATTACCTGAAAATAATTTAGAATAATAATAGTAAAGATGACCAAAAACCTTGAAAACAAAATGGAGAAAATGCAAGAATCAATTAACAAAGACCTAGAAGAATTAAAGAATAAGCATACAGAGACAAACAGCACAATTACTGAAACTAAAAATACTCTAGAAAAAATCAATAGCAGAATATCTGAAGCAGAAGAATCCATCAATGAGCTGGAAGATCAAATGGAAATAATTTCAGCTGGAAGATAAAATGGAAATAATTTCTGAAGAGCAGAATAAGTTAAAAAAAATGAAAAGAGCTGAAGACCGTCTCAGAGACATCTGAGACCATATCAAATGCACCAAGATTTGAATTATAGGTGTCCCAGATGAAGAACGGAAAAGGCAATAGCACCCCATTCTAGTACTGTTGCCTGGAAAATCCCATGGATGGAGGAGCCTGGAAGGCTGCAGTCCATGGTGTCGCTGAGGATTGGACATGAGTGACTTCACTTTCACTTTTCACTTTCATGCATTGGAGAAGGAAATGGCAACCCACTCCAGTGTTTTTGCCTGGAGAATCCCAGGGATGGGGGATCCTGGTGAGCTGCCGTCTATGGGGTCACACAGAGTCAGACACGACTGAAGTGACTCAGCAGCAGCAGCAGCAGCAGCAGATGAAGAAGAGAGAAAGAAAGGTTGAGAAAATTTTTGAAGAGATTACTGTTGAAAATTTCCCCAACATGGAAAAGGAAATAGTCAATCAAGTGCAAGAGGCACAAAGAGTCTCATACAGGATAAACCCAAGGAGAAACATGTCAAGACACATACTAATCAAACTAACAAAGACCAAACACAAAGAAGGAATATTAAAAGCTGCAAGGGAGAAGCAACAAGTAACATACAAGGGAAACCCCATTTGCTTAACAGCTGATCTTTGAGCAGAAACTCTGAAGGCCAGAAGGGAATGGCAGGATGTATTTAAAGTAATGAAAGGAAAAAATCTAAAACCAAGCTTACTGTACACAGCATAGATCTCATTCAAAACTGATGGAGAAATAAAAAGGTTTTCAGACAAGCAAAGGGTAAGAGAATTCAGTACCACCAAACCAGCTTTACAACAAATGCTACATGGACTTATATAGTCAAGAAATATAAGAGAATAAAAAAGATCTACAAAATTGACCCCAAACAATTAAGAAAATGGTAATAGAAACACATATATCAATAATTACTTAATGTAAATGGATTAAATACTCCAACCAAAAGACACAGACTGGCTGAATGGATACAAAACAAGACCCAAATATTTACTGTCTACAAGAAACCCACTTCAGGCCTAAAGACATATAGACTGAAAGTGAGATGATGGAAAAACATGCTCCATACAAATGGGAAGCAGAAGAAAGTTGGAGTAGCAATCTGCATTTCAGATAAAACAGACCTTAAAATAAAGAAGATTACAAGAGATAAGGAAGGACACTACATAATGATCAAAGGATCAATTCAAGAGGAAGACATAACAATTGTAAATATCTATGCACCCCACAGAGGAGCACCTCAATACATAAGACAAACACGAACAAAAATAAAAGGAGAAATTGACAGTAGGAGTCTTTAACACCCCACTCACAACAATGGACAGATCATCAAAACAGAAAATTCATAAGAAACACAAGTCTAAAGTGATACATTAGATGAAACGGATCCCACTGATATCTTCAGGACATTCCATCCAAATGCAGAAGAATACACCTTCTTCTCAAGTGCACATGGAACATTCTCCAGGATAGAGCACATCTTGGCTCACAAACCAAACCTCAGTAAATTGAATAAAATTGAAATCATATCAAGCATCTTCTCTGACCACAATGCTATGAGACTAGATATCAATTGCAAGATAAAAACTGTAATAAACACAAGCACATGGAGATTAAACAACACGTTTCTAAATAACAAACAGGTTACTGAAATAATCAAAAGGGAAATAAAAAAATTTCTAGAAAAAAATGACAATGAAAACACTACAACTCAAAACCTATGGGATGCAGCAAAAGCAGTCCTAAGAGGGAAGTTTATAGCAATATATCCAAACATCAAGAAAAACATCAAATAGACAAACTAACTTTACACCTAAAGCAGCTGGAAAAAGAAGAAGGAAAAAAAAAAACAAAATTAGTAGAAGGAAATAAATCATAAAGATCTGAGCAGACATAAATGAAAAAGACATGAAAGAAACAATAGTAAAGATTATTAAAACTAAAAGCTGGTTCTTTGAGAAGATGAACAAAATTGGAAAACCCTTAGCTAGATTCATCAAGAAAAAAAGATAGAAGAATCAATTCGACAAAATTAGTAATGAAAAAGGAGAGGTTATTTCAGACAATGCAGAAATACAAAGGATTATAAGAGACTATTATGAACAGCTATATGGCAATAAAATAGATAACCAGAAAGAAATGGACAGAATTCAATCTTCCAAGACTGAGGCAGGAAGAAATAGCACTTATGAACAACCCAATTACAAGCACTGAAATTGAAGCTGTGATCAAAATTCTCCCCAAAAACGAAAGCTGAAGACCAGGTGGCTTCATAGGAGAATTCTACCAAACATTCAGAGAAGATTTAATGCCTATGCTTCTAAAACTCTTTCAAAAAATTGCAGAGGAAGAAACACTTCCAAACTCATTCTACGAGGCCACCATCACTCTGATACCAAAACCAGATAAAGACAACACACAAAAAAGAAAACTACAGGCCAATTTCACTGATGAACATAGGTGCAAAAATCCTCAACAAAATTTTAAAAAACAGAATTCAGCAACACATCAAAAAGCTAATACACCATGATGAAGTTGGGTTTATTCCAGGGATGCAAGGATTCTTCAGTATATGCAAAGCAATCAGTGTGATACACCATATTAACAAATTGAAAGATAAAAACCATATGATCATCTCAATAGATGCCAAAAAAGCCTTTGACAAAATTCAGCACCTATTTATGTTTAAACTCTTCAATAAATGGGCATATAAAGAACCTACTTCAAAAAAGTAAAGACGATATATGATAAGCCTACAGCAAACATTATTCTCAATGGTAAAAAACTGAAAGCATTCCCCCTAAGATCAGGAATAGGACAAGGGTGTCTACTATCATCACTGTTTTTCAAGATAGTTCTGAAAGTTCTAGCTACAGCCATCAAAGAAGAAAAAGAAATAAAAGGAATACAGATCAGAAAAGAAGAAGTAAAGCTCTCCCTGTTTGCAGATGACATGATAGTGTACATAGAAAACCCTAGAGATATTATCAGAAAATTACTAGAGCTCATTGGTGAATTT
Organism: Bos indicus; assembly: GCF_029378745.1. Lineage (NCBI taxonomy): Eukaryota > Metazoa > Chordata > Mammalia > Artiodactyla > Bovidae > Bos > Bos indicus. Next base: position 40,132,962 of record NC_091763.1, read on the forward strand.
AGCAAAGTTGCAGGATACAAAATCAATACACAGAAATCACTTGCATTTCTATATACTAAAAATGAAAAATCATTAAGAGCAATTAAGGAATCAATCCCACTCACTGTTGCAACAAAAAGAATTAAATATCTAGGAATAAAGTTACCTAAGGAGACAAAAGAACTGTATACAGAAAATTATAAGATGATGATGAAAGAAATCAAAGATGACTTAAACATATGGAGAGATATTCCATGTTCCTAGGTAGGAAGAATCAATATTGTAAAAATGAATATACTATCAAATGCAATCTACAGATTCAATGTGATCCCTATCAAATTTCCAATGGCATTTTCATAGAACCAGAACAAAAAAAATCACAATTCATATGGAAACACAAAAGACCCCGAATAACCAAAGCAGTCTTCAGAAAGAAGAATGGAGCTGGAGGAATCAAGCTTCCTGACTTCAGGTTATACTACAAAGTTACAGTCATCAAGACAGTATGGTACTGGCACAAAAACAGAAATATAGACCAATGGAACAAGATAGAAACCCCAGAAATAAACCCAAGCACCTAGGGCTACCTCTTTTTTGACAAAGGAGGCAAGAATATACAATGGAGCAAAGACAGCCTCTTCAATAAATGGTGTTGGGAAAACTGGACAGCTACGTGTAAAAGAATAAAAGTAGAACACTTCCTAACCCATACACAAAGATAAACTCGATGTGGATTAAAGACCCAAATGTAAGATCATAAACTATAAAACTTTTAGAGGAAAACATAGGCAGAAGACTGGATAACATAAATGAAAGCAAGATCCTCTATGACCCACCTCCTAGAGTAATGGAAATGAAAACAGAAGTAAACAAGTTGGAACTGATTAAACTTAAAAGCTTTTGCACAGCAAAGGAAACTCTAAGCACAGTGAAAAGACAACCCTCAGAATGGGAGAAAATAATAGCAAATGAAACAACTGACAAAGGATTAATTTCCAAAATATACAAGCAGCTCACACAACACAATACCAGAAAAACAAAGAACCCAATCAACAAGTGGGAAAAAGAGCTAAACAGACATTTCTCCAAAGAAGACATACAAGTGGCTAACAAACACATGAAGAGATGCTCAACATCGCTAATTATTTAGTTCAGTTCAGTTCAGTTGCTCAGTCGTGTCCGACTCTTTGCAACCCATGAATCGCAGCAGGCCAGGCCTCCCTGTCCATTACCAACTCCCGGAGTTTACCCAAACTCATGTCCATCGAATCCGTGATGCCATCCAGCCATCTCATGCTCTGTCGTCCCCTTCTCCTCCTGCCCCCTATCCTTTCCAGCATCAGAGTCTTTTCCAGTGAGTCAACTCTTCACATGAGGTGGCCAAAGTATTGAAATGCAAGTCAAAACCACAGTGAGATATCACCTCACACCATTCAGAATGGCCATCATCAAGAAGTCTACAAACAATAAATGCTGGAAAGGGTGTGGAGAAAAGGGAATGCTCTTGCACTATTGGTGGGAATGTAAATGGATACAGCCACTATGGAAGACACTATGGAGATTCCTTTAAAAACTATGAATCAAACCACCATATGACCCAGCAATCCCACTCCTAGTCATATGCCTTGAGGAAACCAAATTTGAAAGAGACACATGTATCCCATTGTTCACTGCACCATTTACAATCATTAAAACATGGAAGCAACCCTGATGTCCATTGACAGATGAACGGATAAAGAAGTTGTGGTATATATTCACAACAGAATATTACTCAGCCATGAAAATGAATGCATTTGAGTCAGTTCTAATGAGATGGATGAACCTAGAACCTATTATACAGAATGAAGTGAGTCAGAAAGGGAAAGATAAATACCATATTCTAACACATATATCGAAGAAGGCAATGGCACCCCACTCCAGTACTCTTGCTTGGAAAATCCCATGGATGGAGGAACCTGGTGGGCTACAGTCCATGGGGTCGCTAGGAGTCAGACACAACTGAGCGACTTCACTTTCATTTTTCACTCTCATGCATTGGAGAAGGAAATGGCAACCCACTCATGTTCTTGCCTTGAGAATCCCAGGGACGAGGGAGCCTGGTGGGCTGCCATCTATGGGGTCACACAGAGTCGGACACGACTGAAGTGACTTAGCAGCAGCAGCAGCAGCAGCAACACATATATATGCAATCTAGAAAATTGGTAATGAAGAACTTACAGTGCAACAGTGGAGAAACAGACATAGGGAATAGACTTACGATCATGAGGAGAGGGGAGAAGAGAGTGAGATGTACGGAAAGAGTAACATGGAAACTTACATTACCATGTATAACATAGATAGCCATCGGGAATTTTCTGTATGGCTCAGGAAACTCAAAGAGGTGCTCTGTATCAACCTAGAGGGATGGGATGGAGAGGAATATGGGAATGAGCTTGAAAACAGAGGAGATATATGTATACCTATGGCTGATTCATGTTGAAGTTTGACAGAAAACAGCAAAATTCTGTAAAGCAATTATCCTTCAATAAAAAATAAATTAATTAAAAAAAACCTCAACATTCAGAAAACTAAAAAAAAAAATTTAATTAAGAAAAGAATGATTTGGCTATTGTGTTTTCATACAAATTGTAAAATTCATTATGCTAATTCTGAGAAAAATGCCATTGGCAATTTATACTTTATCTGTACATTGCTTTGGGTAGTATAGTCATTTTCACAATACTGATCCTTACAATTCAAGAACATTCTATATTTCTCCATTTACCATATGATGCAACGATCTGACTCCTGGGCATATACCCAGAGCAAACCCTAATTTAAAAATATACATGTACCCCAATGTTCATTGCAGCACTATTTACAATAACCAGGACATGGAAGCAACTTAAATGTTCATCAGCAGAGGAATGGAAAAAGAAGAGATACATATATACTATGGACTATTACTCAGCCATAAATAGGAATGAAACTGTGTCATTTGTAGATATGTAGATGGACCTAGAGTCTGTCATACTGGGTTAAGTAAGTAAGAAAAACAAGTATCATAAATGTGAAATCTAGAAAAATAGAATAAATTATCTTATTTGCAAAGCAGAAATATAGATGGATACATAAAGAACAAACATATGTATACCAAGGAGGAGAAGAAGGAGTGGGATGAATTGGGAGATTGGGATTGACATATATACGCTATTAATATACTATGTATAAAATATATAACTAATGAGAGCCTACTGTGTAGCTGAGAGAATTCTACTCAGTGCTCTGTGCTGACCTAAATGGGAAGGAATCCACAAACAAGAAATATGTGTATACATACAGCTGATCCACTTTGCTCTACAGTGGACACTAATACCACATTGTAAAACAACTATACTCTAACAAAAATTACTTTTTAAAAAAGGAAAATGTTGTTAGTTTTCTTTGAAGAATGACAGAAATGATCATCAAATCTCTTTTTGCACAATAATTCACTTCCAAATTCTTTCAGTTAGCTTAATAGAAATCCATTTATTTAAATCCCTCATCTTCTTTGGGTAAGATATTTTCTTTTGATGCCATGTTTTGTTCTTCACAAAACTGAATAGTGTACATCCTGTTGTCCTTATCTGAAAGTATTCAGAGAATTAAAAAAGCTAGTTTATGAAAAAGCTCACAAATTTTGTCTTATGAAAGGATTGTTTTCTTCAGAGTAAGTTTTCCTATTTCATTCAGTAAAGAAAGACAGTTAGCACTAAATAATATTAATTACCTTAAAGGCTAATATGCATGAGAGTTTGGCTCTTTTGTAATTTCACAAGCAAGTTCCACTAGGAAATATTGTACTGAGTTTTAAAAATATCCCAATGGATACCAAGTGTCTTCAATTAGGTTTCAGTGAGTAGAGCATACTGTTTCTTAATAGATAGTTTGAAAAGAATTACAAACACATTCTGCAAATGTTTTCTCTTAAGGTCAGAAAGGTTTTGGGGAAATATAGTCTTAAGTTTTAAATCATTGGTAGAGGATGACTGCAGCCATGAAATTAAAAGACACTTACTCCTTGGAAGAAAAGTTATGACCAATCTAGATCAGATCAGATCAGTCGCTCAGGCGTGTCCGACTCTTTGGGACCCCATGAATCACAGCATGCCAGGCCTCCCTGTCCCTCACCAACTCCAGGAGTTCGCTCAGACTCACGTCCATTGAGTCATTGATGCCATCCAGCCATCTCATCCTCTGTCGTCCCCTTCTCCTCCCTCCCCCAATCCCTCCCAGCATCAGAGTCTTTTCCATGAGTCAACTCTTCACATGAGGTGGCCAAAGTACTGGAGTTTCAGCTTTAGCATCATTCCTTCCAAAGAACATCCAGGACTGATCTCCTTTAGTGTGGGCTGGTTGGATCTCCTTGCAGTCCAAGGGACTCTCAAGAGTCTTCTCCAATACCACAGTTCAAAAGCATCAATTCTTTGGCGCTCAGCCTTCTTCACAGTCCAACTCTCATATTTATACATGACCACAGTAAAAACCATAGCCTTGACTAGACGGACCTTTGTCGGCAAAGTAATGTCTCTGCTTTTGAATATGCTATCTAGGTTGGTCATAACTTTCCTTCCAAGGAGTAAGCGTCTTTTAATTTCATGGCTGCAGTCACCATCTGTAGTGATTTTGGAGCCCAGAAAAGTAAAGTCTGACACTGTTTGCACTGTTTTCCCATCTATTTCCTATGAAGTGGTGGGACCGGATGCCATGATCTTCGTTTTCTGAATGTTGAGCTTTAAGCCAACTTTTTCACTCTCCACTTTCACTTTCATCAAGAGGCTTTTGAGTTCCTCTTCACTTTCTGCCATAAGGGTGGTGTCATCTGCATATCTGAGGTTATTGATCTTTCTCCCGGCAATCTTGATTCCAGCTTGTGTTTCTTTCAGTCCAGCATTTCTCATGATGTACTCTGCATATAAGTTAAATAAACAGGGTGACAATATACATCCTTGACGAACTCCTTTTCCTATTTGGAACCAGTCTGTTGTTCCATGTCCAGTTCTAACTGTTGCTTCCTAACCTGCATACAAATTTCTCAAGAGGCAGATCAGGTGGTCCGGTATTCCCATCTCTTGAAGAATTTTCCACAGTTTATTGTGATCCACACAGTCAAAGGCCAACCTAGATAGCATATTCAAAAGCAGAGACATTACTTTGCCAACAAAGGTTTGTCTAGTCAAGGCTATGGTTTTTCCTGTGGTCATGTATGAATGTGAGAGTTGGACTGTGAGGAAGGCTGAGCGATGAAGAATTGATGCTTTTGAACTGTGGTGTTGGAGAAGATTCTTGAGAGTCCCTTGGACTGCAAGGAGATCCAACCAGTCCATTCTGAAGAAGATCAGCCCTGGGATTTCTTTGGAAGGAATGATGCTAAAACTGAAACTCCAGTACTTTGTCCACCTCATGTGAAGAGTTGACTCATTGGAAAAGACTCTGATGCTGGGAGGGATTGGGGGCAGGAGGAAAAGGGGACGACAGAGGATGAGATGGCTGGATGGCATCACTGACTCAATGGACGTGAGTCTGAGTGAACTCCGGGAGTTGGTGATGGACAGGGAGGCCTGGCGTGCTGCGATTCATGGGGTCCCAAAGAGTCGGACACTACTGAGCGATTGAACTGAACTGAACTGAAACTCATTTTTAAAACCGAATTAGTTTACTTCTGGAAAAATAAAAAAAAATCAGTTAAGTATTTAAAAATCATCATAAATGGAAATTATTGTCACAATTTATCAAGAAAGATTTCAGTTTATTTTAGCACTAATCTTAAAGGTTAATCATGTTCATTTTTTTCAGCCATATCAGCTTTTCATAATAATGAACACATTACAATTTTCATAAGTTTTTATTTCTTTTAATTATTATCTTTCCAGTTCTAAAATGTTTTCTTTGGTAGCTTCTATTTCTGTGTTCAGTTCAGTTCAGTTCAGTCTCTCAGTCATGTCTGACTCTTTGGGACCCCATGAATCGCAGCACGCCTGGCCTCCCTGTCCATCACCAACTCCCGGAGTTCACTCAGACTCACGTCCATTGAGTCATTGATGCCATCCAGCCATCTCATCCTCTGTCGTCCCCTTCTCCTCCCTCCCCCAATCCTTCCCAGCATCAGAGTCTTTTCCAATGAGTCAACTCTTCACATGAGGTGGCCAAAGTACTGGAGTTTCAGCTTCAGCATCATTCCTTCCAAAGAACACCCAGGACTGATCTCCTTTAGTGTGGGCTGGTTGGATCTCCTTGCAGTCCAAGGGACTCTCAAGAGTCTTCTCCAACACCACAGTTCAAAAGCATCAATTCTTCGGCGCTCAGCCTTCTTCACAGTCCAACACTTACATCCATACATGACCACAGGAAAAACCATAGCCTTGACTAGATGAACCTTTGTTGGCAAAGTAATGTCTCTGCTTTTGAATATGCTATCTAGGTTGGTCATAACTTTCCTTCCAAGGAGTAAGTGTCTTTTAATTTCATGGCTGCAGTCACCATCTGTAGTGATTTTGGAGCCCAGAAAAATAAAGTCTGACACTGTTTCCCCATCTATTGTAATTTCTTGTTGAAGCATTTTTGTGATGAGTGCTTTAAAATCTTTGCCAGGTAATCCTAACATGATTGTCATCTTGGTTTAACATCTTTTGAATGATAGGATATTCATTTGGAGAGGAGGAGAAAGTAATCTACCTCAACCACCTTTTTGTTACTAGTTTGAGAGTCAAGAAATGCTGGCCATAGGATATGATTTTCTGTTAGGTGTGGGGCTCGTAAACAACTCCTGCCACCATATTGTTCTTGCAGCCTTGGGGTCTTTAATTAACACTGTCTTCCTCATTAAATTTTAAAAAGTTTTATTTTGCTTTTTTCAGAATTCTCCTTTGATGCTTCTTGTGTTATTTCCAAGGTTTTTTATTGTCATACTCAGCATAGAGAAATGAATTTATATGTCTTTTTTGGCTGGAATTCCTGAACTTACTTTTTAAAGGATTGAATATCTGTCCTAATTTCAAAACACTTTGAAAAATAAGTATACAATACCAAATGACTTTTAAAAAATTTTATAATCTAGATTGTATTCAATGGATATCATAAAATGAGACTGTCTATAATAATATTTGCTTAAAGTAATGTTTTTAAATAATTAAAGATGACAATGTAAAGACTGTTTGCCTACAACAGTTTTAAAAAGCTTAAAACCTAAAATACTAGTGCTAATAGGAAAAATTATCTAAAAATGGAAGCAAAACAAAAGCATAGACAATTAAAATGAAATGCAGAATCTTCATCTCATTTTTATTTACAGTTGTTATACATGTTTCAGTTTTCCTCCGTTTCTGTTTTCTTGTTCGTTGACTTCAGATCATGGCATCAGAAAACTAATTTTAAAGTGGGAAATTAGGAAGTGGCCTTCAATATGGCTGGATTACTGAAGAGTTTTAGGAATGAAATAAAGTGATTGTGAAAGTGAAGTAGTGAATTTGTTCATTTTATCAGGGTATTTGGAGGTTTAGAGCAAAGACTTGGCTTATTTACAAGGATAAAAAATTTAAATATCTTTCTCATTTCCTCCACTTTCTAATCTCTGAAATCACTCTATGTTATGTGGAAACAAAAAGATTATGTTTTATAAAGTTGACTTTTGGTATACTGACATATTGCAATATATTTATTTACAACTTTTAAATTAATGTATATCAGAGTTCCCACAGTAACTCTTGTTAAGTAACAGATTGTTTTTACCTTTGAGAAAATCTTCAGGATGTCATGCTCTTCTTTTCAAAACAGACCTAATCACACATCATTTCCATAACGTGCTTAAACTTGAACTTCTAATGAATGCTGGAACTGAATGTGTTTTGCTCAAACTTTGAGACTATGACTAACAAGAGAAAATAGCCAGAATAGATTTTTTTGTTTTAAATCTTAATACTCCCTTATGGGGTAAGTTGGCTAAATTTTAATATTTGCTCTTATTATAAATTGAATATCCCATTTATTATGATATTACTTGTGAGGTGCCCTAAAGTATAATGAACTTGTGAGGTTCATTATATCAGAAATAAAATAAGGAGTAAAACAGTGAGTCATTTCAGTTTAACTTTTGGCAAAGCTTTTTGGGGAAATGATTTTGCTTAATAAAATTCCTATTAAACTCGACGTTTGCCCATGAGGAAATATCAATATATAATCAGAGGACTACAGCTTTTATCAAAAAATATTTTAAGAGACACATTGTATTTAGATTGCTGAAGAGTTGTAATGAACCCCTACTTTCAACTTAGGGGAAAAGGAAGTCCATCATTAAGCAATCTGTTGGGCAATGCCATGTTTAACTATTCTCATTGTTCGATTTTAATTACAGGTTTGTATCAGGAAACTGATTCACATCCTCTGAATCTAAAATTACATCTAAAATTACAACCTAAAATCTAAGTGTATTTGTTGTCAAACACTAAGTACCATTTAGGAAAAAAAGGGAAGGTGCCTACCCACCAATATCTTTGTCATTGCTTTAAATAACCCTTTTACTTTTCTTGTGAGGAATTTCAAATGTCACCAGCTCTAGCCGCAGTCAAAAAGTTTACTTGTCATGTTGACCTCTGAATATTTCTGAAATTTCTATTTCAGAAGCTGACATTAATCTATCAGGGAGGATATTAGATTCTGAGAAAACCGAATATCTGAAACATTTCTCATTTTGCTTTGGGGGACATGCCTAATGTTTATCTTTAAACTAGTGTTTCTATAGATTAAAACTTCAATAGATCTGCTCTTAATTTATTGAATAAGTTATACTTCTTAAAAAATGTGTAGTTACTTTGATTCTTGTCATTCTAGCCAATGAAGAGAGGATAACATCAGATGTCCAGAGAGAGTTTCCCTTTTAATTTAGGAAGGCAGAAGTTGTACATGTCACTTCTGCTTATACTTCAGTGCCAAGAGCTTAGTCATATATCTGCAACTACTACAGGGTCTTAGGGACATGTGCTTCCTGGGTGGGCACCCATGATCCAAATCAAATTCTATTACCATGGAGGTAGAGAAAAATGATATTAATGGACATCTGGTGGCCTTCAACTATCAGAGAATACCTATTCCCAAGTTTCTGTATGATTTCAAAGTCTATGCTCTTTACATTTCATATCCAGATGTACTGGCAAGAAATTTATTTCACTGTGTCATCTTTATAAATATACTCTCTTCCCAATAGCCCTTCACTAATTCAGGATTTAAAGAAAAAAATTACCTGTTTTTAGTATACACCATTTATTACTTTTGGAATACTGATTTCCCTTCCACTAAGTTATTGTAGACACAAATTTTAGGTAGCAATCATATAATAATTTCTTTGTTGGATATAGCCTGATTTAAATGTACTTTTTTAATTAAACAAAAGTCTTCTTCCAATTAATGTTTACTCAATAGCTTTAGTTTATGCCTTCTAGAGCTTCACTCTTCTATATGACTGCCACTAGACTTCTGTGACTATATAAATGTTAATTAAAATAAGCTAAAATTAAATAAAATTGAGAATTCTACAGCCACAGTTACTGGCATATTTAAAGTCTCAATAGCCCTATGTGGCTAATGGTGACAATACTAGATAATGTAGAGAACATCCCTAATACTGGACACTGTAGAGGACATAAAAGTTCTGTTGGACAGTACTGTATCCAGAGCGGAAGAAACTAAATCTATTACAGTATTAAATGGCCTCCCAACATTAAAGTGTTATGTATTTTTTTTCTTTATTTGAAAGATCAGCTTACAAATCACTTGAGTTCAACTAAAAATTTCAACATCTTATTTGTTTCATGCTCTATTTTGAGACTCCAGGATAGAGTAGTAAACAAAACAAGGATTCTTGTCCCCAGTGAATTTTCATTTTAACAGAGAAAGGTAACCAAAAAGAGTTCAGTGGCTCAGTCCTGTCCAACTCTTTGCGACTCCACGAATCACAGCATGCCAGGCCTCCCTATCCATCACCAACTCCCGGAGTTCACTCAGACTCACGTCCATCGAGTTGGTGATGCCATCCAGCCATCTCTTCCTCTGTCGTCCCCTTCTCCTCCTGCCCCCAATCCCTCCCAGCATCAGAGTCTTTTCCAATGAGTCAACTCTTCGCATGAGGTGGCCAAAGTACTGGAGTTTCAGCTTTAGCATCAGTCCTTCCAATGAACACCCAGGACTGATCTCCTTTAGGATGGACTGGTTGGACCTCCTTGCAGTCCAAGGGACTCTCAAGAGTCTTCTCCAACACCACAGTTCAAAAGCACTAATTCTTCGGTGCTCAGCTTTCTTCACAGTCCAACTCTCACATCCATACATGACCACTGGAAAAACCATAGCCTTGACTACACAGACCTTTGTTGGCAAAGTAATGTTTCTGCTTTTTAATATGCCATCTAGTTTGGACATAACTTTCCTTCCAAGGAGTAAGCGTCTTTTAATTTCATGGCTGCAATCAACATCTGCAGTGATTTTGGAGCCCAAAAAAATAGTGTGACACTGTTTCCACTGTTTGCCATCTATTTCCCATGAAGTGATGGGACCAGATGCCATGATCTTCATTTTCTGAATGTTGAGCTTTAAGCCAACTTTTTCAGTCTCCTCTTTCACTTTCATCAAGAGGCTTTTTAGTTCCTCTTCACTTTCTGCCATAAGCATGGTATCATCTGCATATCTGAGGTTATTGATATTTCTCCCAGCAATCTTGATTCCAGCTTGTGCTTCTTCCAGCCCAGCGTTTCTCATGATGTACTCTGCATATAAGTTAAACAAGCAGGGTGACAATATACAGCCTTGACATACTCCTTTTCCTATTTGGAACCAGTCTGTTGTCCCACATCCAGTTCTAACTGTTGCTTCCTGACCTGCATATAGGTTTCTCAAGAGGCAGGTCAGGTGCTCTGGTATTCCTATCACTTTCAGAATTTTCCACAGTTTATTGTGATCCACACAGTCAAAGGCTTTGGCATAGTCAATAAAGCAGAAGTAAATGTTTTTCTGGAACTCTCTTGCTTTTTCGATGATCCAGCAGATGTTGGCAATTTGATCTCTGGTTCCTCTGCCTTTTCTAAAACCAGCATGAACATCTGGAAGTTCACGGTTCACGTATTGCTGAAGCCTGGCTTGGAGAATTTTGAGCATTACTTTACTAGTGTGTGAGATGAATGCAATTGTGCAATAGTTTGAGCATTCTTTTGCAATGCCTTTCTTTGGGATTGGAATGAAAACTGATCTTTTCCAGTCCTGTGGTCACTGCTGAGTTTTCCAAAATTGCTGGCATATTGAGTGCAACACTTCCACAGCATCATCTTTCTGGATTTGAAATAGCTCAATTGGAATTCCATCACCTCCACTAACTTTGTTCGTAGTGATGCTTTCTAAGGCCCAGTTGACTTCATATTCCAGGATGTCTGGCTCTAGGTCAGTGATCACATCATTGTGATTATCTGGGTTGCGAAGTTCTTTTTTTTTTTTTTTTTTAATGATTTTTCTGTGTATTCTTGCCACCTCTTCTTACTATCATCTGTTCTGCAGGTCCATACCATTTCTGTCCTTTGTCAAGCCCATCTTTGCATGAAATGTTTTTGGTATCTCTAATTTTCTTGAAGAGATCTCTAGTCTTTCCCATTCTGTTGTTTTCCTCTATTTCTTTGCATTGATCACTGAGGAAGGCTTTCTAATCTCTCCTTCCTATTCTTTGGAACTCTGCATTCAGATGCTTATATCTTTACTTTTCTCCTTTGCATTGGCTTCTCTTCTTTTCACATCAATTTGTAAGGCTTCCTCAGACAGCCATTTTGCTTTTTTGCATTTATTTTCTATGGGGATGATCTTGATTCCTGTCTCCTGTACAATGTCAGGAACCTCAGTCCATAGTTCATCAGGCACTCTATCTATCAGATGTAGGCCCTTAAATCTATTTCTCACTTCCACTGTATAATCATAAGGGATTTGATTTAGGTCATATCTGAATCGTCTAGTAGTTTTCCTCACTTCCTTCAATTTAATTCTGAATTAAATTGAATTAAATTCTGAATTTGGCAATAAGGAGTTCATGATCTGAATCACAGTCAGCTCCCGGTCTTGTTTTTGCTGACTGTATAGAGCTTCTCCATCTTTGGCTGCAAAGAATATAATCAATCTGATTTCAGTTTTGACCATCTGGTGATGTCCATGTGTACAGTCTTCTTGTTGGAAGAGGGTGTTTGATATGACCAGTGTGTTCTCTTGGCAAAACTCTATTAGCCTTTGCCCTGCTTCATTCTGTACTCCAAGGCCAAATTTGTGTGTTTCTCCAGGTGTTTCTTGACTTTCTACTTTTGCATTCCAGTCCCCTATAATGAAAAGGACATCTTTTTTGGGTGTTAGTTCCAAAAGGTCTTGTAGGTCTTCATAAAACTGTTCAACTTCAGCTTCTTCAGCATTACTGGTTGGGGCATAGGCTTGGATTAACGTGATTTTTAATGGTTTGCCTTGGAAATGAACAGAGATCATTCTGTCGATATTGTATCCAAATACTGCATTTCGGACTCCTTTGTTGACCATGATGGCTACTCCCTTTCTTCTAAGGGATTCCTGCCCACAGTAGTAGATATAATGGTCATCTGAGTTCAATTCACCCATTCCAGTCCATTTGAGTTCGCTGATTCCTAGAATGTCAACGTTCACTCTTGCCATCTCCTGTTTGACCACTTCCAATTTGCCTTGATTCATGGACCTGACATTCCAGGTTCCTATGCAATATTGCTCTTTACAGCATTGGACCTTTCTTCTATCACCAGTCACATCCACAACTGGGTATTGTTTTTGCTTTGGCTCCATCCCTTCATTCTTTCTGGAGTTATTTCTCCACTGATCTCTAGTAGCATATTGGGCACCTACTGACCTGGGGAGTTCTTCTTTCAGTATCCTATCATTTTGCCTTTTCATACTTTTCATGGGGTTTCAAGGCAAGAATACTGAAGTGGTTTGCCATTCCCTTCTCCAGTGGACCACATTCTGTCAGATCTCTCCACCATGACCTGCCCGTCTTGGGTGGCCCCACACGGCATGGCTTAGTTTCATTGAGTTAGACAAGGCTGGGGTCCTTGTGATCAGATTGGCTAGTTTTCTGTGATTATGGTTTCAGTGTGTCTGCCCTCTGATGCCCTCTCACAACACCTACCGTCTTACTTGGGTTTCTCTTACCTTTGACATGGAGTATCTCTTCACAGCTGCTCCAGCAAAGTGCAGCCGCTGCTCCTTATCTTGGACGAGGTTACCCCTCCTGAGCTTGAACGTGGAGTTGCTCCTCTGGCCCTCTTGTTCCTTTGCAGCCGCCGCTCTTTGGACTTGGGGTTACTCCTCTCCGCCGTCACCCCTGACCTCAGATGTGGGGTAGCTCCTCTCAGCCGCTGCCCCTGACCTCAGATGAGGGATAGCTCCTCTCGGCTGCTCCTGCGCCATCACAGCCTGATGCTCTTGGTCGCAGCCCCTGACCTTGGGCGTGGGGTAGCTCCTCTCGGCCATGGGCACCTGCCAAAAACTGACAAATCAAATAAACAAAACACCAGCCATAATAAATGAGTAAAATATGTAGTTTGTAAGCACTGATAGTGCTATGAAAATAAGAAATGTGGGGGAAGAGGAGGGAGGCACTGAAATAGATGTAATTTTCAATCTTAAATAGTTATCAGAGCAGCCTTCACCTAAGTGGTATTGAGCAAGGATTTGAAAGACGTAAGAAAATTACCTCTGTGACAGTTTGGGAGAACAGTGTTCCAGGTAGAAAGAAGAACCAAGGCAAAGAGCACAGCAAAGCAGCCAGTGTGACTGGAGCAGGGTGGACAAACAGGAGCATAGTAGCAGATAGGGACATCAGAGTGGTGTATGAGAGAGGGTTTTACACAGCTTTGTAGACCCTTATAAGCACTTAGTGGAGGCACTATAGATTTTTGAGAAGTGAAATCTTTTGACAGTTTTTTGTTTAAGGCTAAATTCTGCAATGATGTTGGGAATAAGCCTATAGCAGGGGATGGGTAAATAAAAAATCATAAAGTGTATGTTTTATGCATATGCTTATGGGTAAATAAAAAATCATATGCTTTATGCCTATGCATATGGGTAAATAAAAAGCAAAAAGTTATGTTTATTACTTTGCAAGGTTTGTAAAATTATTTCCCAACCTCTTATCATCATAATTTCCATTGTATTCTCTAGTTGGTATGATTTAGTTTACTAGAGTCTTTCTTCAAATGTGACTCCAAGAATAGAAAACAATACCCTAAATAATATGCCAGGACAATATAATATAATTATATTTAGTGAAAGTTAAGTTGAAGTGTTAATCACTCAGTCATGTCCGACTCTTTGCAATCCCATGGACAGTAGCCCACCAGATGAACTATTCTAATTCTACATTTAAAGATTTTTTAGATGTCTTAAATTAGTCATATCTCTTGAAGACTTTGATTAAATTAAATCCTTGATGATATTTTTGGATTTATTAACAGAAGTTTCCTAAACTATGCAATTTATTATTTTGAAACCAAATGCAAATATCATGTTTATGCATATAAAGTTTGTCTGTCTTTATTTTCCCTTACCCAGTGTATCCTAATCCTTTTAGTAGTGTTTCATATTAGCCTTTGTATAGCTTTATTTTAACTTTAAATATAATATAAGTACTAGTTCTGTACTTTCACTCAAATTTGTTATTGTTTTAAGTTGATCAGTCCTGTCCAATTCTTTGTGACCCCATGGACTGCAGCTCACAAGATTTTCCTGTCTATGCCGGAGATTCCTATCTAATCATCTCATCCTCTGCTACCCCCTTCTCCTTTTGCCTTCAGTCTTCCCCAGCATTAGAGTCTTTTCCAATGAGTTGGCTCTTTGTACCCATTGGCCCAAGTAGTGGAGCTTCAGCTTCAGCATCAGTCCTTCCAATGCATATTCAGGGTTGATTTTCTTTAGGACTGACTGACTTGGTCTCCTTCCTGCCCAAGGGACTCTCAAGAGTCTTCTCCAGCACTACAATCTAAAAACATCAATTCTTCGGCAGTCAGCTCTTTATGGTCCAACTCTCACGTGTATACATGACTACTGGGAAAAGCATAGCTTTGACTGTATGGAACTTTGTTGGCAAAGTGGTATCTCTGCTTTAATATGCTACCTTGTTTTGTCACAGCTTTCCTCCCAAGGAACAAATGTTTTCTAATTTATGGTTGCAGTCACTATCCACAGTGATTTTGGAGCCCAGAAAATAAAACCTGTCACTGCTTCCACTTTTTCCCGTTCTATTTGCTGTGAAATAATGAGGCTGGATGCCAAGGTCTTAGTGTTTTGAATGTTGAGGTTTAAGTCAGCTCTTTCACTCTCCTCTTCTTCCTTCATCAAGAGGCTCTTTAGTTTCTCTTTGCTTTCTACCATTAGACTGATATAATCTACATATCTGGGGTTGTTGATATTCCCCCCAGCAATCTTGATTCCAGCTTGTGATTCATCCAGCCTAGCATTTCTCATGATGTACTCTGCATATAAGTTAAATAAGCAGGGTGACAATATACAACATTTCTGAATTTTGTTCAAAAATGAAACCAAAAACAACTCCTTTCTGAATTTTGAACCAGTCCAGTGTTCCATGTCCAATTGTAACTGTTGCTTCTTGACCTGCAGGTTTCTCAGGAGACAGGGAAGGTGGTCTGGTATTCCCATCTCTTTCAGAATTTTCCACAGTTTGTTGTTACTCACACAGTCAAAGGCTTTAGTGTAGTCAATGATGTAGAAGTAGATGTTTTTCTGGAATCCCCTTACTTACTCTATGATCCAATGAATGTTGGCAATTTGATCTCTGGTTCCACTGCCTTTTTAAACTAGCTTGTACATATGGAAGTTTTTAGTTCATGTACTGCTAAAGCCTAACTTGAAGGATTTTGAGCATAACTCTGCTAACATGTGAAATTAACTCAATCGTATGGTAATTTGAACATTCTTTGACTTTGTCTTTCTTTGGGATTGGAATAAAAACTGACCTTTTCCAGTCCTGTGGCCACTGCTGAGGTTTCCAAATCTGCTGACATATTGAGTGCAGCACTTTTATAGCATCATCATTTTAGGATTTGAAATAGCTCAGCTAGTATTTCATCACTTCCACTTGCTTGTTCATAGTAATGCTTCCTAGGGCCCTCTTGACTTCATACTCCAGAATGCTTGGTGTATGAGGTCAAGGGATCCTTAGCATTTGAGAATGAAAAGGTCAATTGGTAAGTCAAAATATTTCAGTAAATTGAAGCCACACAAGCTTTTTAGGTACACGCACAGTTTTGGTCTTCGGAGAATTACAGCTACTTCCAATAAAAATATATCAGTCCCATTCATAAATTCCAAATTTGGTTAAAACAATGATTTGGACAAAAATAGATGATTTGGTACAAGTTAATCCTTCCTCTTTTGAACTTCAGACACTGGGAACTAAAAGCCATTGTTTAATGGTTTCTGTACTTATTTTATTAGTGAAAAAGTTTCTGCTCTAAATCTGTTTTTACTGATGTTGAGTGGATATCTCCTATATCCACTTATCACCTATTGTTAATCCAGAAGTACATAAATATGTCCAAAATTTAGGAAGCCTTAACTAAAGTTAAAATGCTGGCATAGGGATTACTTATTTTATACATAGTTGTTTATGCATCTTAATCCCATACCTCTATCTCGGTGTCCCCACTTTTCCTCTCCTCATTGGCAACTGCTAGTTTGTGGCTATTTCTGTTTTTTATATTTATTCATTTTAGTTCTTAGATTTCACATATAAGTGATAACACAGACTTTATCTTTCTCTGACTTACTTCACTAAGCATAATACCCTCTAGATTCATCCATGTTGTTGCAGATAGCAGAATTTCATAATTTTATTCTTTTTATGACTGAACAATATTCTGTTGCATATGTATACTATTTCTTGCTTATCCATTTATCTGTTGATGGGCACTTAGTTTAGTTCAATATCTTGGCTCTTGTAAATAGCACTACTTGGTATATTAAGGTGCCTGTATCTTTCTGAATCAGTGTTTTCATTTTCTTCATGTATATACTGGGAGTAGAATTGCTAGATTATATGGTATTTTTTTATGCAGTATTATATTCTAACGTATTTTATATGGTATTCTATTTATTTATTTGAGGGATCTCCATGCTATTTTCCATCGTGGCTGCACTAATTTACATCCCATCTACACTACACTAGGGTTCCCTTTCTGCACCTTCTCATCAATAGTTATTTGCAGACATTTTGATGATAGCCATTTTGACAAAGGTGAGGTAGTACCTCATAGTGGTTTTGATTTACATTTCTCTGAGGATTAGCAATGCTGAGCATTTTTTCATGTGCCTGTTGGACATTTGAACTTCTTCTTTGTAAAAATATAGATTCAGGACTTCTGTCCATTTTTTAAAATTTCTTTATTGGCTTTTTTGATATTGAGTTGTGTGAACTGTTTATATATCTTGGATATTGACCACTTATTGGTCATATAATTTGCAAACATTATCTTCAGTACGTTGCCTTTTCATTTTGTTGCTGGTTTCCTTCATTATGCATAATCTTTTAATTTTTGTTAGGTCACATTTGTTAATTTGGGTTTGTTTCCTTATCCTTAAGTGCAGGTGCAAAGAAAATATCACGCTGATTTATGTCAAAGTGTGTTCTAGAAATCTATGAGTTCTGGTTTTACATTAAAGGTTTTAACCCATTTTTTTGGTTTTTCCTATTGTATACGGTATATGTTCAGATTTCATTATTTACTTGTAGCTGTTCCAGGTTTCCCAGCACCATTTATTGAAGATTCTATCTTTCCTGCATTGTATATGTTTGCCTCTTTTGTCAGACATTGATCTAGGTGTGTGGGTTTATTTCTGATCCCTTTATTCTGTTCCATTGATCTATGTGTCTGTTTTTGTGCTCATCCCATACTATTTTGCTTACTATAGCTTAGTAGTATAATCTGGTGTAAGAGAGTATGTTACTTCCAACTCTGTTCTTTTTCAGTAGATTGCTTTGACACTTTGGAGTCTTTGGTGGTTCCATATAAGGATTATTTCTTCTAGTTCTGTGAAAAGTATCATGGGTATTTTGATAGGGATTGCATTAAATCTGTAGATTGATTTGAGTACTACTGCTGCTGCTAAGTCGCTTCAGTCATGTCCAACTCTGTGCGACCCCAGAGACGGCAGCCCACCAGGCTCCCCTGTCTCTGGGATTCTCCAGGCAAGAACACCAGAGTGGGTTGCCATTTCCTTCTCCAATGCATGAAAGTGAAAAGTGAAAGTGAAGTCACTCAGTCGTGTCCGACTCCTAGCGACCCCATGGACTGCAGCCTACTAGGCTCCTCTGTCCATGGGATTTTCCAGGCAAGGGTACTGGAGAGGGGTGGCATTGCCTTCTCCAATTTGAGTACTACTATCACTTTAACTATATTAATTCACCCAATCCACAAACATGAAATACATTTCTGTTTATTTGCATCATCTTCAGTTTCCATCACACAGAGTTGGACATGACTGAAGCGACTTAGCAGCAGAAGCAGCAGTTTCCTTCATGAGTGTCTTATAATTGTCAGAGTGTAGGTCTTTCATATCTTTGGTTATCAGTTCAGTTCAGTTCAGTCGCTCAGTCGTGTCAGACTCTTTGCGACCCCGTGAATCGCAGCATGCCAGGCCTCCCTGTCCATCACCAACTCCCAGAGTTCACTCAAACTCATGTCCATCGAGTCAGTGATGCCATCTAGCCTTCTCATCCTCTGTCGTCCCCTTCTCCTCCTACCCCCAATCCCTCCCAGCATCAGGGTCTTTTCCAATGAGTCAACTCTTTGCATAGGTGGCCAAAGTATTGGAATTTCAGCTTTAGCATCAGTCCTTCCAAAGAACACCCAGGACTGACCTCCTTTAGAATGGACTGGTTGGGTCTCCTTGCAGTCCAAGGGACTCTCAAGAGTCTTCTCCAATACCACACTTCAAAAGCATCAGTTCTTCAGTGCTCAGCTTTCTTCATAGTCCAACACTCACATCCATACATGACAACTGGAAAAATCATAGCCTTGACTAGATGGACCTTTGTTGGCAAAGTAATATCTCTGCTTTTGAATATGCTATCTAGGTTGGTCATAACTTTCCTTCCAAGGAGCAAGCATATTTTAATTTCATGGCTGCAGTCACCCTCTGTAGTGATTTTTTGCTAAGTCACTTCAGTCCTGTCTGGCTCTGTGAGATCCCATAGATGGCAGCCCACCAGGCTTCCCCATCCCTGGGATTCTCCAGGCAAGAACACCAGAGTGGGTTGCCATTTCCTTCTCCAATGCAGGAAAGTGAAAAGTGAAAGTGAAGTCGCTCAGTCGTGTCCGACTCTCAGCAACCCTACGGACTGCAGCCTTTCAGGCTCCTCTATCCATGGGATTTTCCAGGCAAAAGTACTGGAGAGGGGTGCCATTGCCTTCTCCGCTCTAGTGATTTTGGAGCCCCCCAAAATTAAGTCTGACACTGTTTCCACTGTTTCCCCATTTATTTCCCATAAACTGATTGGACCAGAGGCCATGATCTTAGTTTTCTGAATGTTGAGCTTTAAGCCAACTTTTTCACTCTCCTCTTTCACTTTCATCAAGAGGCTCTTTAGTTCCTCTTCACTTTCTGCTATAAGGGTGGTGTCATCTGCATATCTGAGGTTATTGATATTTCTCCTGGCAATCTTGATTTCAGCTAGTGCTTCTTCCAGCCCAGCGTTTCTCATTATGTACTCTGCATATAAGTTAAATAAGCAGGGTGACAATATACAGCCTTGACATACTCCTTTTCCTATTTGGAACCAGTCTGTTGGTCCATGTCCAGTTCTAACTGTTGCTTCTTGACCTGCCTATAGGTTTCTCAGGAGGCAGGTCAGGTGGTCTGGTATTCCCATCTCTTTCAGAATTTTCCACAGTTTATTGTGATCCACACAGTCAAAGCTTTGACGTAGTCAATAAAACAGAAATAGATGTTTTTCTGGAACTCTCTTGCTTTTTCGATGATCCAGCGGATGGTTATATATACTCCTAAATATTTAGTTGCTGATTTTAAGAGTAAGGAATTGGTGTCAGGTTACTTCCAGTTGTGTACAGTGAGCTTCTTTACCCCTTCCTCTTAATTTTACTTTTTTTGTTTTTCTTTCACATATTCTTTCTCTACACTATTAATTCAGTATACAGTTTTAATGTGCTTTGTACAATTACCATTAATTCTTTCTGATGTTCAGATTACCCGCTATTTGGAAAATATGAGCTCTTTTATATTGAACTCCTTGTTGTTCTCACAAAATAACAATTGATAAATACTTCATGACTCGCTGAAATTCTCAAGGTTCATTGTGCATTTTCTGTTTCATGGCTGAAATCAGCATTTTTTGAAAAATCCATAGTTGTGTTTAATGGGGAATAATATTTGAGGGCCAAATCATGTATTAATAATGTTTAGTCCTTTTGGGATGCCATTGCTTGTAGACATTTTTCAGTGACCAGATTTTGGAAATAATAGCAATAATAGTAGTTATTAATTATCTATTATATCATAATTATTATTATCCTAGTGCTAATTTTAAAAATTTAAATGTTGCTTTTATTGAAATAATATTCATATATAATTAAATAACATTAAATAAATACACATGTGAAAACACTGCTTCACTTAATATGGATATCCAAGGGCCCAGGTGACCCACTGTAAAAATTGTATAAAAATGTTAAATTCTCCCAAGAACCGGCAAGAAATTAAGAATTCAGGCCAAAATTAAAAGGACACTAAATTTGCCTTTTCCTGGGGAATTTTTTATTAATTCATTGAATTTGGGCATCTGCTTTCGCAAACTTGTGGAACTTGGATGCTACAAGAACTCAACTTCAGAACCTGAGGTGATGGATAGAGTTGAAGACTGCTTTAAAGCCCACCCACCAAAAATCTTTACTTGTTTTGTAAGGATGGACTAGAAATCCCCTTCCCCAAACTGAGTGCTACTAGGAAGCAGACTGTCCTAAAACTCGGCACAAAAGATTTTTTAAAGATCACTTGATTTCTAACCATAAGTCAGATATTGTACAGGTTGACAGCCTGAGTTCATCAGTTCAGTTCAGTTCAGTCGCTCAGTCATGTCCAACTCTGTGCAACCCCATGAACCACACCACGCCAGGCCTCTCTGTCCATCACCAGCTCTCAGAGTCCACCCAAACCCATGTCCATTGAGTTGGTGATGCCATCCAACCATCTCATCCTGAGTCATCCCCTTCTCCTCCTGCCCTCAATCTTTCCCAGCATCAGGGTCTTTTCCAATGAGTTCATAACATAGTCCAATAAGGTGATCTGAAAACCCCTTAAGCCAAGAATTTACTTTAAAATGCCCTAGACTCAGTGCCTCCAGATGACTGACAGTAACACGGAAACTTAACTACCATATGTAAAACAGATATCCAGTGGATTTGCTATATGTCTCAGGGAACTCAGACAGGGGCTCTGTATCAACCTAGAGGGGTGGGGAGGGGAGGGAGATGGGAGAGAGGTTCACAAGGGAGGGTACATATGTACACTTATGGCTGATTCATGTTGATGTTTGACAGAAAACAACAAAATTCTATAAAGCAATTATCCTTCAATTTAAAAAAATAAATTTTTAAAAAGTCAATATAAATTCTCTCTGAAAGAACCCATCTTCATCCTAGGCTTCAAGTGTTTTCATAGACAAGATTCTGTCTATTCAAAAGTAACAATACATACAAAGATCATCATGAGCAACAATCAGAAAAATATATGAACCTGAATTATACTAATGTGTTTGTGTGTATGTATATACATACATATATATATAATATATATAATTTAAAATAGGGTAAACAAATATCAAGGACCTAGAATTAGACTTAACAAAATATGGGCACAATATGTGTGCATATTGTGTAAAGCTATTAATATAAAAAATAATGAGAGACTTATCTAATGGAGAAATATACCTTGTTCATGAGTTGGAAGATTCAATATTTTAACAATCTCATTTTCCCCACTTTGATCTATGAGTCAGTGTAATCCTGATCAAGACCAAAAAAGTCTTTTTGGTAGAACTTATTTGTAAATTCTAAAATATATATGGAAGTTCAAAGGGTTGAGAAAAGACAATACTGTAACAGGAGAAAACTGTGGCTGAATTTGCTTTGCCAGATATCAAGCCTTAATTTGAAACTGTAATAATTAAGAAAATGAATAATGTGAGCAATATAATAGAATATTGTACCCTGAAACAGATGGATCAAATATAAACTAAATTTTCGGCAAAGCTGAAGTTACAAATCAATGCAGAAAGACTTCTGAATAAATGATGCTTGGGCAATTGGTCATCCATATGTTAGTAAAATCTTTGACAGTATGTTTTCTTTAAAAATGTTTTTTTTTTCTTTTATTGCATAATAAGCTCACCTGAAATACACAGGGGAGATAAAGTCAATCACAATGTCCAAAGCTATAAAATAATTAATCAGATATCCTGAGAGTCTGGAATCTAATAGTTTTAGATATAAACAAAAGTTCAGTGAAATAAATGTTAAACTCTATCCAGTTGAGAATAATGTAAGTTATAATGTACTGCTACTGCTGCTAAGTCACTTCAGTCGTGTCCGACTCTTTGCGACCCCATAGACGGCAGCCCACCAGGCTCCCCTGTTCCTGAGATTCTCCAGGCAAGAACACTGGAGTGGGTTGCCATTTCCTTCTCCAATGCATGAAAGTGAAAAGTGAAAGGAAAGTCATTCAGTTGTGTCCGACCTTCAGCGACCCCATGGACTGCAGCCTTCCAGGCTCCTCCATCCGTGGGATTTTCCAGGCAAGAGTACTGGAGTGGGGTGCCATTGCCTTCTCCAAGTTATAATGTAAGGTTAGTCTAAATGAAAGGGGAAAAGATGGAGTCAAATCATATAATTTGAATTAAAACTCAGAGACCGTATATAAAAAATTACTTCATTCTAAAAACAACTCAAAAACTACAAGGTGTCTTACCTAACCCAAATCAGTCAGTAGTTGGACAACAAGGATTAGATTTTGCGTTTTCTAATTCTCATGTAAATTCTTCACACCACAACACAACATTCATAGGAAGTTAAATCATAAAAGAACAGAGAGAAATGAGTTTGGCACATTAGAAAGTGTCTAATTAGATACAAGAAACAAATATACAGAGTTTATAAAAGTATAGATTTACATTCATGAAAAATGAAGAAGTGTTTATAAATTATGTAAAATAATGAATTAAATAATACCAAATTATAAACAAGGGTGAGTAAGAAATGGAATAACTGAGTCATAATTTTACTCTGTCATGAGTATGTAAGTCACCAATGAGTCAGCAGCCTCTACATTTACAAATCATGATAGTAAAGGGGTTTCATGTCTGGAAATAAAATCATTTCTCTCATTGGCTTTCCCAATTGTTGCTGTTTGTATATGTAATGCTTTTATTTATGTTTATAAATTTCTACAATGTCTCTAAAATATATAGGAATTTATGGTTAACATCCAATTATTAGAGCATGAATAGATGCATTCTTCATAATAAAAATATTGTAGCAATATGACTTTTCTATATATAGATTTTTTTTAGACTTAAAATATATATTTCACAACTTTAAAATAATGTTTCTCCAAATTTTTAAAAATTTGAACACTATTTTTAGGAAAATACAACTCTATTGCATAAAATAGAAGCATAGATGTTTTCTCCTCCCCTCTAAAACATTTGAATATTGTCCTAACTCTGAAAAGGAATGAGTGGTTTGATTTACATTTAATTTGGTATTAGATCTAGTCCTGAAAGAATTAATATAGCAAATAGAGAATACAGGATTTTTGAATTTGCATCCTAAATGTAATTTCAGCCAAAAGTGATTAACAAGATTTTAAAGTTATTTTAATGTTTGTTTTCATTGTTCTAATCTTGTTGGCAATAGCCAGCTCTTTAATAATGCCCCTTGGCAGAATAAAATTGAAGTAGTCTGTCCAACAGTAACAGTTCCTGAACCTCATGATAAGCAACATCTCAACGTCTGTAGAATTGTTACTTCTTGTCATTGAAGCTTTCATTCACTATACATTTGATTACAGCACAATCCTATTTCTTGGCTCTGTTCTAGTCAGAAAACTAAGGAGTAGTAGTATTTCAGAACTTCCACTGATTGCAAAAGAAGTTCCTCTATGCTGCAATCAGTATATCCTTTCCATTTTAAATCCAAGCAACTATATATTGATAAGGTGGGGGGGGTTGCCATTTTATATCATATGTGATCTATTCTCAGACTCTGAAAAACTTGATTTTTTTTTACTCTGTTTCAATTATGTTTCAGAAATGAGAACCATTCCATTGGTGTAGTGCTTTTGGGTTGCCTATTTAAGGATTTCACACATATAGCAATTTTTTTCTTGTTTTTTTATGGATTTTATTAAAACTTATGCAATACTTGTTAAATCACTCCGTTCTGACACTCAAAACAATGTGTAACTCTTGAATGATCAAAACCAGTTTGCCGGGAATTTCCCAATAGCTTTGGCTGACTAACATTCCTAGAGAGAAGGGCTAGAACAGACAGCTAAAACTACAAAGGCAGGAAGGGATTTGTTTGAAGTCACTGGAGAGTTGCTAAAGCTATTAGGACTTAAGGGGCCAGAATCTCAGAGAAGTGGACCGCAATGTGATGAGCTGACTTTCTGGGAGCAGCTTTCATTCTCTGAGCAGTGTCTCTGTCAGGTGGTGACTGTAGCCATGAAATTAAGACACTCATTCCTTGGAAGAAAAGCTATGACAAATCTAAGCAGCATATTAAAAAGCAGAGACATCACTTTGCTGACAAAGGTCCATGTAGTCAAAACTATGGTTATCCTATAGTCAAGTACAGATGTGAGAGCTGGACCACAAAGAAGGCTGAACTCTGGTACTTTCAAATTGCAGACTCCTGAGAATCCTTTGACAGCAAGAGATCAAACCAGTTAATTCTAAAGGAAATGAACCCTGAATATACACTGGAAGGACAGATGCTGAAGCTGAAGGTGAAGCTCCAATACTTTGGCCACCTGATGTGAACAGCCAACTCATTGGAAAAGACCCTGATACTGGGAAAGATTTCAGGCAGGAGGAGAAGGGGGCAACAGAAAATGAGATGGTTGGATGGCATCACTGCCTCAATGGACATGAATTTGAGCAAACCACAGGGTGTAATGAAGGACAGAGAAGCCTGGTGTGCTGCAGTCCATGGAGTCACAAAGAGTTGGACATGACTTAGTGACAGAACAACAACATTAAAAAAATAATTCTGTTTATCAGGAGATAACATTATGACAATGAAAAAGTAAGTCTTAGAGTTGAAGATATTTGCAATGTATCAACAGGACAAAGAATTTTTATTTAGTGTGTATATTAAAAACAAACAAAAACATACAAGCAAAATACCTACAATCATGAAAGGAAAGGCAGAGTCCTAGTTACAAAAATAAAAGATTAAAAATTATATGGGGAGGGTGATCAAGATCGTAGAGTAAGAAAATATGGAGCTCACTTCCTCCCACAAATACATCAAAAATACATCTACATGTATAACATTTCTCACAGAAAACTAACTGGGAACTGGCAGAAGATCTCCTAGACAACTAAGTTCAGTTCAGTTCAGCTCAGTCACTGAAAAAAACCATAGCTTTGACTAGACAGACTTTTATCGGCAAAGTAATCTCTCTGCTTTTTAACATGCTGTTTAGTTTTGTCACAGCTTTTCTTCCAAGGAACAAGTATCTTTTAATTTCATGTCTTTTAATCACCATCTGCAGTGATTTTGGAGCCTAAGAGAAGAAACTGACTGTTTCCATTATTTCACAATCTATTTCCATGAAGTGATGGGACTGGATATCATGATCTTTGTTTTTTGAATGATGAGTTTTAAGCCAACTTTTTCACTCTCCTCTTTCACGTTCATCAAGAGTTCTTCTTTGCTTTCTGCCATAAGGGTGGTGTCATCTGCATATCTGAGGTTGTTGATATTTCTCCCTCCCATCTTGATTCCTGCTTGTGTTTCATCCAATTTGGCATTTTGCATGATGTACACTGCATATAAGTTAAATAAGCAGGGTGACAATATACAGCCTTGATCCACTCCTTTCCAAGTTTGGAACCAGCAGTTGTTCCATGTCCTGATCTAACTGTTGCTTCTTGACCTGAATACAGATTTATCAGGAGGCAGGTCAGGTGGTCTGGTATTCCCACCTCCTGAAGAATTTTCCAAAGTTTGTTGTCATCCACACAGTCAAAGGATTTGGCTTAGTCAATAAAGCAGAGGTAGATGTTTTTCTAGAATTGTTTTGCTTTTTCTGTGATCAAACGGATGTTGGCAATTTGATCTCTAGTTCCTCTGCCTTTTCTAAACCCAGCTTGAAGATCTGAAAGTTCTCGGTTCACGTACTGTTGAAGCCTCACTTGGAGAATTTTGAGCATTACTTTGCTAGTATGTGAGATGAGTGCAATTGTGCAGTAGTTAGAACATTCTTTGGCATTACCTTTCTTTGAGATTGGAATGAAAACTGACCTTTTCCAGTCCTATGGCCACTGCTGACTTTTCCAGATTTGCTGGTATATTAAGTGCAGCACTTTCACAGCATCATCTTTTAGGATTTGAAATATCTCACCTGGATTCCCATCACTTCCACTAGCTTTGTTTGTAGTGATGCTTCCTAAGTCCCACTTGACTTTGCATCCAGGATATCTGGCTCTAGGTGAGTGATCACACCATCGTGATTATCTGGGTCATGAAGATCTTTTTTGTATAGTTTTTCTGTGTATTGTTGCCATATCTTCTTAATTTCTTCTGCTTCTGTCCTTTATTGTGCCCATCTTTGCATGAAATGTTCCCTTGGTTTCTCTAATTTTCTTGAAGAGATGTCTAGTTTTTCCCATTCTTTTGTTTTCATCTATTTCTTTGCATTGATCACCGAGGAAGGTATTCTTATCTCTCCTTGCTGTTCTTTGGAACTGTGCATTCAGATGGAAATATCTTTCCTTTTCTCCTTTGCCTTTTACTTCTCTTCTTTTCTCAGATATTTGTAAGGCCCCCTCAGACAACCATTTTGCCTTTTTGCATTTCTTCTTCTTGGGAATGGTTTTTATCACTGCCTCTGGTACAATTTCACAAACCTCCATCCATAGTTCTTCAGGTGCTCTGTCTATCAGATCCACTCCCTTCAATCTATTTGTCACTTCCACTGTATAATTGTACGGAATTTGATTTAGGTCATACCTGAATGGTCCACTGGTTTTCCCTACTTTCTTCTGTTTAAACCTGAATTTGGCAATGAAGAGTTTATGATCTGAGCCACAGTCATTTCCCAGTCTTGTTTTGCTGACTGTATAGAGCTTCTCCATCTTTGACTGCAAAAAATATAATCATTCTGATATTGGTATTGACCATCTGGTGATGTACATGTGTAAGTTGTCTCTTTTTTTTTTATTTTTAAACTTTACATAATTGTATTAGTTTTGCCAAATATCAAAATGAATCCATCACAGGTATACATGTGCTCCCCATCCTGAACCCTCCTCCCTCCTCCCTCCCCATACCATCCCTCTGGGTCGTCCCAGTGCACTAGCCCCAAGCATCCAGTATCGTGCATTGAACCTGGACTGGCAACTCGTTTCATACATGATATTTTACATGTTTCAATGCCACTCTCCCAGATCTTCCCACCCTCTCCCTCTCCCACAGAGTCCCTAAGATTGTTCCACACATCAGTGTCTCTTTTGCTGTCTCGTACACAGAGTTATTGTTATCATCTTTCTAAATTCCATATACATGCATTAGTATACTGTATTGGTGTTTTTCCTTCTGGCTTACTTCACTCTGTATAATAGGCTCCAGTTTCATCCACCTCATTAGAACTGATTCAATTGAATTCTTTTTAATGGCTGAGTAATACTCCATTGTGTATATGTACCACAGCTTTCTTATGCATTCATCTGCTGATGGACATCTAGGTTGCTTCCATGTCCTGGCTATTATAAACAGTGCTGTGATGAACATTGGGGTACACGTGTCTCTTTCCCTTCTGGTTTCCTCAGTGTGTAAGTTGTCTCTTGTGTTATTGGAAGAGGGTGTTAACTATGACCAGGGGGCTCTCTTGGCAAAACTCTCTAAGCCTTTGCCCTGCTTCATTTTGTGTTCTGAGGCCAAATTTCCTGTTGCTCCAGGTATCTCTTGATTGTCTACTTTTGCATTCCAAACCCCTCTGAGGAAAAGGACATATTTTTTGGTGTTAGTTTTAGAAGGTCTTGTAGGTCTTCATAGAACCATTCAACTTCAGCTTCTTCGGCATCAGTGGTTGGGGCATAGACTTGGATTACTGTGATGTTGAATGGTTTTCCTTGGAAACAAACAGAGATCATTCTGTCATTTTTGAGATTGTACCCGTTTGCATTTCAGACACTTTTGTTGACTACAAGGGCTACTTTATTTTGTCTAAGGGATTCTTGCACACAGTAGTAGATACAATGATCATCTGAACTAAATTTGCCCATTTCAGTCCATTTTAATTCATTGATTCCTAAAATGTCAATGTTCACTCTTACCATTTCTTGTTTGACCACTTCCAGTTTAAGTTGATAAATGGACCTAACATTCCAAGTTCCTATGCAATATTGTTCTTTACAGCATTGGACTTTACTTCCATCCCCAGTCACATCCTCAACTGGGCGTTGTTTTTGCTTTGGCTCTATCTCTTCATTCTTTCTGGAGTTATTTCTCCATTCTTCTCCAGCAGCATTTTGTGCACCCACTGACCTTGGGAGTTTGTCTTTCAGTGCCCTATATTTTGCCTGATTTTTCTGCAGCATTCTTGCATATCACAAGGAAGTGGCATGACATATCAAAGTTTGAAAAGGAAAAACCTGCAAATCAGGATGCTCTAGTCAGCAGGAATATCATTTAGAATAAGAGAGATAAAGAATTTCTCAGAAAAGCAAAAACTAAAAAGACTCATCAATACTAAACCTAATGTAAAAGAAATATTGGGCTTCCCTGGGGAATAAGACTAAAGAATCCGCCTGCAATGAGGGAGACCTGGGTTCGATTCCTGGGTTGGAAAGAGCCCCTGGAGAATGGCATGGCTACCCAATCCAGTGTTCTTGTCTGGAATGTCCCCATGGACAGAGGAGCCTGCCAGGCTACAGTCCATGGGATCGCAAAGAGTTGAACATGACTCAGTGCCTAAGAACAGCACATAGCCTAAAAGAAATATGAAAAGGTCTCTAAATAGAAAAGAAGCAAGAATCTATAGCAAAGGAAAAAAACAAATCTGAAAGGCAAATATATGAAAGGATTGAATAGCATTTAAATAAGCCAATACATAGATTTTTAAACAATTTAAAATTTTTGTAATAGTTATTATAACTACTGATAGCAGCAGAAGGTTAAGCATGAAGATGTAAAACAGAACATCAAAAATCACAAAATGGGGAACACAATATAAAAATATAGATCTTTTAGGATGCTTGAACTTATATGACTATCAGTTTAAATCAAGTGGATATAGGTATGGGTCAACGTACTTGAACTCCAGAGTAGCTACAAGTTAAAAAACATACAAAAGATTCAAAAAAAACAAAACAAAAGGAATTCAAGCATGCTATTGATACAAAAAACCCCATCAAGCCACAAAAGGGCCCACAAAAGAAAGAAATGAATAAAGAACTGCAAAAGCAAATAGGAAAAGGAAAATTAACATCTAAAATATACAAGCAGATATTACAACTCAATATAAAAAATACAAAGAACCCAATCAAAAATGAAGAGAAGACCTAAGTAGAAACTTCACGAAAGAAGACATACAGATGGCCAATGGCCACATGAGAAGATGCTCAACATTACTAATTATTAGATAAATGCAAATCAAAACCACAGTGTGATATCACCCCACATCTTTCAGAATGTCTGTCATTAAGTCTATAAATTAAATATGCTGGATAGAGTGTGCAAAAAATAGAACCCTCCTACACTATTGGTGGGAATATAAACTAGTACAGTCCCTATGCAAAACAGTTTGCAGTTACCTCACAAAAAATAAAAAGTAGAGATACCATGTGATCCAGCAGTCCCTCTCCTGGGTGTATATCTAAAAAAGATGAAAACTCTAACTCAAAAAGAAATGCATGCCAGTGTTCCTAGCAACACTATCTACAATAGCCAAGACATGGAAACAACCCAAGTGCCTATCAACAAACAAATGACTTAAGAAGATGTTTTGTAAATACAATGGAATATTACTCAGTCATAGAAAATAATGAAATATTGCCATTTGCAGCAACATGGATGGACCTAGAGAATACTATAGTTATTGAAGTAAGTCAGACAAAGACAAATTTTACATATCATTTATATGTGAAATCAAAAATAATACAAATGAATCTATGTACAAAACATAAACAGACTCACAGACATAGAAAATACACTTGTGGTTACCAAAGAAGAAAGGGGTTGGAGGGCTAAATTAGGAATATTCACAATCTGTTATACATAAAATAAATAAGCTAATGCTTGAACATTTACTATATTGCACAGAAAACGATATTCAGTATCTTTTAATAACCAGTAGTGGAAAATAGGGCTTCCCAGGTGGCTCAGTGGGTAAAGAATCTGCTTGCAACGAAGGAGACACCAGAGATCTGGGTTTGATTCCTGAATTGGAAAGATTCCCCTGGAGGAGGGCATGACAACGCATTCCACTATTCTTGCCTGGACAATCCCATAGACAGAAGAGACTGGCGGGCTACAGTCCATAGGTCAAAGAGTTGGACACCACTGAAGCAAGTGAGTACAGCACAGCATGGTGGAAAATAATTACATATGCATATGCATATATGTGTATAGTAAAGAATCTGCCTGCCAAGCAGGAAAGGCAAGAGATGCAGGTTTGATCCCTAGACTGAGAAGATGCCCCTGATATTGCAACCCACTCCAGTTTTCTTGCCTGGGAAATCCCATGGACAGTGGAGCCAAGCAGGCTACAGTCCATGGAGTCACACAGTTGGACATGACTTAGCAACTAAACCACCACATATGTATGTATCTCTCTCTCTCTCTCTCTCTCTCTCTCTCTCTCTCTCTATATATATATATATATATACACATGACTGAGTCACTGCTGTATACTCATAAGTAACACCATATGAGTACTTCAGGAAGGATACTAAATTCACATTTTAAAATATTTAGTATTTTTTAACATCTTTGCCAATGAGATAAACAATTAAAATTTAAACTGCATTTCACCCATAAACACCTGTAAGAAAAGGTACAGTTAAAAGACCATACAAAGTGTTGGTGCAAATTCAGTAGTATAGGACTTTTTATACACTGCCAATGGGCAAATAAAGGAAAACAATTACTCTGTCAATTGTTTGGCAATCTTTTGTAACATTAGACTTATACATACCTAACGATCCCATTCCTAGATGTATACCTGACAGAACTGCATTCAGATGTGCACCACAAGACGAGTTCAAGGATGTTAATAGAATCATTATTCCCAAGAGTCCCAGACTGGGGAGGGAAATGTTCATTGATACTGAAATTGATAAATTGTGGTAAGTGCTTAAAATGGAATACTATAAAATAAACTTTAAAAAAGACAAAGCTCCTCAGGAGGTGGGGTATAGAGATAGAGATAGATAGATATAGATATTATAGATAGATAGAATTATGACTGATTTGTATTGTTGTACAGCAGAAACCAACACAAGGTTGTAAAGCAATTTTCCTTCAATTAAAAACTAAATTTAAAAAAGGCAAAACTCATGTTCCATAGAAGAACAGGGCAAAATCTAATATATTATTGAGTGAAATAAGCCTGGATCACTTTAATAATATTCTCACTTGCCTCCCAGTTTCCCGGACTCGTGATACCATTTACGTATCTACTTTTAATTGTCAATTATACCAATATTTTATATTAAATATTAATATGTCTAATATGGTTAACAAAATATTGATGCCATCCATATGTTCTTTGTGATTCATCTGACCAAATGAATTTGTAGTCTAATATCCGTGCATCTGTCACCAGAGCAAAGAAGCACTGGCTCTTTATCTATGACTGCTACTGCTACTGCTACTGCTGCTAAGTAGCTTCAGTTGTGTCTGACTCTGTGCGACCCCGTAGACAGTAGCCCACCAGGCTCCCCCGTCCCTGGGATTCTCCAGGCAACAACACTGGAGTGGGTTGCCATTTCCTTCTCCAATGCATGAAAGTGAAAAGTGAAAGTGAAGTCGCTCAGCCGTGTCCGACTCTTCGCGACCCCATGGACTGCAGCCTACCAGGCTCCTCCGCCCATGGGATTTTCCAGGCAAGAGTACAGCTACTGTCTTACAAATTGAAGGCTAGAACAGATTTCAAGAGTACTGTAGATAGCTGCCACTTGTCCCTGCAAAGAAGTGAAACAAAAAGATTTGCCACTCTGGAAAAGCTAACATTCCCCAGTCTGAAAATACCTAAACAAATTAATTTCAATTCTGAAAGCTTGAATCTATCATTTACTTAAGGGAGGCCTAAATACTGAATGTTACTCTAGAAAGTTGACAATCTTGCTTTCTTAAAAGGAGGTAGCTAACAAACCATTAAACTGGCAGCATTTGGCATTCTTGACATTTTAACTATAAGAGAGAGAAAACCACCAAATATTTTCTTTCTTAGCAAAAGTAAGAGCTCCTGCATATATCTATGACTAGCATGTACTTTCTCTTGGATAAGAGAGGAGAATCCTGAAATCATCTGATTCTTTTGCAGATACTGAGCCTCTACTATGACACTGCCTCTGAACCCTTGAATTGCTGTATAAATTGTCAGCCTGTCTAAACTTACATACTGGTTTCACTATTTTAAATTATAGATCAATTCAGTAGTTCAATTCAGTAACTGTATACTGAACATCCATTATGTAAAAGACATTCCAGTCTAAAGAAATAGACAGCAAAACTCTGTGGTGCCCAATACTGCCACCTCCAAAAGAGAGTCTGGCTTTTCAACAAATTGAGTTGAATTTGTGCCATAGGAAAAGAAGTTTATCTATGCACATACTAATTAAAATATTACAAAAGAAAAATACTTAATTTAAAGCAAATGCTATTTGACTGATTAAATTAGTCAAAACTACTAAAACAATCTGAACTTGGAGAAATCACCTCAATTACTTTTAATGTCTTGGAAGAAGCAGAGTGACACTTGTAGTCACTCATCTATACTGAAATGCTGATGTTTTCAAACTAAATTCCACATCCTTAGATTTGATTAGAAACATCAGGCTATTGTAGGTTAGTCGGGTGAACACATTCTTTGGTGGAAAATAAGGGAGTGGCTCCAGTCTTGGTTAGGTCAGCCAAGAGCTAAAGGGAGGAAAGAGAAGGGAGCAAGAATCAAAAGTTATTAAACCATATTGTATGCATTTAAAAAGCATATTTTATATTATTTTTTCCAGGTAGAAAGAAGAAAAATCTGGTAACAATTTACACTGATATTTAGATCCATTCATGAGAGTGTTAGTTAATTTGAGGTAATAATAAGTGTACCAAGTTTGTAGTTATTTTATAAAATTTTATGAATATATAATTTTAAGTTTTGAACTGTAACATGAGCCTCAGTTTTTTAACCCCTGTGGAACATGGACTGAGGCCTTACTCTCCAACCTCTGCAAACATTCAGTAATAATACACAAATCTCCATGCTCGCAGAATCACCTTGCCTACCTGCAAGAACATTGCTGCCTGTGAGTCACTCTAAATTGTAATTTGCCCCAGGAGCAGCAGAGCTGAATTTGAGTTGCCACGTCTGCCAGAGATCCACAGATACAGTACTAATATTTCTATGAGGTCATTCCCAAGAGGACACTGGATGTTGGTAAATCTCAGGCATCATCTTATACCTTTATTCTGCTCTTCCAAAATAAAAAGGAGCACTTTTCCCCATGTTATGCCCATTTAGTACATCCAAAAAAAGCTTGCTTAAGACAAAGTATATTACAGAAATTATCAAAACTGTTCTGCCAATGCTTCTTAGAAAGCGAGTCAGAAGAGTGCAGCTGGTCCAGTTTTCCAAACCACAGTGCTTATGGTTTCCAGTTCACCTTCTGAGGACATCACTGTTAGCTAGGACCTGGTGAAATCAGAAGTGTGCCACTCTGGAATAGATTTGGAAAACTACCTTTGGACCCTGTAGCAGATGTACAACATGTCTACTCTGATAAAGTAAGGAAACACTCATATGCAACATTAAACTTGGTAAATTGGCAGCATACTAAACCAAATTTGCCTCTATTTTAAAAGATTATACCTTGAGCAGATTCTTCAAATTATGCAAAGAGCCTCCATCTTCTAGCACTGAAATACAATGCCAAGGCACCTGGGTTAGAATTAATATAACTCATGAACCTACGCTTGAACTTCCTTTGCTCTACCAGCTGTCTCTGTGTCTGCATCTGGCTCACTATCATAATTCCTTCCTTTGGTTGACTTTTCTCTAGGAAACCCTTTTCTTGCTCCACGCAATCAACTTCACATATGTAAACCAGTTCTTGAAATCATTTTAGTATGTTTGTATCATAGTAGTTACGTTAACTCACATTATTTATTCATTAGTTCCAATACAAATTAGTGGATATAGATAGTTACAGTCAGGGACGGTATATCACCTGTGTGTGTGCTTAGTAGCTCAGCCATGTCTGACTCTTTGTGACCCCATGGGCTGTAGCCCACCAGGTTCCTCTGTCCATTGGGATTCTTCAGGCAAGAATACTGGTGTGGGTTGTCATTTCCTTCTCCAGGGGATCTTTCCAACCCAGGGATCAAACCCAGGTCTCCATCATTGCAGGTGGATTCTTTACCATCTGAGCCACCATTATATCACCTAGTTCCATTCATTAGAGAATATTGATATGAATGTGGTGGTCAGGAAAATTGAAGAGGTGTAGTTACAGTGCCAGGAGTAGATAATAAGAAATCACAGAAGCTGAAGGTGATACATTCAAATGTGTGGCAGCCAAGAAAAAGATGTCTTGGTACAGAAACAAATGAAAAAACAACATATTGTGAAATTTTATTATGTCATGTACAAAATATAGAATATTGCTATTATATAATGTATAAATATAGGAACTATTTTTTAACTGGAATATAATTGCTTTACAGTGTTGTGTTGGTTTCTGCCCTTCAACACGAATCAGTCATAATTGTATATATACATACATATATCTGCCTGCATGATCAGTTACTTCAGTTGTGACCGATTCTTGACAACTCTATGGACCATATCCCAGCACACTCTTCTGTCCATTGGATTCTCAAGGCAAGAACACTGGAGTAGGTTGCCATTTCCTTCTCCAATATATAACACATCCATATAGGTGTGTATATATATAGACATATATATATCTCCTATATCTATCTATCTATCTATATATACCCGTCCCTACTGAGCCTCCCTTCCCCTCCCATCCCACCCCTCTAGGTCATCACAGAGTACTCTAGGTCATCGCAGAGTACTGGGCTGGGCTCCCTGTGTTATACAGCAGCTTCTCATTAGTTATCTGTTTTACACATGATAATGTATATATGCCAATACTACTTTCTCAGTTTGTCCTACCCTCTCCTTCCCCGCTGTGTCCACAGGTCCATTCTCCATGTGTATGTCTCCATTCTTTCCCTGCAAATAGAGTCATTGGTACTATTTTTCTGGATTCCATATATATGTGTTAATAAATAATATTTGTTTTTCTTTTTTCTAACTTCACTCTGTATGACAGTCTCTAGGTCCATCCACATATCTACCAATGGCCCAGTTTCATTCCTTTTTATGGATGAGTAATAGTTCATTGTCTATATGTATCACATCTTCTTTTTCCGTTCCTCCGTTGATGGACATTTAGGTTGCTTTCGTGTCTTCACTACTGTAAACAGTGGTGCAGTAAACATTGGAGTGCATGTGTCTTTTTGAATTATGGTTTTTCTCTGAGTATATGCCCAGGAGTCGGATTGCTGGATCATATGGTAGTTTTATACCTAGTTTTTAAAGGAATTGCCGTACTGTTCTCCATAGTGCCTGTATCAATTTACATTCCCACCAGCAGGACAGTAAGATTCCCTTTTCTCCACATCCTCTCCAGCATTTGTTGTTTGTAGCTTTTTTGATGATGGCCATTCTGATTGGTGTGACTCATTGTAGTTTTGATTTGCATTTCTCTAATAATGACTGACATTGAGCATATTATCATGTGTTTATTGGCCATCTGCATGTCTTCTTAGGAGAAATGTCTGTTTAGCTCTTCTGCCCATTTTTTAATTGGGCTGTTTGTTTTTTCTGATACTGAGCTGTATGAGCTGCTTATGTATTTTGGAGATTAATCCTTTGTCAGTTGCTTTGTTTGTAGTTATTTTTTTACCATTCTGATGATTCTCTTTTCCTCTTTTTTATAATTTCCTTTGCTGTGCAAAAGCTTTTAAGTTTAATTAGGTCCCATTTGTTTATTTTTGTTTTTATTTCCATTACCCTAGAAGGTGGGCCAAAGAGGATTTTGTTGTGATTTATGTCACGGAGTCTTCTGCCTATGTTTTCCTCTAAGAGTTTCATAGTTTCTGTCCTTACATTTAAGTCTTTGGTCCATTTTGAGTTTATTTTTGTATATGGTATTAAGAAGTGTTCTAATGTCATTCTTTTACACATAGCTGTCCAGTTTTCCCAGCACCACTTATTGAAGAAGCTGCCTTTTCTCCACTGTATAGTCTTGTCTCCTTTGTCAAAGATAAGGTGCTTATAGGTGAGTGGGAGGAAGTGTTTTGATATAACTTACCAAGAAGTCTATTGACAGTTTAACAGAAATGTTTGGCTTCTTTGACTTGTGATTAATTTTCAGAAGATGCCTCTTCATTTATTTTTGTGTATTTATGTTCTACTTCTTTTCAGCAAAGGTTATTATATTATTTGATAGAAACATCAGCCTCCTCAGAGTAAAATGAAATCAAGTGGAATATTGAGGAGAAAGAAAATACTCTTCAGAGTATTTAGATTCATTTGAAATTTTTCCTGGCATTCTTTTTTTTCTTTTAGAATGTTTCCATGTCAGATAATTCCAGTTTTTACTAGTTTTTATTTATTTACTTATAAATCAACACAAGTACTCTTAGAGTCCAAAAATTTTAAAGTCTAGACAAGGTTAGTCTCTTCTAGAGCCTCTAGGGGAAATCTGCTTCCTGACTTTTACGTTAGAGCCACCTGTATTCCTTGCCTCTTGCCCTCTGTCTCTGTCTTCAAAGCCAGCAACAATAGCATCTTCCAGTCTCTTTGTTTTGTTTTGTGTTTCCCTCTCCCTTTCTAGGTCACTTTTCATTCATTTATACTTTGATGTCACATTAACTAAAATGCTCTTGCCTTTAATTAGTTAATGAAAAATCAAGAAAATTGCATCTTTTCACAGTATTATACTAATAATAATTAGAATTTGCTCAGTCCTTTCTATGTTAAGTATGTGTACTAAGTTGAATCACATGAAATTGCCTTTGCATAGATCAAATGAGTGGAAGATTTGGGATTAAAACTCAAATATTTTTAACCACATGGTATTTTCAGCATCCTTTTCAATAGGCTAATCAATCCTTAATACTAGAACATGGCAAAGTACACATGTATAACTAGAATGCTCAGAACGAAAGACTATGTATTATTTTTATAGAAATTTAACAAATATAACCTGGGAATTGTTAATTACAAAATCATATGTTAGGATAGAGGCAATTATTCAAAAATTCTTCAGGTCAAAATATGCATAATGTTAATAAGAAAAAGAATACCATGGTTTGAATTTTTTAAGTCTTTAATATAGTGGGTAACTATTTACATTTAAAACATTATGTAGGTATAAAAATGCTCTCTCCATATTCATCTTCCCATTACAAAAAAAAAAAAAGAATTCATTAGATTAATCATGGAATTTTGAATCAAACTGTCTTCTACTTGAATGCATACGTTGTGTTTCTTTGCTTAGTTAATTTCCCTAGGCTGGTTAGTTAATTTCTCCATTTCCCTCTGACATGGAGAGGATAATACGTATGTAATTTATAATAGTAGTGGTAACTTATATAACCCTCATGATATGTTAGCAAAGTTTAAGAGATTCTGTATATACTAACACATGAAAACACAAGAGCACTATGAAACAGATTATTTAACCAAAACCCCACTGGTAATAAGTAATAGCTAGGACTGAACAAAGGTAATTGAACTTCAAGTCTGTACTCATAAATAATGTACTCACCTGCCTCATTGTGTGTTTTCCCAGTAAAACGAAATAATGTAGGTAAAATGCTGACATGCTGCAAGTAGTAAAAGCTCAGTAAATGTTATTCAGTGTTAAATTTGAAGATTAAGGCATTTATCTAATTTTTTGACCTGTTGAAAACCAAGCACTGTGGCAGCTTTTGGCCTTGCATGCTTGCTAAGGCACTTTAGTCGTGTCCGACTTTGTATGACTCAATGGACAGCAGCCCACCAGGCTCCTCTGTCTACGGGATTCTCTAGGTAAGAACACTGGAATGGGTTGCCATTTCCTTCTCCATGTTTTCTAATAAGCATCACTAAAACTATAAACCCAGACAGAGTTCAATTCTCTGTGTTAAAATGATCTTGTCTTATAAGCATGTTCGATTGCAAGAATAACCACAATATCTACATTTCCTTTCACTGGAATTCTGGATGCCCATATGCTCTGATTCTGGGCTTAGCCATGTGACTTATTTGTGCCAATAAGGCAATAGCAGACATGAGAAGAGCAGAGAATTAGAAAATATTAATGCATTGAGCCTTGTCCTTTTCTTGCTGCTCATGAAACTCTGCAATCACCAAGTAAGTGAGCCCAGGCTAGCCTACTGAATGAAGAGAAATCCAAGACCCAGCCGCCTCTGTTGTTCCAGCCACCCACCAGCCATCTACCAATGTATTTATTGAGGTCATTCCAGATCAACCAGTGCCCATCGATCTCTAGGTGAGTCCTTCATGAATGAAATTAGCTGAGACCTGTGGGAAAGCTGCCCACCAAATTCAGCCCATTTTTTCAACCTAACAA
Source organism: Bos indicus (assembly GCF_029378745.1). Classification (NCBI taxonomy): domain Eukaryota; kingdom Metazoa; phylum Chordata; class Mammalia; order Artiodactyla; family Bovidae; genus Bos; species Bos indicus. The sequence continues at coordinate 40,172,119 of NC_091763.1, forward strand.
ATTGTGAGCTAACTCAATAGCTCTTATTTTAAACCACCAAGTTTCAAGGGTGACATATTCAGTTCAGTTCAGTTGCTCAGTCATGTCTGACTCTTTGCGATCCCATGGACTGCAGTACGCCAGGCCTCCCTGTCCATCACCAACTCCCAGAGTTTACTCAAACTCAAGTCCATTGAGTCGGTGATGCCATCCTACCGTCTCATTCTCTGTCATCCCCTTCTCCTCCTGCCTTCAATCTTTCCCAGGATCAGGGTCTTTTCCAATGAGTCAGTTCTTCACATCAGGTGGGCAAAGTATTAGAGTTTCAGCTTCAGCATCAGTCTGCTGAAAAAATTATTATAATTATATAAATAATTAGTCCTCTGAAATAACAATAGAAAATGAAATCTCAATGATTCATTCTTGATACTAGGCTATGACTCGGATAGAAGGGAAATTATGTAGAAATGAGGCAATTATTAGATTGCTATGATGACATGGATAGACAAATTGAGGAACTCATTTCTGAGTTCTGCTCTTCATTATGTATCTTGGCTCCAAATAGGAGCATGTCATATGCAAATTATTAATGCTCAGGTGATTGCTCATTTCTGGTTATTTAAGGTCATCTGGCTTTGTATTCAGTCTCATTTTTGAGGCTGGCATAGCTAACCTTTAATGTAAATTAGCAACTGAAAACCATTAGCTTCCAAGTTGCAGCAAGATTGTATCTGGCCAAACTTCTCAGTTCTGTTCTCAGAGTGAATGAGAAAAAATGCCATAGGAAATCCTGCTGATCTGGAGGAATGGGTGCTTTTCATTATGACCAGTATCAATTGTGGGCATAGGATGTGTCACCTTTCTTTGTATATATCTCCATTTTCAGAGGAATTGTTAGAGACTAACGTGACTTCCATATAATACAAAAGTTGAAATACAGAGAGATTTTTGGATTGAACTAACCACCACTGTCAGCATTTCTAGTCTGTTGTTACATATTTGAAGACCTCCTAATGATCATACTTTTCTAAGTGAACAGGTAATCCTTTTCCTTTTAGCAAATTAGAATAAAGAATTATATAAGTGTAACACAGCAGTATCAACACAAAACACAGTAACTTTCATTTCAACTGATATAATTTATACAAATCTGGAGAAACTCTAGACCAAATAATTTTTTCTAAAACATCAGTTGCACACAGAAAAGCTTGAAATAAAAATTTCTCTTTAGACAGTTTTAGTCATTTCCCTAATTCCAGTACCCATAAAAGCATGTAACTTGGCAAAACATTTTTGAATGATTTTCCATTTTAGTTTCCATTGTGGGAAAACATTTTTTCAAAAGACTGAAGACTTGGTACTCTACAATACTTAAAATAAATTCCAGAATAGTGTAGCACAGTATGAATGATCAAATAGATTTTTCAATACCTTAACTTTTTAAACAATTATTTATATTTTCATTATATGAAACATACATAGTATGATACATAATAACTCAAAACATTTGTGTTTTAAAGATAATTACAGGTATCTGTTGACCCAGGTGTAGAATGAAGACTCCTTGACCTGGGAACTGCACGGTATAGGAAGTGTGTGACCATGGGAATTGCAGTTGTCAGTTGGCAAGGATATATTTGCCGTCTGTCATCTACCATGTTTCTGTTTGGTGCTGCCCGCTGGAACATTCAGAGTGGCTTTTCACATTAAAATCCTCCCCCAGTTGTGATCTCCCCAAGTCATTGTTTTTCAGCTATTACAGTGCCTATCTGTTAAATAAATCGTTCCTACTACCATAGGTTTGATTGATGGGAAAGTGTGCTGTGTTAGTCACTCAGTCATGTCTGACTCTGTGACCCTATTGCCAGGTTCCTCTGTCCATGGAATTCTCCAAACAAGAATACTGGAGTGGGTAACCACTGTCTTCTCCAAGAGATCTTCCCGACCCAGGGATCGAACCTGGGAAAGCGCTTCGAGTGATTTCTACAAAGCAGAAGACGTGCAAGCAGCAAATAGAGTCATTATTGCTGGTACATTTTTTAAGAAATGGTAGATTTCTTTTTCAATATTTGGAGGAAGAGAGCAGTTTGATACCAGTTTTCCATCCACTGAACTATGAACTGTTGAGTGTATCATAATAATAGAAGCCAGTGTATTTTTTCCAATAATCTTTATATGCTCACTTCTCTTTATTTACAGAGATTAGTTTCTTACCAAATTGTATTAAATAGCCATATATCTGTATCATGCTCTAGCTTGTAGCTCTACTGAATTTTCTTCATAAGACATTGTCTAAATATTAATATTTTGTTGATGTTCAGTCTCTAAGTCATGTCAAACTCTTTGCGATCCCATGGACTATAGCACACCAGGCTCCTCTTCCTCCACTGTCTTCCAGAGTTTGCTCAAATTCATGTCCATTGAGTTGGTGATATATCCAGCCATTTCATCCTCTGTCACCTCCTTCTCTTCTTGCCCTCAGTCTTTCCCAGTTCAGTGTCTTTTCCAATGAATCAGCTCTTCACATCACATAGCCGGAGTATCAGAGCTTCAGCTTCAGCAACAGTCCTTCCAGTGAATAATCAGGATTGATTTCCTTTAGGATTGACTGGTTTGATCTTGCCATCCAAGGGACTCTCAATAGTCTTCTCCAGCATCACAATTTGAAAGCGTCAATTCTTCAGTGCTCAGCCTTCCTCTATAGTCTGATTCTCACATCTGTACATGACTACCAGAAAAACCATGGCTTTGACTATATGGAATTTTATCAACAAGGTGATGTCTCTGCTTTTCAATGTGCTGTCTATATTTGTCATAGCTTCCCTTCCAAGGAGCTAGCATCTCTTAATTTCCTAACTGAAGTCAACATCCACAGTGATTTTGAAGCCCAAATAAAATCTATAGCTGTTTCCACTTTTCCTCCATTAATTTGTCATGAGGTGAGGGAACTAGATACCATGATCTGTTTTGTTTTTTAATGTATGGAAGGGAAGTCCTACTTAAGTACAATTTAGAATTCAGAATGTAAGTGTCTACTCAACCAAAGGTCCTCATCACCCAGGAATGTCTGCACTATTTGGTATTTGTGGAAGTTTGTTTTATGTGTGATATTAAATAAAGCTGTAGCTGAAAGATAGAAATGCATAAGAGGATTTACTCATTGAAAATTACTTATTAATCTCTACCATGTTTTATTAATGCTGGAAATCAGGACCTTTGCTACCCAGTTTCAGAGAATCCAATGTGAATAGCGTTCACTGGACTCGTACAGTGGTAGCCCTGGTAAGGAACACTATGCTATATAAACATACAAAGATTCTGCCCTTATAAATAAAGAGTTTAGAGGGGGAAGACAGACAAGAAGCTAGGGAAAATGAAATTACTAACTACCATGATAGAAGTATAGAGAATTATGAGCTCATAAATATTCTCATGTTCTAGCACATTCTACAAGTCAGGAAATGCTTCCCTGGGAAAGCAATGTTTATCCTCATTCCTGAATGTTTCTTATTGATAAACCAAAACTAGAGGGAGCTGCATCCAGGTGGGGCTCCAGGCACTAACTGTGCTATGTCAGAGCACAAACAACAGGACACAACAGAGGAAAGAGACATCATTCCCATAGGTAACTCTGGAGCCTAAATCTTTCCTTTTAAAAAGTTCTGGGAAAATGCCAGTGACCAGGTGCCCCCCCTTAAGATATTGCCTGACAGTATTCATTAACAAGAGGCTAGAGTAAAGGGAACAGAACTGAGACAGAGGGCTCCAAGAAGTAACCAGCCAACATTTTCAGATATTTCACACTAGGAGGGAAAGTGGTATCTTGCCATTGAGAGACAGCTCATGGGATTTGGGCATTAATATTAATGAATCCTTGTCTGAACCCACAGGCTTGTGAGGTCAGCATACATTCTGGGTAGATTGCTATAACAAAGAGGGTGTATTCCTAAGGCACTTTAACTTAGGAAATCCTTTCATATAAAATAGAATAAACACACCTTAATTTGGGGGTGCTTTTAACATATAGATTTCTTTGTGGCTGCTCAATTCTAGTCTTTCAGGGAATTGCTAATCTCCAGATCACCTGGAAACTGCAACGCTATAACCTCCTCTTTGCTTAAGAGAGGCACACAGATCCCTCTAAATCATTTTCAGTTCAGGAGCCCAGGTAACACTTTCACAACTTTGAAGTTACATGGATTATGAAACCCAGGAATATAAATCCCCTTCATGCATTTATTCTGTGTTGTGTCCTTTTCCTCCTTGTCTACCACATGCCCAGGCCAATCAAAGAGAAAACCTGAAATTCTCCTAGTCTCTACTACACAAAGATTGATTTTGCTAAAGTAGTATAACTTTATTTGCAAATGAAATGCGAATCAAGATATCACTAGAATATGGTTTTAATAAGATGTTTTTAAAGTAGATTTTTTTTTAAAATCTTTGAGTGTCACCTCTTAGTAGCCCATTCAGTCTTTATAAAGACATACCAAAGCCATGCTAACATGAGGATAATACATAAAACAAAGAGTGGTTGTCATAATTGGCAGCATGGACAGCACTCTTCAATGGATTCAGTTCATTTAATTAATATTTATTAAGAGCCCAGACAGAGCCTGGCAGTCTATGAAGTGCCAGCCATTCCCACCCTCACTGCCTTTTTGCCATCTGCTACACATGGAAATGGCAGGCAACCAGCCACCTCGGAATGAAAAAATGTTGTTTTCTGGGTTGTTTCTCTTCTGCTTCTAATTCCTTGGCAGTCTCTAATTTCTCACATGGTTTGAGCTTACATATAAATTATACTCAAAGGTAGAAGATTTCAATTTCTAAATATATTTGTCTATAGAATAGTTTTAGGGTTTTCTTTTTTCCTTTGGAGTCTAGTGAATCCTAGATTTACTATTAATGGGTTTGCATGTCTCTAATGATTTCTGAAAATGAGCTATGAAATGGTTTCCTCACGGCATCATGGTAGTCAAGAAATACATTATACAGAGTTTAACGGTAGAGAGTAAAGTTCTTCACCTGACGTTTCACTAAGACATCAAAACCAAAACCTTCACAACTTTTCAAGTTGTATGAGCAGTCACAAAATTTATTCTAAATCAGAGCTCATGTTTGATTCCCCTGCCATCCTTCTTTTGTTACTCTATAGATTTCCCCAACACAGAAACAGAACATGCACAGTCTTTAGTATCCCAAGCATTGAATAGTTCATCCTTCAACTGAGCATCATAGGACTGCATATAGCCTGGCATTGTCATTGCCCAAATAATGGCCTTCCATATCCTTGTTTTCTCTCACTTGTAATTCATCTGCTGAATACTACTTTGAAGCCTAGTCTGTTCTAACTCTAAAACCCTGAATTTATACCTGTGATGGATTCATTTTGATATTTGGCAAAACTAATACAATTATGTAAAGTTTAAAAATAAAATAAAATTAAAAAAATAATAAAATAAAACCCTGAATTAGATGCTCTGTTTGCTTACAGTGATGGCTTTTTCCATCATTCCTAATGATGTTTCCCCACAGTTCTGCAGCACCCCTGGTACTGTCATCTGCTGAAGGACTGAGATTCTGCCTTTGCATTATTACACCCCTCCTCCTCATTGGCAGATTCATTTTGTTCTCTAGCTTTATGATGGTGCTCTTCAAGGCTGTCTCACTTTGGCCATACAGCTCCTGTGCCATGCTTTTTCCAAGAGTTTTACTTACTTTTCTGAGGAATTGTGCTTAATGGGAATATGGCTTTCACTTGCTCCTGATGTTCTCAGAGAAGAGGGTCTGAATTAATTAAAATAACACAATCATCATGGGATATATCTGACTCTCTATGTTTCAGAGAGAGGGGGATTTCCAAGGTCAAGTGAATCAAAGATTGAGTGTAACACAGATTCCCTTTCCTACCCTTAGTTTTACCATCAACTACTGGACAGAGGAGCCTGGCAGGCCACAGTCCATGGGGTCGCAGGAGTCAGACACAACTTCACCACCACCACAACTAAACCACCCCCACCACGATTCTCAGGACTGCAGTTAAATTAATCATTACATTTGAGGGAGTGAGGAACACCGTCTTAAATTTTTCATAGGAAAGGAATACACAGAATATTCTATCTGTATTTTATTCTGCTACTAGTGACAGATTGTCTTTTAGCTTATTCTGACCCTTTGAATCACTCAATTTTCTGTGCAAATTCTCTCACCAAATCAGTCTTATTCTGGCTTCTAAGAACTTATGTAATGGTTTGTATAATCTGCTATCTTCCCTGGCCTCTTGCTCTTGAGTCACAATTTCTGGGCACTTGAAAAAGAAGTTTTCACAAAATCTTAATTTTCATTTTTATACTCATTACTTAAATGGTGAGTAACATTTATTTCACTACTGTGGCCAATGTAGTATCAGTTCAGTTCAGTTCAGTTGCTCAGTCGTGTCCAACTCTTTGCAACCCCATGGAGTGTAGCACGCCAGACTTCCCTGTCCATCACCAACTCCCAGAGCTTAGACAAATTCATGTCCATCTAGTGGGTGATGCCATCCAACCATCTCCTCTGTCACCCCCTTCTCCTCCCAATTTCAATCATTCCCAGCTTCAGGGACTTTTGGAATGAGTCAGTTCTTTGCATCAGGTGGCCAAAGTATTGGTGTTTCAGCTTCAGCATGAGTCTTTCCAATGAACATTCAAGTCTGATTTCCTTTAGGATGAACTGTTTGGATCTCCTTGCAGTCCAAGGGACTCTCAGGAGTCTTCCCCAACACCACAGTTCAAAAGCATCAATTCTTCAACACTCAGCTTTCTTTGTAGTCCAACTATCACATCCATACATGACTACTGGAAAAACCACAGCCTTCACTAGACAGACCTTTGTTGGCAAAGTAATATGTCTCTGTTTTTTAATATGCTATCTAGGTTGGTCCTAGCTTTTCCTCCAAGGAGTAAGTGTCTTTTAATTTCATGGCTGAGGTAACCATCTACAGTGGTTTTGGAGCCCCCAAAATAAAATCTGTCACTGTTTCCATTCTTGCCCCATCTATTTGCCATGATGGCATCATCAGATGCCATGATCTTAGTTTTCTGAATGTTGAGCTTTAAGCCAACTTTTTCACTCTCCTCTTTCACTTTCATCAAGAAGCTCTTTAGTTCTTCTTTGCTTTCTGCCATAAGGGTGGTGTCATCTGCATATCTGAGGTTATTGATATTTCTCCTGGCAATCTTGACTCCATAAGCTGGATGAAGCTTATGCTTCATCCAGCCCGGCATTTTGCATGATGTATTCTGCATATAAGTTAAATAAGCAAAGTGACAATGTATAGCCTTGGCATACTCCTTTCCTGATTTGGAACCAGTCTGTTGTTCCATGTCCAGTTCTAACTGTGCTTGTTAACCTGCATACAGATTTCTCAGACGCAGGTCAGGTGCTCTGGTATTGCCATATCTTGAAGAATTTTCCACAGTTTGTTGTGATCCACACAGTCAAAGGATTTGGCATAGTCAATAAAGCAGAAGTAGATGTTTTTCTGGAACTCTCTTGCTTTTTCGGTAATACAATGGATGTTGGCAAATTGATCTCTGGTTCCTCTGCCTTTTCTAAATTCAGCTTGAGCATCTGGAATTTCATGATTCACATACTACTGAAGCCTAGTTTGGAGAATTAGCCTGTGAGATGAGTGCAATTGTGCGGTAGTTTGAGCATTCTTTGACATTGCCTTTCTTTGGGATTGGAATGAAAATTGACCTTTTCCAGGCCAGTGGCCACTGCTGAGTTTTCCAAATTTGCTGGCATATTGAGTGCAGCACTTTCACAGCATCATCTTTTAGGATTTGAAATAGCTTAACTGGAATTCCATCACCTCCACTAGCTTTGTTCATAGTGATGCTTCCTAAGGCCCACTTGGCTTTGCATTCCAGGATGTCTGGCTCTAGGTGAGTGATCACACCATCGTGGTTATCTGGGTCATGCGATCTTTTTTGTACAGTTCTTCTGTGTATTTTTGCCACCTCTTCTTAATATCTTCTGCTTCTGTTAGGTCCATACCATTTCTGTCCTTTATTGTGCTCATCTTTGCACTAAATGCAGTATCAGTCCCTGTGAATAATTCCTCCAAGTGCATCAATGTGGGAGAGAAGAGGTTGATTGCTTATTCATCAACACTTAAAGTAGAAAAAGTATTTACAGCTAAAGTGAAAGTTGTCATTAAACTTTTGTAAATATTTTGAAAGAAAAGCCTACTTAAGAGAATTAGTATGATGATTATCATACAATCACTTTGATGACTAATTTAAATACCTGCAAGATTACAATATGCTTATGTAGATCTTATTCAACCCCAAAGTGCAGAATTAACATAACATATTTAAATTGGAATAAAATGACTATATCTCTAAAATTTTCTGAAAACTGATGCAGATATGCAAGCTATTAAAATATATACTGAAAATGATAAGATTTTGTTCTTCATTTTTTCAATCTAATTTTTCTCATAAAATGATATTTTTACACATAAAAGAAAAATGATTCTTAACCATCAGTGTGAATAGAAAGTAGTTTTAAGAATCATATGACTTATTGGAATGGATGAGTGTTTCTCAGCCTGGGCAGTTTTGCCCACTGTGGGATATTTGCAAAACTTGGACTCATATTTGGTTGTCACACTGGAGAGAAACTCTTGGCTTCTAGAATCTGGAGGTCAAGAACACTGTTAAGCATACTAAAATGTACAGGACAAGGTGGAAAAGCTCTGTAATAGGTAAACTTTAATATCATGTTAAAACTGAGGTAAACAAATATGTACACGAATGATCAGTTTCAGTATCAAAAAATTAGTTTAATCAGTTACTAAATAAGTATTATCTGTGTTGTACCAGTTCATTTGAATTGATGATAAAACTCATGGATTTAAAAAAAATAATAACTCATGGTCTTTAAACTGATACTTTGAAATTTCCCAAAATATTAATATTAATGGTTATCTTGAGAAAAGTGCTAAGCATAAAATATAATAGAATTTTCTCTTGGTGCTGAGAGAAATCATATTAACTAGATATATTGAGGTTTTTCATACTTTATTTATTTGGACCATTTTATTTTCTTGTTGAGAAAAAAAAGTTAAATAGTAAAATAGTAATGAAAGAATTTGAAAATATTTGGTCCAAAAGAGGCAAAAACAATGTACATTAAAAGCAAGAAAAATACAAATTTTATTTTCTTGTACTTTTAAAGTTTATTTTTATCCCAGTTTTACTGTGATATAACTAATCCAGTTCAGTTCGGTTCAGTTGCTTAGTTGTATCTAACTCTTTGCAACCCCATGCACTGCAGCACACCAGGCTTCCCTGTCCATCAACAACTCCCAGAGCTTACTCAAACTCACGTCCATCTGGGTGATGCCACCCAACCATCTTATCCTCTGTCATCCCCTTGTCTTCCTGCCTTCAATCTTTCCCAGCATCAGGGTCTTTTTGAATGAGTCAGTTCTTCATATCAGGTCGCCAAAGTATTGGAGTTTCAGCTTCAGCATCAGTCCTCTAATGAATATTCAGGACTGATTTCCCTTAGGATGAACTGGTTGGATCTCCTTGCAGTCCAAGGGACTCTCAAGAGTCTTCTCCAACACCACACTTCAAAAGCATCAATTCTTCAGCACTCAGCTTCCTTTATAGTCCAACCCTCACATCCACACATGACTAGTGGTAAAACCATAGCATTCACTAGATGGACCTTTGTTGGCAAAATAATGTCTCTGCTTTTGAATATGCTATCTAGGTATGACATAGCTTTTTTTCCGAGGAGCAAGCATCTTTTAATTTCATGGCTGCAGTCACCATCTGCAGTGATTTTGGAGCCCCCCAAAATAGTATCTCTCACTGCATCCATTGTTCCCCATCTATTTGCCATGAAGTGATGGGACTAGATGCCACGATCTTACTTTTTTGAATGTTGAGTTTTAAACCAGCTTTTTCATTCTCCTCTTTCACCTTCATCAAGAGGCTCTTTAGTTTCTCTTCTCTTTCTGCCATAAGGGTGGTGTCATATCCATATCTGAGATTATTGATATTTCTCCCAGCAATCTTGATTCCAGCTTGTGCTTCATCCAGCCTGGCATTTCTTATGATGTACACTCCATATAAGTTCAATAAGCAGGGTGATAATATACAGCCTTGACGTACTCCTTTTCCAATTTGTAACCAGTCTGTTGTTTCATGTCCAGTTCTTTCCGTTGCTTCTTGAGCTGCATAATGACTCTCAGGAGACAATGAAGGTGGTCTGGTATTCCCATCTCTTGAATTTTCCAGTTTATTTTGACCCACACAGTCAAAGGCTTTGTCATAGTCAATAAAGCAGAAGTAGATGTTTTTCTGGAACTCTCTTCCTTTTTTGATGATCCAATGGATGTTTGCAATTTGATCTCTGGTTCCTCTGCCTTTTCTAAATACAGCATTGCTTAAATTTAAGGTTTACCCTATAATTTTTTAATGTAAATATATTATGAAATGATTACCACAATAAGCATAGTGAGTATTCATAAACTCAAATAGATACAATGAAATATCATTTTTCTTTCTAATGAGAGCTCTTAGTATTTACATATACTCTTAATATCTTTCATAATGATATACATGTCTTACTTTTAATAATCATGTTGTGTAGTACATCCCTAGTACTTATTTATGTTGTAACTGGAACTTTGTACATTTTGATCACCTTTGTCCCCAAAGATATTACATTATTATACATTCTGTTCCCAATGCTTTATATTTCACCCCCATTTCTCATTTATTTTATAACTGCAAGTTTATATCTCTTAATTTACCTCAACTATTTCCCTCATCCCTCTACCCTTCTCTCCTCTGGCAATGATTTGTCCTCTGTATCTATGATTCTGTTTCTCTTTTGTTATATTGGTCATTTTTTTTCATTTTTAGATTTTATATATATATGAAATCATATGGTATGAGTCTTTACCTGTCTGACTTACTTTACTTAGCATAAAACCCTCTGTCCCCATCCATGTTGTCCCAGATGGCAAAATTTTATTCCGTTTTATGGCAGAGTAATGTTCCATTCCATATATTCCAATATATATTATATTACATTCATCTATGCATGGGCACTTAGGTTGCTTCCATATCTTGGCTATTGTGAATAATGCTGCAGTGAACCTAGTGGGGACATATATCTGTTTGAATTAGTGTTTTTGTTTCCTTGGAAAACTACCCAGAAGTGGGCTTCCTGGTAGTTTTCTATTCTTCATATTTTGAGGAATCTCCATACTGTTTTCCATAGTATTTCCATCAATTTGCATTCTTATCAGCAGTGCACAGGGATTCTCCTTGCTCCACATCCTCATCAGCCCTTATTATTTGTTGTCTTTTCGATAATAGCCACTCTGATAGGTCTGAGGTGATATCTCACAGTGATTTTTATTTTGATTCCCCTGATGATTAGTAATGTTGGCCATCTGTATGTCTTCTTTGGAAGTATTTTTAATTATTATTCTTCATGCATTTCTCAAGAATTTGGATGATATATATTCAGAAAACAATCCAAGTACACAGATATATTATACAAGAATATTTGATCAGCGCACACACACAGAACCATTTAGTTTTTTCTGAGTTTTTCCTTTATTTTGAACTGGACTTAATATAGATTTCACTATTTGAATTGTAAAATTAAAAATATTTATTAGCAGAATGGTTATGTTTATTTGTTTTGCTTAGTCCACATTTAACTATGATTCTTAAAAATCTAAACAAACAAACAAAAGCTAAATTAAAAACGTATACATAAGTTAGATATGCAAAAGAAACTAAGGGTAAGAAATAGAGAAATACTGCCTAACTGTCTTTTAGTTTGGCATTAAATTAAACCCATAAATCAAAAATACATCTTTCTTTTTACTTTGTGTGTGTGTGTGTGTGTGTGTGTGCGTGTGCTCAGGCACTCAGTCGTGTCCAACTCTTTGCAACCACATGGACTGTAGCCCACTAGGCTCTTCTTGTCCATGGAATTTTCTAAGCAAGAATACTGGAGTGGGTTGTCATTTCTTTTTACTACTTCTATGAATAATCCCAAATTGGTTTGACCCTAAATTCTCATTCTCAGATGAACCCTTTTGTCAGGGAGTGTGTAATTTCCTTGGTTCTGTCTCATCACAACAAAAATTTGAAGCAACAGACCAGCGTTACAGCCCTCTGACAGACCATGTCACAGCTCTCAGACAGATCAGTGTTACAGCTCCGTGTTACAGCTCAGTTTTATTTAGAAAATAAAGGAAAATATATCCTCAAGGCGTGAGGGCATGCCAACCCAAAAGATATGAACAGGGGAGAAAGAAAGGGAGAGGGAGAGGGGGCAAGAAGATGGGAGAGAGGGAGAGAGGCCCACGGCCCTTGGGCTCCTCTTTTTATACGCTTTTTTCCTCCCCCTGGGCCTGCCCTATATAGATTGGGCTAGCTGTGTGTACTGTTTGTTCTACCTGAGATCCTCATTCTGGTCCTCAGACCTTCGTTTGTTCTATTTTCACGGGCTTTTCCCTTCCTTGTTTTTTAGCCACCACCATTCTGGACTCCTTTTTCTATTCTAACTACCTAACACCTTCCCTGTTGTTTGCTCAACAGAGATAATTAAATAAGTGGGTTGAGAGCCAAAGCTTTGAAGTCTAAAAATGTAAAACACTTAAGTTGCCTTAAATATGCTAAAATATATGTTTAATGGAAATACTTGAGTTATATTAGGTATCTGAGACTTATAGAGTAATGAGCTTTTTTGTTGTTTAATCAGTCATGTCTGAATCTTTGCAACTCCATGCACTGCACCACACTGTCTTCCTGTCCTTCACTACCTCCTGAAGTTTACTCGAACTCATGTTCATGTTCATTGAGTCGATGATGCCATCCACCCATCTTATCCTCTGTTGCCCCCTTCTCCTCCTGTCCTCAGTCTTTCCCAGCATCAGGGTCTTTTCCAATGAGTTGGCTCTTCACATCAGGTGGCCAGATTCCTGGAGCTTTACCTTCAGCATCAGTCCCTCCAATGAATATTCAGGATTGATTTCCTTTAGGATTGACTGATTTGATCTCCTTGCAGTCTAAGGGACTCTCAAGAGTCTTCTCCAGCACCACAGTTTGAAAGCATAGAATTTGTAACTACTTAAAGTCATAACTTCATGGGAAATAGATGGGAAACAGTGGAAACAGTGTCAGACTTTATTTTTCTGGGCTCCAAAATCACTGCAGATGGTGACTGCAGCCACGAAATTAAAAGACGCTTACTCCTTGGAAGGAAAATTATGACCAACCTAGATAGCATATTCAAAAGCAGAGACATTACTTTGCCAACAAAGGTTCATCTAGTCAAGGCTATGGTTTTCCCTGTGGTCATGTATGGATGTGAGAGTTGGACTGTGAAGAAGGCTGAGCGCCGAAGAATTGATGCTTTTGAACTGTGGTGTTGGAGAAGACTCTTGAGAGTCCCTTGGACTGCAAGGAGATCCAACCAGTCCATTCTGAAGGAGATCAGCCCTGGGATTTCTTTGGAAGGAATGATGCTAAAGCTGACACTCCAGTACTTTGGCCACCTCATGCGAAGAGTTGACTCATTGGAAAAGACTCTGATACTGGGAGGGATTGGGGGCAAGAGGAGAAGGGGACGACAGAGGATGAGATGGCTGGATGGCATCACTGACTTGATGGACGTGAGTCTGAGTGAACTTCAGGAGTTGGTGATAGACAGGGAGGCCTGGCGTGCTGTGATTCATGGGGTCGCAAAGAGTTGGACACGACTGAGTGACTGATCTGATCTGATCTGAAAGTCATAAAAATTATGATATATTAATTATTGGAACTGGGCTTCCCTGATGGCTCAGCAGAAAAGAATCTGCCTGCAATGCAGGAGACTACCTACAATGCAAGAGACGTGGGTTCGATACTGGGTTGGAACAATCTGCTGGAGAAGAAAATGGCAACCCACTCCACTATACTTGCTTGGAAAATCCCATGGACAGAAGAACCTGCCAGGCTACATACAGTCCATGGGGTCACAAGGGTCAGACAAAACTTAGTGACTAAATGCCACCAATTATTGAAACATAACAAAAATGAATTAGTTAATGAATAATATCAGTTTCAGCTCTATAAATGTTATTCTGAAGGCAATTTATCTGCATGTGCAAATTGTATATACAATTGTCCCTTAGTATCCAAGATGATTCAGCACCATAGTTGGCCTTCCCAGTGGGGATTTCCTATTGGGGTCTTTGTCCTCATGAACTCAGCCAACCACAGGTAGAAATTTTTATCTGTGTCTCAGATGCAAATAAGTAGACCCTTGCAGTTCAAGGGCCAAATATAACATAGATTAGAATTTTAGTTTAATATTTTAGGAAAAAGCAAAAGTGATATTTATTCATGAGAAAAGATAATAACTGATAAGAATAGATAGTAATTGGCAAGACCAGTGTATTTTTTAGCAGTTAATTTATCCCAAGAGGATATACATTCATGTATTTTATGAAATTTCAATATCTCATACATTTCAAAATATTGCATTTTCAAAGAATCATCAACAATAACAACACATATATGTAGAGAATATTTAAATAAGTGTATCTAGTGAAATCATTTTCACTCATTTCCTAAGAACCTAAAAAATTAGATTCTTATGAGATAAAATAAATATAGGATATTTCTCTTACTATTTTTACATACTGGTGGTTCTACAACCATTAATAGTAGTTCAAAACAGATGCTTTTATGTATTGTATTGATCATTTGGCAACGTTTATTCTCCCTCTCACTGCACAATTGTATTTCTTGGGTTTTACATTTGTATCATTGCAGAAACCCCTAAAGAATCTGTCTACGAAGACATATCTACTCTATGTACCCCACCCAGTGAAGGAATTTTTAATATCATGGCTTTAATGCTTCTCACTGACTGTCTTCACTTCATATTGCTGATATATAAAATTTGGTATGTTTTTCTTTTGAAGAGCTATAAGAAATCATCCAAAATAGTGGGTAAGCATCAATTCTCAGCATCCTCTGGAAAATATGGCTGTTGTCACAATTACTTTTTTCCCCTCTCATCTTCAAAAACATGATGGTGCAAACCTTATCAATTCTTGGACCATCCAGTGTGGTAACTTGTAATGAGTTGTTATGATGATACTTGATATATAGTGAAAAGAAAATAGCATTTAAATAACTCTATTTATGTGATAAAACCCCTAATTACCTTGGCCTTCTTGCTGCTGCTGCTAAGTCGCTTCAGTCACGTCCGACTCTGTGCGACCCCATAGACAGCAGCCCACCAGGCTCCCCCGTCCCTGGGATTCTCCAGGTGAGAACACTGGAGTGGGTTGCCATTTCCTTCTCCATTGGCCTCCTTATTCATAGGCAATTGGAAAAATTAGACTCATAAAGGAGTGAAAGGAAGATACCTCAGGAAATATTGCAAAGATTACATCTCCAAATTAGGTCAGCATAAAACAAATGGATTCATTGTTTTCTACTACTTCCCAGGGTAAGAAGAAAGATTGTAATGGATAATAATCATTCCCAAATTTAACTAGTGAGAAGGGAATCATCCATTTGTTTGTTTCTTTTCCTTTTCCTTTGCCTCTAAATAGTCTGGTTGCTTACATTGAACTCTAAAATTCAGTGTTTCTTAAGAAAAGAGAGGGAGCTTATGGAGAATGTGGCTTAATTACTGAGACACCACATTCTAATTGCTTTTATGGATTTTTTATGGCAGGGCCCAAAATAATCATTTGGAAGAGAAATTCCAGATTGAAAAAAAAAGTCAACATGAGTCTAAGAAAAGCTTTCCAATCCCATGGTTAGGGATTTCAGTGAAGAGATGGCAAGAACATGAGATTTGTTATATGCTGCTGCTAAGTCGCTTCAGTCATGTCCGACTCTGTGCGACCCCAGGGATGACAGCCCACCAGGCTCCCCCATCCCTCGGATTCTCCAGGCAAGAACACTGGAGTGGGTTGCCATTTCCTTCTCCAATGCATGAAAGTGAAAAGTGAAAGTGAAGTCTGGGTAGCAAATAAGGCCTACTCAGAAACAAAGAAACACTTGGTAGTAAGTGAAAAAGACACTATTGCTTCTCTGTCTTAAATTGGAATTTACTAATGTGCAGATCAAATCCATGTATAGTAGCATGACTTTTCATTTTTTGGTAAACATCAATACCTTCCATTGTGCTTCAGCTGATTGTGTCTAATGGCATTGAGGGAATTGTTACAGACATACAACATACATGCTTTTAAAGTCCTTTCAAAAAAACTCGTAGAATATTTAGTAGTAAATGGCAATGGAGTTGTAACTGTGTATCATGTTTCTGTGAATCTGCATACATTTTATTTTAGGCACTTTTTTTGTATAAATTTAAGCACATTTGGGGGAAGGCAATGGCAACCCACTCCAGTACTCTTGCCTGGAAAATCCCATGGGCGGAGGAGCCTGGTAGGCTGCAGTCCATGGGGTCGCTAAGAGTCGGACACGACTGAGCGACTTCACTTTCACTTTTCACTTTCATGCATTGGAGAAGGAAATGGCAACCCACTCCAGTACTCTTCCCTGGAGAATCCCAGGGACAGGGGAGCCTGGTGGGCTGCTGTCTTATCAGGTCTCACAGAGTCAGACATGACTGAAGCGACTTAGCAGCAGCAGCAGCAAGCATATTTAATGATATGTGCACCTGTGTGTGCATGCTAAGTCGCCTAAGTTATGTGGGACTCTTTATGACCCGATGGACTGTAGCCTGCCAGCTCTTCTGTCCATGGAATTCTCCAGGCAAGAATACTAGAGTGGAGAAACTACTATTTCCTTCGCAGTATGTGTGCCTACTTGCCGTCATGTCTTAGAAATGATCCAAGTATTTTGTTAAAGTCTAAAAAAATATATCGATATCCTTACATAGCAGTAAGAAAACTACTTAAAAGGTGCATAATATTTTTAAATATTATTATTAAAACATGTATTATTAGTTTAAATAGAGGAAAACAATAGAATGAGTAAGACTAGAGATCTCTTCAAGAACATTGGAGATATCAAGGGAATATTTCATGCAAGGATGGACACAATAAAGGACAGAAATGGTAAGGACTTAGAAACAGAAGAGACTGAGAGTGGCACGAATACACAGAAATAAACAAAAAAGGTCTTAATGACCTGAATAGCCATGAAAATGTGGTCACTCACCTAGAACCAGACATCCTGAAGTGTGAAGCCAAATGGGCCTTGGGAAGTATTACTATGAACAAAGCTAGGGGAGGTGATGGAATTCCAGCTGAGATATTTCAAATCCTAAAAGATGATGCTGTTGACGTGCTGCACTCAGTATGCCAGCAAATTTGGAAAACTCAGCAGTGGCCACAGGACTGGAAAACATCAGTTTTCATTCCAATCCCAAAGAAAGGCAATGTTGAAGAATGTTCAAACTGTCAAACAATTAGGCTCATTTCACATGCTAGCAAGGTTATGCACAAAATCCTTCAAGCTAGGCTTCAACAATGTGTGAACCTAGAACTTCCAGATGTACAAGGTAGCTTTAGAAAAGGTAGAGGAACCAGAGATCAAATTGCCAAGATTTGTTGGATCATAGAAAAAGCAAGGAAATTCCAGGGAAACACCTGGACTAGGCTAAAGCTTTTGACTGGATCACAACAAGCTGTGGCAAATTCTTAAAAAGATAGGAGGACAAGACCACCTTACCTGTCTCCTAAGAAACCTGTATGCAGCTCAAGAAGCAACAGTTAGAACTGGACATGGAACAACAAACAGGTTCCAAATTGGGAAAAGAGTACAACAAGGCTGTATATGGTCACCCTGTTTATATAACTTATATGCTTATATGCAGAGTACATCATGCAAAATGTCAGGCTGGATGCATCACAAACTGGAATCAAGATTTCCTGGAGAAATACCAATAACCTCAGATATGCAGATGATACCACTCTAATGGTAGAAAGTGAAGAGAGACTAAGCATCTCTTGATCAAGGTGAAAGCAGAGAATGAAAAAGCTGGGTTTAACTCAACATTCAAAAAACTAAAATCATGGCATATAGTCCCATTACTTCATAGCAAACAGAAGGGCAAAGAGTGGAAGAAGTTACAGCTTTTATATTAGGCTCCAAAATCACTGTGGATGGTGACTGCAATCATGAAATTAGATGATGTTTGCTTCCTTGGAAGGAAAGCTGTGATAAACCTAGACAGTGTTTTAGAAAGCCAGAGACATCACTTTTCTAACAAAGGTCTGTATAGTAATGCTATGGTTTTTCCAGTATTCATTCCTGGATGGGAGAGTTGGACCACAAAGAAGGCTGAGCACTGAAGAACTGATGCTTTCAAATTGTGGTGCTGGAAAGAGAGTCCCCTGGACAGTAAGGAGATCAAATCAGTGAATCCTAAAGGAGATCAACCCTGAATATATATTGGAAGGATTGATGCTGAAATTTAATCTCCAATACTTTGGCCACCTGTTGCAAAGAGCCAAGTTATTGGAAAAGACCCTGATTTGAGGAAAGATTGAAGGCACAAGGTGAAGGGGGTGGCAGAGGATGAGATGGTTAGATAGCATCACTGACTCAATGGTCATGAATTTGAGCAAACTCCAGAAGATGGTGAAGGACAGGGAACCCTCACATGCTGCAGTCCGTGGGATCACAAAGAATCAGACAAGACTTAACAACTGAGCAACAACAATTATTATTATTACTACTAGATACTTGCATCATCACTTGTATGTTGTTATTACAAACACTAGTGCAATAAACATTTTCTACCATACACTTCTCTCCTTATTTTAAAGGTTTCTTTCATAGATACATTTCTGAAAAGAAGCATATTGTTATCAAATGGCATGTACAGTTTGATGCTATGGATATCATAATGATCAAATTTCTTTTCACAAGGCTCTTTCAGTTTTCAGTTTTATCTTCAGTTTTATTTCATATATCAAAATGCCCATTTCAGTTCATCCTCATTGGGAAAAGTATAATGGACAGTAAAGTAATTGGCTTAAATTTACTGAAAACACAATTCAGAATGCAAGATTCATATTACATTCTTTTGAAAGAGTATGTGGCTTTCCACATAATTAGTTTTTGTAAATGATAGTGACAGTTGACAATTTTTTTATTTTGTTTTTTAACTTTACAATATTGTATTGGTTTTGCCATATATCAACATGCATCCACCACAGGTATACATGTGTTCCCCATCCTGAACCCTCCTCCCTCCTTCCTCCCCGTACCATCCCTCTGGGACAGTTGACAATTTTTAAATGTAAGACTTTTCAGTTTTTATCTGGTGGCAAATATCAGTCTTGATATATATATATATATGGAACCTGGACCTGAATTCTAAACCTTAGCTCTGTGATTCCTAAAAGACTAACTCTAAGTTGATAAGCAAGTGGGCATTTTTATAGTCATACACATAGATGTGAAATAGTTCTTGACCAGAATTTTAATGTTAAAATTACAGAAGCACCTCTACTCCTCCAGGGCCAACTCCTCTATTTCCATCCCAACTCATCTGTCATCACACTCTAGGAAATTGTCCTACAGTTACAGCATTTTGTCCTAGTTCATAGATTTCTGTATCAAGATTGGATCTTTTCTGATACTTAGATATTCCTTTAAATTATCCTTTTAAAAATAAAGCATTGTCTTGGACAAAATTACCCTACAACATCTCCAAAGGATTGCCTAGTCTTGCTCTAGTGCCTTCAGTGCCTTCACTTTATAACCCCCTCTTTTCCTGACTCTCTCTGGTCATGCTTTTGTTTCAACACCTAACAATAATATTTCATGTAAAAACCATTGAAGACTTACATAATGGGAAAACTTGAAAATTCTATTTCTCATCTTTTCAAACTCTCAGTGGAATTGACAAGTTAAATACACACACATGTACACTATGCTGATAATCTGTCTCCCACTATCAAGCTGTTCTCCATGTCTCTTTAACCACACAGCAGACAGTGATTGTTTAAATTCACAAATGAGAACATATTGTTTATTTGCTTAAAACAATCCTGTTGGCTTAATTTTGAAATTAGAAAAATATCCGAAATCTTTGAAGAACTCTAGGTACTGGTCTACAACATTATCTCCTAATTTCCCCAGCTGACTCAGCCTCCCCTCCAAGTTAGTCTGGATTCCTCCTGATCTTCATCCTACCATCTTGTAGCAGAGGCCACTGTAACTACACTGCCTGATGTTCACCCAGCCTTTCACACAAGGTCTCTGGTACCTCCAGCAGGTGCCTACATAGGCCAGGGAAGGTAAGACGGTAATCCCCATGTGGCAGAACCTGATAAATGAAAGACAAAATGTGGAAGGAAATAGATTTGTCATCTTCCATCTACCCTAAAAGACTGTCATGGTGTTCTGTATGGGCCCTTCAGAGATGCCTTTCATAACTGAGCAACAATTTGTGGTTAGCTTGGTAAAGCCCTACTTGTATTTGCTTTTACTCCTTTCCTGCCTTATTTTCCTTTCCCAGTCACATTTGTTACCCCAAGATTATCCTCTTCCCAATACAGTGTTATCATATAAGTGTACCTCAGGTTCTGTTTTCTAAGGAAACCTGTCTGTGACAATGTGCAAGGCCAGTGTGATTGATCAAAATCTACCTGTCCTTTCTTATGTCACCGGTCAACCTGATCCATTGTATTCTAGCTACACTGGCGTCTTTCTTTTCTGAAATTTGTCTTCCTCCTCTACTACTCTTCCCCACTTCTTCATTGGTTTCCTACTGCTCCTCACTTATGCCTTAGCTCAAATATGATCTCAAAGAGGTTTTGTCTGTCCACACTGCCTGAAGAAAAACCCTGCTCCCATTCCAGCACTTTTCATATCTCATTTTATTTTTTAATCACTTAATTAATTTTAAGAAAGTGTTAGTCACTCAGTCGTGTCTAACGCTTTGTGACCTTATGGACTGTAGCCTACTAGGCGCCTATCTCCATGGAATTGTTTAGGCAAGAATACTGGAGTGGGTAGCCATATCCTTCTCAACGGAATCTTACCAACCCAGGGGTCAATGCCTGCCTGGACACCAGTACTGATGGCCCGCCGCCAGGAGTCCTGGCAGTTTTCCACAGCTGACTTAAAGAAGTCATCCAGCAATAGATTCTGAAGTCCTGGGTTTCGATCAAACGCATCTTTTATCTTTCCCAGGAATACACTCCTGATGATGCAGCCCCCCCTCCACATCAGGGCGATGCCGCCATAGTTGAGGGTCCAGCCAAACCGGTCCAACCCGGGTCTCCTTCATTGCCTGCAGATTCTTTACCATCTGAGCCACAAGGAAGCAATTTTGAGAGAGGGTATCAAATTTTCCTCTACCAATAGTGAAACATACTACTCTCAATCCTCCCAAACGGTTCTTATATTTCTTCTAGTCATAGTCTTTGCCTGAAATAGACTTAGCAGCCTTTCCTTTGCTTTATTCTACATGAACTCAATCATGGGATATTCTCCTTACTTACAAATCTCAAATTATATTTGCACAGGAGCATTTTTTATAAAAAAAATTTTTACTTAAAAGTCAGGAGTAGAGTTTGAAGTATGTGGAGCAGTGGAGCATTACTTTCAAGGGCACAGAACATAGTATAGCATAACTATTAGGTTGGTGCAAAAGTAATTGTGATTTTTGCACTGTTGAAATCTGCTATTTGATATTGGAATACATTCTTAAATAAATGTGGTTACATTATACATCATTTTAATGCATATTTATCACTTTATTTATTTTTTTTTTTTGCTAATGACATTACTTGTTGCTTATTTTATATTTATTTTAGACTATGGAAATTGTTAGACAAAAAGCAAGTTAAAACAGTTTTCTTATTTGAGTTCAAAATAAGTCATAAAGCGGTAGAGACAACTCACAACATTAACAATGCATTTGGCCCAGGACCTGCGAATGAACTTACAGTGCAGTGGTGGTTCAAGAGGTGTTACAAAGGAGACAAGAGCCTTGGTGATGAGGAGCATAGTGACTGGCCATCAGAAATTGACAACTACCAATTGAGAGCAATCATTGAAGCTGATCCTCTTACAACTACATGAAAAATTCCCAAATAATTCAGAGTTGACCATTCTACAATCATAGCACATTTGAAGCAAATTATAAAGGTGAAAAAGCTCGGTAAGTGGGTGCCTAATGAGCTGACCACAAATCAAGAAAATTATCATTTTGAAGTGTCCTCTTCTCTTATTTTATGCAACAGCAACAAATCATTTCTTGATCAGATTGTGACATGTGATGAAAGGTGGGTTTTATATGAAATTAGTGATGATCAGCCCAGTGGTTAGACCAAGAAGAAGCTCCAAAGCACTTCCCAAAGCCAGACTTTCACCAAGGAAAGGTCATAGTTACTGTTGCGTGTCTGCTGCCAGTCTGTTCCACTGCTGCTGCTGCTGCTGCTTAGTCGCTTCAGTCGTGTTCGACTCTGTTCGACCCCATAGATGGCAGCCCACCAGGTTCCCCCGTCCCTAGGATTCTCCAGGCAAGAACACTGGAGTGGGTTGCCATTTCCTTCTCCAATGCAGGAAAGTGAAAAGTGAAAGTGAAGTCGCTCAGTCGTGTCCGACTCTTAGCGACCCCATGGACTGCAGCCTACCAGGCTCCTCCGTCCATGGGATTTTCCAGGCAAGAGTACTGCCACTACAGTTTTCTAAATCCCCATGAAACCATTGCATCTTGGAAGTATGCTCAGCAAATTGATGACGTGCACCAAAAACTGCAATGCCTGCAGCGGACATTGATCAACAGAAAGGGACCTATTCTTCTCCATGACAATCCTCGACCACGTGTTGCCCAACCAGTGCTTCAAAAGTTGAACAGATTGGGTTACAAAGTTTTGTCTCATCCACCATGTTCACCTGACCTCTCGACTACCACTTCTTCAAGCTTCCCAACAGCTTTTTGCAGGGAAAACACTTCCACAATCAGCAGAATGTAGAAAATGCTTTCCAAGAGTACATCAAATCCCAAAGCATGGATTTTTATGTTACAGGAATAAGCAAATGCATGTCTCATTGGCAAAGATGTATTGATTGTAATGGTTCTTATTTTGATTAATAAAGATGTGTTTGAGCCTAGTTATAATGAATTAAAATTCATGGTCTGAAACCTCAATTAGGCTTGCACCAACCTAATACCTACCATTCTTACATTCAAAATTTGGCATGCATGTCCAGAATATTTGTACCATACTCAAAGCTGACAGTATCTCATAGTTGACTCTTTCATGGCTCCATATTTCTATAGTCTTGTTGGCCTTTTCCTTACCTGCTCTCTTCATCAACTCCAGCTGCTTCAGAATCCCAGGCAATATACTTCTCTTTATGAGCAGCTTTGGAAAGCTGTAGGTTATTCTAAATTTATTATGTAGAGAAACTTAGTTTTACTATAACAATCTGCAACACACCTCATTCTTGTAAGAGAGCCGAGGTCTATCTTTGCCTAACTAAACATGGCTTATAGAAGTAGTGCTCAGGAAAAGACAAATCCCTGCCTGAGTAATTCCGTCACTAGTCCTTAAACTGACAGTTTGTTTTTCACAGCTACAACTACAAGCATTCTTTTTTTGTCATTGATGTTTACGAGATAAAAATTGGTTCAAATAAAAGATGAAGCAAGAATTGCCTTGTATAATAAACACTATGTTCCAAAAGAAAGTACTATTTGTTTACGGAATTTAGAGTCAATTTGTTTTCCCAGGCCACATCAGCACAAAAGCATAAGTTATACAAAAGAAGTCATGCTTACAGCTGATCCAAAGACAAATTTACTTCATCTTCTACTCCTGTCTCCTTTCCCTAGATGGTGATTAGACATAGAAGAATCTTTCAGTGCTTTGGGGATTGAATTTGTGCTGGCAGTTTTTCTTCCTTGCCTTTGTTCAAAATTTAGCTCACTTGCCTGTATGTGTAACAAGTTCCAGACCTGGGATCTGGCAGAAGTTTCTAAAACACATTCAGGAATGATATTACTATGAGGCAGTCTCAGATTTACAGTCTATAGAACGTGTGGTTTTTCTTTTAATCTAGGTGTGTGCTCTGAGTAATTCTGCACCATTATGAATCCTTTAGGGGAAGCAATTACAGAATTTAAAGTTGGAAAAATATATGTGTTTAAGTATGCATTGATATAAGGTTAAATGAATATATATTCATTGCTTTTCATGATATAGCACTGTACAAATATAGTTCTTGTTTTAATGCTCAGTTCAGTTCACTCAGTCGTGTTCACCTCTTTGCAACACCACGGACTGCAGCACGCCAGGCTTCCCTGTCCATCACCAACTCCCAGAGCTTGCTCAAATTCATGTCCATGAGTTGGCAATGCCGTCCAACCATCTCATCCTCTGTTTCAATGCTGAATAAGCACGATAAGAACAAAATGAAGAGGGATAAGATACTGTTCCTTGAAAGGATAATTCCAAGGGAAATTGGTAAATGTTCCTCAACATTTGATCTCTCAATTTTGTAATTTCCTGTTAGTGTGTTGCTTTAATTATTTAATATTTTTGATAGTTAAATTCACCACCAGCCAACTACACTGAAAATTCTCGTTCAGCCTCAGTTAGACAATTGTGATATATTTTCCATTAACAAAAAATTTGTAGTCAGCATAGGCGTATATTTAATTTTTGTAAAATAGTGTATTTAAGCAAAATCAAGTTGAGTTACTTACTTTGCAAAACAACTTGATGAAAAAAAGTTTCAAAAATATGCTTCCCAGCATTCCTTAAAAGATAAGTTTTTTTCTAATGATGGTAAATTTTTTTTCATATTTTTCTTCCTCAGCTAAAATGCAAAATTCACTTCCTCTCACCCAAGCAAGTGTTATTAAATTGACATTCAAATTTAATTACAACACACTGTTTATTTGTATATTAACTGAAAATTTTAAACCCCATTTATTTAGAAATGAACTTTATATTTTTCATTTAGATAGAGACTCTTTCCTGATTTAAAAAAAAAAAAAAAAGGTATTGGAGTAGTCTGTCTCAAAACAAGAACATTATACTGCCTGGTCAAATATTTAGAAAGAAACAATAGTTAAGTAATTAGATATATGTGTCACTGTTTAAATTTAAATAGCAAAATTTTCTATATAATGTTTACTGTCATCTTATATAACTATGCTTATGTTGATTATATAATAAATTAT
Organism: Bos indicus; assembly: GCF_029378745.1. Taxonomy (NCBI): domain Eukaryota; kingdom Metazoa; phylum Chordata; class Mammalia; order Artiodactyla; family Bovidae; genus Bos; species Bos indicus. The sequence goes on from NC_091763.1 coordinate 40,197,316, forward strand.
TTATTGGCCTTATTCATAGTGACTTTATCATAATTGTTTCTTTTGTTGTATGATTAGGAGATTCAAAAGAGTTATCCCTATTATTAGAAATCTGGAATAGGAAGACTCTAACAATTTAGGTCAAGAAATGTGATGGCCTAAAACTTACATATAAAATATACACCTTAGTAAAATGTGAAATAAAAGTTCTGTTGTTTTTTTTTATTTTCTACCTGGAAGTGATACTCATTTCAGTATCTGTAGACATATGAATAATAAGTATTAGGCATACAAAAATGGAATATATTATATTACTAAAAATTTTGCTATAAACTTTATCATCAGTTATTAACTGAAATTAAAATTCAAAGTCTATTACAGCACATGTCATGATTTTATTTAAAATTTGTTGAATAAATGATGGGCCTAGTGATTTTTCCAATTTACTCTCAGCAGATTTTATTTTCTAAACAAAATCTTACAAGGAACAACAGTGATGAATAAAATGAAACATAAATTAGTGATCATCTGTTTCTCAAGTAGCAATAGAAAGATGAGGCTCTCTACGCACCTAACTTTTCCTTCACCATCTGTAGCTATTCATGAACAATATCAGGGACCCAGTAGGTCTTCAAGGAATACAATTCCAAAAATCACTTGCCAGTTTTACTGATGTTATAGTGGCTTTATAAAACTAATATTCCTAAAAACAACAAATATGGACAAAGTACATTTTTTTTAAGTAAATGAAGGCACTAGAAAATGGCACAAAGCACACAGAAATTTGATGGAATTTGGTGCTTCAGAAAATGAACCTCTCTGGGTGAGGTCTACAGTTACATTTTTTTTTCCTGAGCATTACTCAGTCCAGCTTGTTCAGGGGAAACATTAAAGATCAAGTTAAAACTGTGGTATAATTGATTGGAGGTCTAGTGCCAGAGGACAGAGTTTGGGGTTGCCAGATGGCTACAAATTGAGGAGATGAACTCAGAAAATTAGGAAGCCCAAACGTAGAAGCCTGTAAATTTGCATTTAAGTCCCCTCATATCCTTGGCTGACCTTTTGACTAGCAAGAAAGACTACAAGAAATCCAGCAGGTACAAAAAGTAGTACAAAAAGTAGAAAGCATATGTTGAACGAGATTTCAGTTCCCAGTCACTGCAGGGAACTGGTATATACATAGTTTGAAATTTGAAATGTGCTAGGTTAGATGGGTTTCCTTTGAAACCAAGAGAGCACACACTCTCACACAGCTTTTAAAGAATTTTCCTAAAGACTAAGGCCAAAATTCAAACACTTTAACAAAGTATTAAGCCCAGCTTTTACAAGTTAATGGCATCAGTTGATAATTCAACTAAATGCCAAAAGATAAATGACTACTTCTCAGATCAATATAACAGAATCCAATATCTGTATAATATATCATTCACAGTGGTTAGTGTATACAGTTTAAAAGGATATTAAATGTACAAAGAATAGGAAAAAATGGATCTATAATTAAGATAAGAGGTGTTCAGTATACCCATAACATGAGACTACCTAGATAACAGAATTATCAGACTTGGAGTTTAAAACAGCTAGTACATATATTCAATGACTGGCTTAAAGGAAATTATTATTATAGTAAGTGAATCAGAGATCATTCTGTCATTTTTGAGACTGCACACAATTACTGCATTTAAGACTTTTGTTGACTATAAAGGCTACTCCATTTCTTCTAAGGGTTTCATGCTCACGGTAGTAGATATGATGGTCATCTGAATTAAATTTGCCCATTCTAGTCCATTTAGTTCACTGATTCCTAAAATGTCTATGTTTACTCTTGTCATCTCCTGTTTGACCACTTCCAATTTACCTTGATTCATGGACCTAACATTCCAGGTTCCTATGCAGTATTGTTCTTTACAGCATGCGGCTTTATTTACATCACCAGTCATATCCACAACTGGGCATTGTTTTCACTTTGGTTCTGTCTCTTCATTCTTTCTGAAGTTATTTCTCCACTCTTCTCCAACAGCATATTGGGCACCTACTGACCAAGGGGGTTCATCTTTCAGTGTCCTATCTTTTTGCCTTTTCACACTGTTCATGGGGTTTTCAAGGCAAGAATTCTGAAGTGGTTTGCCATTGCCTTCTCCAGTGCACCACCTTTTGTCAGAACTCTCCACTATGACCACGTTGGGTGGCCCTACATGGCATGGCTCATAGTTTCATTGAGTTAGACATGATGTAGTCCATGTGATCAGTTTGATTAGTTTTCTGTGATTGTGGTTTTCATTCTGTCTGCCTTCTGGAAAAGGATAAGAGGCTTATGGAAGGTTCTTGATGGGAGAAACTGACTGTGGGGGAAACTGGGTCTTGTTCTGATGGGCAGGGCCATGCTCAGTAAATCTCCAATTCAATTTTCTGTTGATGGGCAGGGCTGGGTTCCTTCCCTGTTGTTTGACCTGAGACCAAACTATGGTGGAGGTAATGAAGATAATGGCGACCTCCTTCAAAATGTCCTGTGCATGCACTGCCACACTCAGTGCCCCAGCCCTGCAGCAGGCCACTGCCAACCCATGCCTCAGCCGGAGACTCCTGGACACTCACAAACTCCACAACCCCTCACTGTTGGCTCACCTTTCCCCTCGCCCTGTTTGCATGCCTCAGCAACAGCACCCTGTTGAATCATGTCCTTGCATGGAGCTGCCTGAAGTGGCAACCCTGCAAGGCAGGTTGAGCTATTTCAAATCCTAAAAGATGATACTATTAAAGTACTTCACTCAATATGCTACCAAATTTGGAAAGCTCAGCAGTGGCCACAGGACTGGAAAAGGTCAGTTTTCATTCCAATCCCAAAGAAGGCCAATGCCAAAGAATGTTCAAATGACCACACGATTGCACTCATCTCACACACCAGCAAAGGAATGCTCAAAATTCTCCAAGCCAGGCTTCAACAGTACATGAACCGTGAACTTCCAGATGTTAAAGCTGGATTTAGAAAAGGCAGAAGAACCAGAGATCAATTGCCAACATCCGTTGCATCATCGAAAAAGCAAGAAAATTCCAGAAAAACATCTACTTCTGCTTTATTGACTATGCCAAAGCCTTTGACAGTGTAGATCACAATAAACTGTGGAAAATTCTTCAAGAGATGGGAATACCAATCCACCTTACCAGCCTCCTGGGAAATCTGGATGCAAGTCAAAATGGAACAGTTAGAACTGGACATGAAACAACAGACTGATTCCAAATTTGGAAAAGAGTATATCAAGGCTGTATACTCTCACCCTGATTATTGAACTTATATGCAGAGTACATTATGCAAAATGCCAGGCTGGATGAAGCACAAGCTGGAATCAAGACTGCCGGGAGAAATATCAATAACCTCATATACACAGATGACACCACCCTTATGGCAGAAAGTAAAAAGGAAACTAAAGAGCGTCTTGATGAAAGTGAAAGAGGAGAGTGAAAAAGTTGGCTTAAAACTCAACTTTCAGAAAACTAAAGTCATGGCATACAGTCTCATCACTTCATGACAAATAGATGGGGAAACAATGGAAACAGTGACACACTTTCTTTTCTTGGGCTCAAAAATCACTGCCTATGGTGACTGCAGCCATGAAATTAAAAGATTCTTGCTCCTTGGAAGCAAAGCTATGACCAACCTAGACAGCATATTAAAAAGCAGACATTGCTTTGCTGACAAATGTCCATCTAGTCAAAGCTATGGTTTTTCGTACATCCATGTACAGATGTGAGAGTTGAACTATAAAGAAAGCTGAGTGCCGAAGAAGTGATGCTTTTGAACTGTGTTGTTGGAGAAGATTCTTGAGAGTCCCTTGGACTGTAAGGAGATCCAACGAGTCAATCCTGACTGAATATTCACAGAAGGTATGATGCTGAAGCTGAAATTCCAATACTTTGGCCACCTGATGTGAAGAACTGACTCATTGGAAAAGACCCTGATGCTGGGAAAGATTGAAGGCAGGAGGAGAAGGGGATGACAGAGGATGACATGGTTGAATGGCATCACTGACATGATGAACATGAGTTTGAGCAAGTTCCAGGAGTTTGATGGACAGGGAAGCGTGGTGAGCTATAGTCATGGGTCACAAAGCGGCGGACACGACTGAGCGACTAAACTAAAGTGAATCAGAGAGGAATTTCAGAGAAAGAATGGAAATTATTTTTAAAAGAATCAAATGGAATTTCTATAACTAAAAATTATACTATCTGAAATTTAAGTCCATCACATGATCTTAATATTATATTGGAGATAGTAGAAGGTAATATTAATAAACTTGAGGAAGAATCAGTAGCTGCTATTTAATATGAAGAACAGAAAGGGGGAAAACATTTGAAAATTAAATAAACTGATGTGACAACACAAGATAATATCAATTCACCCAGTATATTTATACTTGAAGTAAAAACAAGAGCATGAAAAGACTCAGACAAATATTTGAAAAATAATTGAAACTCTCTTAAATGTGGTGCAAAACACTAACAAGAAGCTCATCTAAATTAAATACAAATAGATAAAAAGAAAATTACACATAGCACACCACAATCAAATTTCTAAAAATAAAAAAAAAAAGATATTTCAGTCAGTCAGAGGTAGAGGAAGGCAAAGGACATGTAGAGAAGCAATTATAAGAGTGCTGGAAATGGCAGAGGCCAGAAGGTAATAGAAGAGCATTATTAAAATGTTGAGGAAAAAAGCCTACCCTCAGTTCTACAGCCAATGAAAACGTCCTTCAAAAATGAAGGCTAGAGTACTGAGTATAATAGAAGCCCCGGCTCACAACTGGCTCTGGCTTTAGTTATCCCATCTCTGTCCTACCTTCCATCAAGGTGACAGCTACCAACAAGACCTAGGGGAAGGCATGGTCCGCGCCCACCTCAGATCCAGCTCTCTCATCAAAGCCGCTGGGCACATTCAGACTGCAAAGGGACACTCCCACACAAGGACACCCCTTTGAGGCTGGATAGGTAACTGTTTCACCTAATTACATAAAGTCAGAGACATTTAAAAAAAATAAGAAGACAAAGGAATTTGTTTCAAATGAAATAACAAGAAAAAAAAAAAAAAAACTGTGAAAGAAACCAATAAAACAGATAATAATGTACCAAACAAAGAGTTTTTAAAACGTTTGTAATAAGAATGCTAACTGAACTTAGAAAAAGCAATAGATGAACACAGTAAGAATTTAGCAAGGAGCTAGAAAATATTAAAACAGAATAGTCAGAGCTGAAGAATAAAATAACTGAAAGGAAAAGCACACTAGAGGGAACAAATGGCAGACTAGATGATTTAGAAGACATAAGTGATCTGAAGGATAGAATAATGAAAATCACCCAGTCAAAACAGCAAAATATAAAGCAAACAGGCAAAAATGAGGAAAGTTTAAGAGACCATAGCATTATAGGGGTCCCAAGGAGAAGAGACAAAAGGGATGGAAATGTATTTATGAAATTGTGACTGAAAACTTCCTAAGTCCGAATGAAGAAGGAAATAGATGCCCGGGTACAGGAAACAGAGTCCCAAACAAGATGATCCCAAAGAGACCCACACCAAGAAATATCACAATTAAAGTGACAAAGATTAAAGAAAAAGAGAGAGTGCTAAAGGCAGCAGAGAAAAACAAAGAGGGAATGCAAGGGACCCCCCATAAGGCTATGAGCTGATATTTCTGCAAATCTTTGCAGACCAGGGGGAAGTGGCATGATATATTTCAAGTGCTGAAAGGAGCGGGGGGACAGGGGGGTGGAATTACACCTAGTATGCTCTACCAGCCACAGTTATTCAGAAATGAAGAAAAGATAATAAACTTCTCAGACAAGCAAATCACCAATAGTAAATCATCCTTAAAAAGATGTTACAGGTTCTTCACTAAGTGGAAAAGTATAGGCTACAATAAGTAAGAATTTGTAGGAAAGGAAAAATCCCACCAGTAAAGGCAAATATACAGTAAAGACTATGCATTAAACACTTAAATAAGCTATTTAAAACTTGAGAGGGGGAAGGAGAGACCATTACTTTTACTGGATGCTTAGAGACGGGGATGGGGGCAGAGGGGTTGGGGGGACGGGGTCAGATGTTGTTTCCAGATGAGCCTGAGGCTTGGTTCAGGCAGTGACCACAGAGGAACAGTGGTGCCATCATGTAAGGGCAGAGGAGGAGTAGTCAGAGTGTCCACCTGAATTAACAGCAAGTCATTCTCCTTTCTATTAAAATCAGACAAAACTGGGTTTTTTGCCTTACTTTCCTATTAGACCATGATCTGACATTTTCTTTGAACAGATCTATTCTGACACAACAACATAAAAGACTACATAAGGTATTTCATCCCGTTTTATTTCCATTTACAAAATAATTGATTGTAAAATTGTGATATAAGGATCCATTTCTCGGGTCATTTTGCTGTAAAGGACATTGTGGCCATGCAGTGTTAAAAAATACTATATTTTCTTTTCCACAGATTTATAACTGAAAGTCACCCAATGTTTGCCCTCTAGGCATTTCACTCGTCAAACAGATAACGAGATTGATTCATTTGCTCTACATGCTGTGGAGGATACATTTTGGTAGAATCATACTGATAACACCTAAATCAAAATAAGAATTATATAGAGTTTTTATATTATGGCAAGGTTATAAAACCATATGAATTTTTCTATTAATAGTCTTCCTTCTGTTAATAGAGATTTTTAGAAGGATAATACTGTAAGACCCATGATTTAAACAAGAAAAAGGACTCAGCTATATTCTGTGTATAAAACATGTACTTAAAAATAAAGATAGATTGAATTGTAAAATAATGAGTTCATTCTTTGCAAAGATAAAAGCTAAATTTGACAGAAAAAGGTGGAAAATAACAAATCCAGAATTGTATTTGGATATTTCAGCACTCATCTCTGTGTAAATGATTGATCAAATTAATTAATTTAACATTACCATCAACCATTTTGACCCTACCCCTAAATTGTAGGAGAAATATTCTTCTAAGTGTACATGAAATATTTCTTAAAATAGACAATATATTCAATATAAAGGGTTTCATTAAAAAGGATGCTAATCTCATAAAGTATCTTCTTCTACCACAATAAAATTAAATAACTTACAATAGGATAAATATAAAACCACACAGAGCTTTCTAAACTAATCTTTCAATACAAATATGAAATAAGAGTTTTGAATATATTTGAGGAATGGGATTAACACTTTTAAAAATCAGGACGTGTATTATATGAGGAAATTAAAAATATGTAATTTTTTTCAGTGATCTTTTGACATTCTGCTTTTTAATAATTTGAGTAGAATGGCCTCTTTAGGTAAATTGGTTATTTGAAAATTCAAACTATAATAAATAGTTTTGAGTTTCTCTTCAGCCACATGATTGCATGGATTAGGTTGCTGAACAGAGTTGTGCTTGCAGTTAATTTTACCGCTTAATATTGTAAGATCTTATTAGGGCAGGGACAATTCCCCTCTGATATTTAGCAGTTAGTTTTGTGGCTTGAAGGTGTTTCAGTAACTATTTGTAGAATGAATACTGTTATCATTAGTGCAGAAAATGAAACAATAAACACATAAAGAAATTTAGAACTAAATTCAGATGAGCGAGAACTACAGTAGCCAGAATAAAGGCAGCTTTTGACATACCTCTCATCAAGCAAAATCATAGGCTTTAGTCAAGTTCTTTATCCTGTTTGAAATTCCAGTCTGCAGCATTTTGGATGGTATTAGAAAAATGTTTATGATAAAATAGGAATATTTACTTTATTTATGTTTTACAGTTCACGTTTATAGTCAGGTTTTGGACAGTATCCATGAAATTACATTTTTAGTGTTCACATTTGTTGGGGTTTTTTTTGTACCATTATACTCATAGAATAGTGTTTTATTTTCCCTGAATTGGATGAAAATCAATGACCTTTACTACCAATGCTGCTGCTGCTGCTACTGCTAAGTTACTTCAGTCGTGTCTGACTCTGTGCGACCCCATAGATGGCAACCCACTAGGCTCCTCTGTCCCTGGGATTCTCCAGGCAAGAATACTAGAGTGGGTTGCCATTTCCTTCTCCAATGCTTGAAAGTGAAAAGTGAAAGTGAAGTCGCTCAGTCATGCCGGACTCTTGGCGACCCCGTGGACTGTAGCCTACCAGGCTCCTCCATCCATGGGATTTTCCAGGCAAGAGTACTGGAGTGGGTTGCCGTTGCCTTACTACTAATGGCTACAGCAAAACAGGAAAAAGAGGTTTATACCATAAGCCTTTAGGGGAGAGAAAATATCCTACATGTTCTATTAATCCCCACTCTCCTTTTACCTCTCTTCTCCACTAAATCTCTCACTCAAACATGCTCAACCACTATTTAGCCTGTTTCTCTCAAATTATGCAGCAGAAAAAATCTATTTAAGATTTTTATCTCATACTACTTTGTCTTTCCAACAACCACTCTCCTGAACTTTTATTTATCTGCACCCCACTGTGATTAGATGGCGAACAAAGGCAGAGTTATTAGTGCTGAAACAGAAGCACAAAGAACAAAGCAATTGTCAAGAGCATGTTCATTATCAACAACAAAGCAAATAGCCCAGATATGCACTTTCTCAATTTCTGGACTCTCTTGGTCTTCTGCTGAAAATTGAAAATTACATTAGAAACAAAAGTAGTCTTTTGGGCATATCAAATAAACTGCTTAATCTAATAAAGAATATAGCATATATTTACTATGAATGTCTTAATTTTTGCCTAGTAATTTGTTTAGGCTCAAGTAAAGAAAGTTCATTTAAAATGAATTACATAACATGATTTTTAATTAACTCAAAGTTATTCTGTCTCTGGTACTAATATTTTGTTATTTATCATTAAACAGAAATACATAAATCTAGATTATTGCCTACTGAAATACTGTTCAACCTTGGGAAAGTGATTTCAGTTTCCTTAGACACAGTTTGTTTATCTTTAAAATGAAACTGTAAGACTGCTGAAGGTGAAGTCGTTCAGTCATGTCCAACTCATTGCGACCCCGTGGACTGTAGCCCACCAGGCCTCTCCGTCCATGGGATTCTCCAGGCAAGAATACTGAAGTGGGTTACCATTTCCTTCTCCAGGGGATCTTCCCGACCCAGGGATCAAACCCCAGTCTCCCGCATTGGAGGCAGACACTTTAACCTCTGAGCCAAGCCACCAGGGAAGCCCAAGCAAGTAAGACTGCTATTGGGTATAAAATTCTGAGTTCGTTACTCTCTAGGTGGCAGCTAAGTTATTTGAATTGGAGATATATGCTTATGTTGTCACTCTGGACCTAAGGAGAAAAAGTAAAAGAATAATATAGTATGTTTGGTATGTAGATGAATAAGCAGAACCAAGTTTCCTTTTGTTCTTATTTCTATTGTTGTTGTTTGATGTGTTATTGTGACAAATTTGCACCTAAAACAAAATAAACTCTTATTTTTCTGGATCCTTCTGAATGAGAAGCCCATGTTATTATGAGCAGGGAAAGATGGTATAGATACATAACTGCAGATAATGTCTGCTAATCAGAGGGAATCTTTTTGAAATTCTTAGGTTGCTGATTATTGGTCCTTCTCTAGTTAGAAACATATTTATCCTCTATTAATCATATAGATTTTCCATGAGAGCAAAGTGATTTGGAAAAAGAAGTAGATGCCTATAGAAATATAGAACAATCATAACTCTTAACCCAAAGACCAAGGACCGAAAGTGGATTTGTGCCAATTACCAATTATTCTAATTATATATTCAGGGTTCTGGCTAATAACTGTTCTATCATTTCCATTGACACCAGTGACTCTAGTTCTATAATAACTTATCTTTCAGTCATCCCTGGCTTAGAGAGCCATCACCAAAGCCTTCTACTGGTAAAGGTTTATCTTCCAGCCCCTCCAACAGTGGATCTTCTTTCAACACAACCACTTCTCTGAGTTCAGTATGTTTCTCAACCTTAGCAATATTGGCATTTTGGCCAAATAATTGTGTGAATGTGTGTGTGTGTGTGTGTGTATTATTGTGTGTTTTGTAGGATGTTTAACAGCATCCTGAACTCTACCCAATAGATACCCAGTAGCACCTCTGAACTCTATCCAGTAGATACCACTAGCACTTCTCTAGCTGTAACAACCTTAAATGTCTCCTGACAGTGACAGTCCTGGAGAAAGCATGGGGATAAAATTGTCCCTGGTTAGAAACTACTATGCTATGTGAATTCTAGACCTGCAAACTGCATTAGCGTGGGCCATAACTCTTATTTTACTTCCACAAATATCCTACTCTCAAGTTTGCACTGTGCTAGTAACAAATGCTGGAGGAATGTGGGTAGAAATTAATTTTGAGGGAGCTAGAATAAATATGGAAGATTCTAACTGTAAGTTGGACCAGAATTTATTGATGTGGGGGTCCTTAGCAGAAATACAATTCAGTGTGCTAATATGTAGAATTTGGAGTTATTTAAATTATTCATTTATCAGTTCTCAGCCTTTTGGCCAAGGTCAAGTGTAAATTATTTACTTACTTAGTTGAGTTAAAGAAGAACCCACTGGGAGCCCACTCTAAATAAAACTGAAATCCTAAAATCATGAGACTCAGAGCAAGAGACAATTCTCCAGGTGAACCAGTCTGAAGTTTGAGTAGTTTTATTCCCAACTGCTTATGATCTAGTAAATTCAAATGAATTTAAATCATCTAAAGCAGGTTAGGGTCCTCCCAAAGGACAGTACTCTGGGAAGTTCACCCTGTCTTCCACTTTGTAAGAAACAAGGAGTGACTATGGATTAGAATATGCTTGAAATCAACAGCAGGGACAAAGGCTTGCCTGGCTGATCAGGGTCTTAGAAGGACAAAGAAGTTCTGCAATAGAGACATGTGAATGTGCATATAGAAGTAGGAATGAAGTATGAAATCTGTGTATCACACATTCATATGCATCAGAGAGCATCTACCAGAGAAGAGGCACTAAACAACTCAACAGACAAAATTATTCCTCTAGTTGTAGTTAGTCAAGCCTTTCTCATTAATCACTCTGGTGCTGGCACTATGGGCACCTGAGTAAAGCAGCCATGGAAGTAGAGATAGAGTTTATGCATGGGCCTCAGAAATCAATCTTCTAGAAACAGAGACTAATGTTGAATTGTTTATATAAGACAAGGGTCAAACTGACTACATTGGACCTCTTCTAACATGGAAGGGACAACCAGAAATTCATGCTGATAAGAACAAACATATCCTGGTACATTTTTGTCTTTCCTGTAGAATTCACTTTTGTAAAACCCCACATGAATATGACATCAGAACAAGGGTCACAGTTTAGACCAAAGGAAATTTCAGAGTTGGACCACAGGCAATTACCATTTCATACACCTCAAAATCTAAAATCTATTGGCCTAACAGATCAGTAGAATAGCATGTTAAAGTCCCGTTAAAAAGGTATATGAAGATGACACATTATAATAATGTATGATAATGGGGTACTATCTTCTAGGATGCAGTAGAAGAGTATAAACTCTTCATAAATATTTTTACATAGCACTTTACTCCTCATAGAAATAATAATCTAGGAACAAAATGATAGCAGCAAAAATAGTTCCACTTATCATCGTTACCAGTGATCCACTTGGGAGTCTGTGCTATCTGTCCTTGCAATTCTATGCTTTATTAAAGTTTCAGAAATCCTGGTTCTCAAAGTGGGAGAAATTTTCACCTGAGGATAGAACAAGAATTCCATTGCATTGTATAATAAATCATAGTGTTAATGATAATAATAACAACATGAATTAAAAATAGATTTCTCAAACACCATTATATGCAAGAACCTGCCTGTTTTTACCCTACTTGGGCAACTATATCCAAGACAGATCAATGTAGGGATATAAAGGACCAGCTGTCTCAACTGAAATTTGGACAGACCCAAAGGACCACTCTAACTCCATTTTGATTCACTGAATGAGGTTTTATTTATTTATTTTTTTGTATATTTATATATTTTTTAAATTTTATTTAATTTTTAAACTTTACATAATTGTATTAGTTTTACCAAATATCAAAATGAATCCACCACAGGTATACATGGGTTCCCCATCCTGAACCCTCCTCCCTCCTCCCTCCCCATACCATCCCTCTGGGTCATCCCAGTGCACTAGCTCCAAGCATCCAGTTACTCAGCCATTAAAAAGAATACATTTGAATCAGTTCTAATGAGGTGGATGAAACTGGAGCCTATTATACAGAGTGAAGTAAGCCAGAAGGAAAAACACCAATACAGTATACTAACGCATATATATGGAATTTAGAAAGATGGTAACAATAACCCTGTGTACGAGACATCAAAAGAGACACTGATGTATAGATCAGTCTTATGGACTCTGTGGGAGAGGGAGAGGGTGGGAAGATTTGAGAGAATGGCATTGAAACATGTAAAATATCATGTATGAAACGAGATGCCAGTCCAGGTTCGATGAATGAGGTTTTAAAACTGTGTGTCCCAGCACTGTTTATAATAGCCAGGACATGGAAGCAACCTAGATGTCCATCAGCAGATGAATGGATAGGAAAGCTGTGCTACATATACACAACGGAATATTACTCAGCCACTGAAAAGAACACATTTGAATCAGTTCTAATGAGGTGGATGTAACTGGAGCCTATTACACAGAGTGAAGTAAGCCAGAAGGAAAAACACCGATACAGTATAATAATGCATATATATGGAATTTAGGAAGATGGTAATGATAACCTTATATACGAGACGGCAAAAGAGACACAGATGTATAGAACAGTTTTTTGGACTCTGTAGGAGAAGGCGAGGGTGGGATGATTTTAGAGAATAGCATTGATACATGTATATTATCATGTGTGAACCAGATCACCAGTCCAGGTTTAATGCATGAGACAGAGTGCTCAGGGATGGTGCTCTGGGATGACCCAGAGGGATGGGATGGGAAGGGAGGTGGGAGGGGGATTCAGGATGGGGAACACATGTACACCCATGGCTGATTCATGTCAATGTATGGCAAAACCACTACAATATTTATTGTAAAGTAATTAGCTTCCAATTAAAATAAATTAATTAAATTTTTTTTAAAGTGTGTTACATTAACTTAAATAGAAACATCCAAATAACAGAGTCAACAATTGAACATAGATGTATATTGCTTTTAGATCCAAATCCAAATTTCATTACCTACTCTGCAAAAACATAGATGGCCCCTTTAGAATTTACTGTTATCCTCTGGCCCGATGTTAAGCTTTGTGGAGGGAGCTGAAAAGATACTGGGGGTGGGAGTTTTCTAGTGTGCTCTCCTGGAAGATTTAGACAGTGACAGCTTCTCCAGTGCTTGGTTCCAACGATAAAGGCAGCTTCTCCACCATCTAATTCTAACAGTGCATGAAGCATTCCTAGTGCCCAGATTCTACACTGGGGGTTTGTGTATTAACCATGCCTTTTATTTTCTATACTGAAGATTTTACACACTGGAACCTTGCTGACCCTGAAGAGACTGCTTCTCCCAGGGTTAGCTGATTTCCAAAGTCAGCAAACAATTCACCTTCAATAACTTATTTCATATATATATATATATATATATATATATATATATACACACACACACACATACTAACCAGTCCTGAGCCCATATCCCCAAATATCTTCTTCATCAGTCTCTCATCAGTCTCACACTCTGGGCCACTCTCCCCCTGCTCTAATATTCCCAGGATCAGGTACCAGACAACTCAGGATAGATCCTATGTCCAGAGCCTGCTCAAATTATTCAAACTAACCAATCATGAGTTTGCTTACACTGCCTTACCTTTTCCTTCCCATGGAGTCTCTTTCCCCTATTTTCTCCTAATTTTTTGCCTCTTCACTGATACTGGTACCTTGGCATGCTCTCTCCTCTTGGGATGTGTAAGTAAAATGAACTATCTTCTCAAAGGCAGTAATCTCCTGATTTGTTGGTATTACCAATCCTGAGTAACAAAACCTATATTTTGAAACTGGTGGCTTCCCCTGCACTAGGCTTCCGCAAACAGTTATCAGCAGCACTCGGGGACCAGCAGCTTCCCCTGGCATACCCCATGGGTGATTTCATAGTGGAGTGCCTCTGGTATGAAATCTCCCCATTAGAGACTTTCCCCAGATACCAAGATACTGGCAAGTAACTTTCCCCAGATACCAGAACTGGCAAGTTCTGAAGGACAGATTTCCTGCAAGATCCACCGTAATAACTCCTCTGTCTTCCAGTGAGCTGAGATCTCAGGCCTGGGTTGGGGAAAAGGAGACTCTTCTTTGGATATCTTACCTCAGCCCTAGGCTACTAACTATACCCATATGTTTCATTTCCAAATTCATTAAAGTTCTCTTTCTTACTAGCCAATACCTTGTTTTTTCAATCCCCTGTTACAGTTAACAAGTGTTTACAGTAAACTTTTCTTGCTCAGATAACTGCGTGGTTTTATCTCCTAATTGGATTTGGATTTATACAATGTTTGATTTGATTCACCTTATAGTAGTTATTTAACCAGTTTTCACAAGAGTAATAACAATTGTTGTTGCTTAGTCACTAAGTCACGTTCAACTATTTTGCAACTGCATGAACTGCAGCCCACCCACCAGGCTCCTTTGTCCATGGAATTTCCCAGGCAAGAATACTGGGGTGAGTTTCCATTTCCTTCTCCAATAATAACAATACTTTGTGAATAAAGAACCATATTTTTATTCCTCCTTCATTAGATATAACTATTATTTTTAATTTTACTAAAAATTATTCTGAACCAAGGAATTTTTCAATCTATGTGTGTGTATAGAAAATCAAACATGGAGGAAAAGTAACATGAAATCTTCATGAGCTATGTGAGGGTGGGATAGCATTCAGGTGGGCCGCATTAAGACACGATGCTCCCAGTAATGCAAGCCAAACAATACATGTTACTAAAGATTTTCTATCACAAAGAACAACCTAATTCTTTAAACTATTTTTTGACATACTTTCTAGTTAACCTAAGATTTAGACAACCTACTGTTTCTATTGATTAACTCAAAGTCTGCCCTCCAAACATTTCATTTTTAAAACAGACCAAGAGGTCAATTCATTCGCCAGGTACTCTGTGGAGGATAAATTTTGGTAGAGTCATACTGGTAACATCTAAATCAAAATAGGAATTATACAGACTTTCTACATCATGGCATGGTAATAAAGTCATCTGACTTTTTCTATTAATTTTCTCCCAACAAGTGAACACTAGAGAAGCCTAAAGATCTGTGAACAATTTCTACAGGGAAAGTATTGGTTCTTAAACATCTTCTTTCTCCTTTTTATGGACAGTTCACAATATCTGTTTAGAATTATTATTAGACTCTATAAAGAAGTTAAAAGATAAAGATCAGGGATCGAGCTCATGAGTTTTGTAAATTTTCCACAGTACTTCTGCCTTTGACATTGTTTCCCCATAGCCAATTAGCAGTAAAAATCCTTTACACAAAAAGGAAAATAAAGGAGTTTATGGAAGCCAGATATATCAAAATCTGGAAAAAACAGGTGTTAGATGAACTTAAGATTGTTTTTCCATGTGTGAAACAGCAAACTGTTAAATGCTTTGCCCATCAACACAGGTTTCCCCCTCCTTATTTCTACCCCCATTACTTCAAGATTTCTTTGTTGTAGCTCAGAATCATTTCACTGGCTTTCATGTATGATAGAAAACCTACCATAAAAGAAAAATCTTAACCAAAGATAAAAGGGAAATAAGAAGTCTTTGGAAGATAAGATCCCTGAATCTAATTCTAGATTTGCTTCTTACTACACTACTGAAGTTCAGTTCCCTACATTGTAAAATAAGAAATCTTATGATGTCATATTATAAGAACATGAGAATACCTTTAAAAGTTATTTTCTCATAATGTAGAAAAAAACCTGTTGTTGTTGTTGTTGTTCAGTCACCCAGTCGTGTTCAACTCTGTGACACCATGGACTGCAACACAGTAGGCCTCCCTGTCCCTCACCATCTCCTGGGGTTTGCTTACGTTCATGTCCATTGCATCGGTAATACATCCAGTCATCTCATCCTCTGACACCCTCTTCTCCGTCTGCCCTCCATCTTTCCCAGCATCAGGGACTTTTCCAATGAGTTGGCTGTTTGCATCAGGTAACCAATATACTGAAGCTTCAGCTTCAGCATCAGTCCTTTCAATGAGTATTCAGGATTGATTTCCTTTAAGATTGACTGGTTTGATCTCCTTGCTGTCCAAGGGACTCTCAGGAGTCTTCTCCAACACCACAGTTCGAAGGCATCAGTTCTTGGATGCTCTGCGTTCTTTATGGTTCAGCTCTCACAACCGCATGTAACCACTGGGAAGACCGCAGCCTTGGCTTATACCGACTTTTGTTGGCAGAGTGATGTCTCTGCTTTTCAACATACATCTATGTTTGTCATAGCTTTCCTGTCGAGAAGTAAACGTCTTCTGATTTCATGGCTGCAGTCACCATCCACAGTGATTTTATAACCCAAGAAGAGGAAATTTGTCACTGCTTCCACCTTTTCCCCTTCTATTTGCCATAAAGTGATTAAACCTACTCTTAATGAATAGAAATGCTTTTTCTGGTAATTTCAAATACATCTTGTCTTACTCCATTTGGAGGGGATTCTCAGGCTCAGTGGTAAAGAATCTTCCTTCCAATGCAGGAGACACAGGAGATGAAGGTTTGAACCCTGGATTGGGAAGATACCCTAGAGAAAGAAATGGCAACCCATTACAGTATTCTTGCCTGGAGAATTCCATGGACAGAGGAGCCTGGTGGGCTACAGTCCATGGGATCACAAAGTGTCAGACATGACTGAGCACACACACACACACACACACACACACACACACACACATCCATTTGGGCTGCTATAACAAAATATCATAGAGTGAGTGGCTTATAAATAACACGTTTATTTCTAATAGTTCTAGAGTCTGGGCTGTCCAACATCAGTACACATTGGTGCATGTGATGTCCTTTTCCTGATTCACAGACAACTGTCTTCTTCCTGTATCTTCACATGGTGAATGGGAAAGAGAAGGGAGGTCTCCAGGATCTCTTTTTACAAGTGTGCTAATCCCATTCATGAGTGCTCTGATCTCATGACCTAATAACCACCTAAAGCCCCTACTTCCAAATGCTGCCATCAGACTGGGAGTTAGAATTTAACATATGAATTATGGGGAAAGACACAAAGAGTCAGTCTGCAGCACATCTGATAACCTCTTTCAACAGTACCTACCCACTAACACATTGTAAAGTGTGCTTATTGAAAATGAACATGTTACGGTCATATGCATTTTACTCAGCCTCAAAAATAAAGCAAACAGAATATTCCTGATCACAGATTCCCATTTTGCTTTCCAACCTTTAATGTATTTTATATTTGTTTAGAATTCATAATGATTTTCTTTCTTGGCCAATATTTGATTGTCATGTCATAGTTACTGTGTTATGGATAGTTCACAGTTACTACAGTTCCTCCCTTCTGATAAATTGTATTTCCATATACAAGGACCACCCACTGAGGTAATTAGGCAGTTCATTTCTCCAGTTCATTTCTTCTTCATGACTTAAGTGAGCCTCCCTGTTTACTGTCTGAATCCTGGGAATACAGAGAAAAAGCAGGAATTCTCTAATATGTTTACTAAGGAAGCAAAGACATGGATAACTAGAGGTAAGGAGAGCAGACTAGAGGCTTTATGAAAGAAGCAAAGAATTCATACAATTTAATACATTTAAATCAGACTAGGCAAAATATTTAAGGATAAAGGCTGGAAAGCAGGGTTGTTGTTATCCCAAGGGATGAGGAAAAATAATCCAAGTGCTGTCTTCCACTTCTTATTGATGTGATTAAACAACTTGATCCCGGCCTTTTTAGTGACTCTGTTGAAGAAGAAACCAATTGGTGGCAGCTAGAAGGTTGGCTTTACTACATGGACATCTGCTCTAGGAGCTAAGCCTAGAATTGATTAATTTCAAATATGTCAGCAGCTGTCAAGAGGTAACAATTTCAAGTCATTTCTAACCTAAGCCAGAAGCAAACCAGTAACATAGAAGTAAAATTGCTTACGAATCCATGGATACATCAAAATCTTATTACATAAACATTTTAGTCACTTCTTTAGTTCCAGCATTTTAATTTAAAAACATTGAGCCAGCCCTAGACTTTAATTAATGGATTATTTATAAAAGACTCTGGTTTGCCATTTTATTGGATATATCATACAGTCTCCAAATGTCAGCACAAACAATGTGCTTTTGTATTGTAACTTAAGTGTTTAATATAAACAAAATAGCATAGCATTTAATGTGCTTTTTAACAGTTCCCAAGTGTTTACTCTTACTGTGAATGCTTAAACCCTACAAATCCTATATTCTTATTCACTAGTTAGTAATGAGTCTTTTTTCTGCATATATCATTTGCCCTGTTTAAAGCCCCTCTTTGGCTTCCCTATGCTTTTAGGATGATAAGAAATCTGATTATAAGATATTATCACCAAACTGGGTCTGGCCTGCATCTCTTTCCCCAGCCTCAAATTCCAGCACTTTGCCTCCTCACTTTCCCTTTTTAAACCTTTCTGCTCTTCTTTCAGGTCCAGAACCAGTCCTGTTCCCTTCTACTGCAAGGTCTCTAACAATGCTGTATCCTCTGCTGGAATACTTCTCCCTGCCTTCTTTAACAAATTAATGTCTGTCTGTTTCTGCTCTGAGTTCAGTGCAAGCATTCCCTCAGGGAAAGTGCCCTGGGATCCCTCCTTAGGTCAAAGCCCTACTGTAAGCTCTTACAGTGCCTCTTTATCCCCTGTCATATCCACTTGAACTATCTTGGATTATTGCCTTTCTTCCAGGCTAGAATCTAAACTCTAAAGAGGTAGGGAGCTGTCTCTTCTTTGTCCACCTTTATATCATTAGCACCTTGAACAGTACACAACGCATCTTTGTTGAACAAATGAATTACAGGGAAGTAATTGAACATCACTAAAAAATCATATAGCACGTGTGAGTAAATTGCAGTTGGGTCTAGTATTTACAAGGCTAATCACTGTAGGAGAGTTTAAACCAACATTACCAACATCAATTTCTCTCACATCGTTTGGCTAATGTCCTATTATTGTTGTGTATGGCAAGTGTATTTCCTATATTGTGAAATAAAAGTGCACAAGTTTGCCAAAAAAAAAAATCCCACAGGGAAGTAAAATCAATGAAGCAAGAGCTACATCTCAGGTGAAATTACCATATCCTCAAAAGAAGAAATAAAATCAGAATAAATAGAAAATAAAATTATATTAATACAATGAAATGAAAATCCTTCATTACTGTTAAGAATATGAAAATTCTATTGAAATGAGGAAGAATACATCTTTTTAAACCTTAAGATAAACTTGGAATTTTTAAATAAGAGAAAAAGGTGAAACACTAAGGAGACTGGAATATATGCAGCACTGTGTTTAAGAATGTTCGTAGATTAGACTGGAAAACTGTGTATGTGTGTATATGTTATGAATGTCACACTGAGTGAGTTGTTTGGAAATAATCATAGGAGGAATGTGGGATTTCTCTATTATTTTTGTTAAAGAAATTGACAATAAAATCATTTTCATATTGATTAACCTAGAGAACTAGAGAAAAGAGGCAGAATTTTGGGAGGCACAGAGACCGTATTTTTTGTTGGAATACAGACAGGTAGCCAGGCCTACAATGAGAATGAGATAGGAAGCAGATATATAAGATATTCTGAAGGCATAATTGGTAGGTTAATCACTTATACATAGTTAGAGGAAAATAAAAAGATCAAAATGATACCTGGTCAAAGACCTGTTGAAAGATTTTCTTTATAAACACATCCAAAAACAAGATTCTTTTAGTCTTGGCCTTTCTACTTATTTTCAAACCTTCTCAATGCTTTTAGTTTTGAACTGTGCAAACCTCCACTGATATTCTTTGTACCCACATATATACAAGAAGACAAACAATTTTTAGAAATGAAAAAAAAAAGGTACTTTTGCATTGGTGTAAGCACTTTGGACTCAGAATGAGTTTGGATCACCATAGAAATTGGTTATGTAACCAATTTTTTCCATATTATTTCAAATTTTACTACATAAAAATTCAACAATATAGCATGAGAGGAACAAAGCTTAAATATGGAACTTATTTTTCTACATGTTTCCTTTACAAAGAAAAGTCTTACAGAAAATAAGCAAAACACATCTGTCAAGGGGATTCTCAGGCAGCGCTAGTGGTCAAGAACACACCTGCCAGTGCAGGAGATGTAAGATACACGGGTTCAGTCCCTGGGTTGGGAAGATCCCTGGAGGAGGGCATGGCCACCCACTCCAGTATTCTTGCCTGGAGAATGCCATGGACAGAGGAGCCTGGTGGGCTATGGTACCTAGGGTCGCAAGGAGCTGGTCATGACTGCAGTGACTTCTGTCAAAATATCTTCCAATAATAAAGCAATCCAGCAACAAATTTATTAACCAATAATATATATTTTTAATTTTTTAGAATTCCGTAATTGTAAACCACATAAATGCTGGACAATGTTGTTTAGTTGAATGGCTTTAAAAATACAAAAAGTTCTGTTGTGGCATTTGGGAGGGCTCTACAATTAATTAATTAGAATTTAAATTTTGAAAAGTGTATTTTAACTCTTTGAAACTTGGAATGGGAGACAACATCCCCAGTGAATGTATTTTATGTTAAATGGCCACCCTGTAGTACCATTAACACATTAACTTTCTCTTCAGAGTTAACTCATCTTGTGCAGATCTCACAGTGTCTCCAGTAATCTTCGTGCGTGTACTTGAACTTTTTATAAATGTTGTTATCAATTAAGAAAGTGAAGTTCAGCACTATGTTTCTTGATTTTTTTAATACAAAATTCAGTCCTGAGCATATTCATTAATGCAGATTAGTACAAGTGATTCTGTTACTCAGGGATATGTATCTGAATCAAGCCCTATTAATAAGACTCAGGTGCATGGGCTCAGCAGTGAAATTAACCTTTTATTGCATATAAACAACAACATCCAAAAAATGGAAAACCACTGATCTAGTATAATTGCTAGTCTGCAGAAAAAATAAAAGAGGCTCACAAAAATATAATGGTTTACCTGAGGTCACACAAATTGTGAGGGAAAGCACACACACACACATACACACACACACACACACACACACACACACACACAATCTGATCCCCAGATCTTTGTTTTTGCCAGTATATGATGTCAGCTTTGAAAATACTAGATTCATCTTTTAATGTGATTATAAAGTTGAAGAGTTCTAGAGGACTATTTGGAGAAGGTGATGGCACCCCACTCCAGTACTCTTGCCTGGAAAATCCCATGGACGGAGGAGCCTGGTGGGCTGCAGTCCATGGGGTCGCTGAGAGTCGGATACGACTGAGCGTCTTCACTTTCACTTTTCACTTTCCTGCATTGGAGAAGGAAATGGCAACCCACTCCAGTGTTCTTGCCTGGAGAATCCCAGGGACGGGGGAGCCTGGTGGGCTGCCGTCTCTGAGGTCGCACAGATTCGGACACGACTGAAGTGCCTAAGCAGCAGCAGCAGCAGAGGACTATTTGTGAGAGTGACAAGCATTTGGAAGTCCTAAGAATTTACGTTTTTCATTGATGTGAACCTTTAAAAATATATATTTGTCATATCTTCATTTTTTTAGTCTTTGATGTACTTGGGAAACCGTGCTATGGAGGTAAAATGAAAATCAGTTGATTTCCTTGTCTTTTTCTGTAGAACAAGATATCTGGGTGACAATGGATTTGGCAACTATTAATTATCGTTTCAGGGAATACTGTTTTAGAGCAATTACTTTATGAATACTCTATTCCATCCAAAGGATATTTCCAAGGCTTTACCAAAGGCCTGTAAAATTTGTCCTGTTATTTGAAATGTCATGTCAACAGCTGTTTCTTTTGAATATGTGAAACTTGTAACTAGATTATGAAGATCCCACTTCAAATTGGTCATTGAACTTTTTAATCTATCAGTTCCACTTGTACATTATTTTTCTCTCACAGGGGCAGTTAACACTGCAGAATTTCATTAAATAGTTCAGACACATGTTGGCTTACTACATTTTAAAGACAGGAGATGTTTATCTTTTGGTTTCATATTGGAAACCAGTGAGTATTCCAAAAACTGTCAACCATGTGATTTCAAGCCATACATTGCATTTTGCTACTAATACCCATTGGAAAAAAAAAAAACTCAGTGCTTTATATTTTCTACTTTGGATATGTAGTAAACAACTTTTTCCCTCTTAGACTTGCATAGAATTTTAGTTTTTTTTTTTTAATTGTTTTCTTTTGAATTTTAAGTTCTGACTCAAATCACATTCTGACCAATTATTCTTGGAAGTCATTGGCACATAAGTTTGAAGCATAACAATAGGCCTTACAAACATTTCTTTTACACCCAACTTGTTATCCCATCTATAACCTTTTTTAAAAATCTCTGATTTATCATTAATAATTCAGCTTGAAGTACATATGTGAATTATTGGAGCAGAATGTCTTCTTGTCATAGGCTTAAATTTTAATGCATTTTCAAAATGCCAGATATTTTTTGACTTAACACTTTATCTCATAGATACGTTATATATGTATATACATTTACTCACATACACAACATTTTAAGGCATTAAATTTTCTATTGTACTCTTCAAAAATGATATTTAATAGTTATAGAAATATGAAATATGGAAAAGATGTATAGGTGAAAGTTAAAAACAAAACAGATTATTGGCAACAATTCCACAGTAAGTAAACACTGTGTGCTCAGTTGCTCGTTTGTGTCTGACTCTGTAGCAGCATGAACTGCAGCCCACCAGGCTCCTTTGACCATGATATTCTCCCTGCAAGAATACTGGAGTGGGTTACCATATCCTTCTCTAGAAACAAACACTATTTTAAGTAAAAAATGATCTTTGTTCCTACTCCAGGGGTCTTCCTGACCCAGAGATCAAGCCTGTGTTTCTTGTGTCTCCTGCAAGAGGAGGCAGATTCTTTACCACTGCACCACCTGGAAAGTCCCTAGAAAATTATTTACTGGGTGCATGATATACACAGATATATTACTGAAAAAATAAACTACTCTACATTGAAGTGTGCAAAATCTAATAGAATAGATCTATTATCTGATATTTTAAAGTAAGTAGACTGCAGAAGGGCTTCCCAGGTGGCTCAGTGGGTAGAGAATCCACCTGCAATGCAGGAGACACAGACAGATGCCAGTTGGATCCCCAGGTCAGGAAGCTTCCCTGGAAGAAGGCATGGCAACCCATTCCAATATTCTTGCCTGGAGAATTCCATGGACAGAGGAGCCTGGTGGGCTACAGTCCATAGGATCACAAAGAGTCAGACATAACTGAAGTGATTGAGCAAGCACACAGATGACAAAAATTCAATATATTATCACTTTAATTAAAACCAGATACAAATAAATAATAAGCAAAATGTAAGAAAGTAATCGACTGGGATTAGTTTGGATAGTCAAAACACACATGGATGGCTTCTCAGAGGGCAAGTGGGAAGGAAGAAACAAAGTCATGTTTTTAGAATAAAAAATGATGAATGAAGAATTGCAAACATTATTACACAAACAAGATCATTCAAGGGATGGTACAGTACAGCCAGAAGTGCAGAATTCTGGCAATTTCCCCAGTACACCATGCACTTTTTCTGCATTCTGTTCATTCATATTTATATCAATCCCGTACTCATTTTCCCCAGGAGTCCTTAGCAAACTTGTCTTCCAAATATTAAGTCAAGAATAACCTCTTCTGTAAAACCCTGTCTAACCCTTCTGGAAGACTGGGGGATTGATTTCTCTAAATTTTGACTGGTTCCAATTATAATCACTATTCTAAATCACTGGTTCTTTATCTTGGTTACATACTGGAATCATCTAGGGTGTTTTAAATGTGTTGAAGCCTTGATCCCACCCTCAGAGATGCATATTCAAATGGTTTAGGAGTACTGTGGGCATTGGGATTTTTTTTTAAAAAAGGAAAAAAAAAATAAACCCAAAGTGATTCTGCTGCTGCTGCTGCTGCTAAGTCGCTTCAGTCGTGTCCAACTCTGTGCGACCCCATGGACTGCAGCCCACCAGGCTTCTCCATCCATGGGATTTTCCAGGCAAGAGTACTGGAGTGGGGTGCCATTGCCTTCTCCCAGTGATTCTACAGTTCAGCAAAGTTTGAGCACTGCTGGCATGTGTGTTAGCAGTTGTGATATTTGAGTTGTCTGTATAAGGCTTCTCCTATGCCATGTCTGAATCTGTAATTTTATACAGAAGATACCCCTGTCCTTTGGTGCTGGTTGGGAACATGAACTGTATGCTGCTAAAGAGCAGAGGTTTTACCATGAGACCAAAAGAGTTGGAATTGCAATTCCCTCGCTTACTAAGAATGTGCCTTTGGGCAAGTAATTTAATCTCTACAAGTTTCAACTTTCTTGTGAATTTATTGGGATGACTAAATGAAATGTAGTATATGTATATATATATACATGTATAAACATTATATATATAATAAGTGTGGTATATATATGTAGTATTTGTATATATGTATGTAGTATATACATATACTATATAAATATATATATAAACATTAACAATAAAATACAACACAAAGGTGACCTATTTCAAACAACTACTGTTGTTATCTACTTACAAATAATTGAGCGTGTTTTATGTGCCAGAAAGTGTTCTAAGAGATAATATATTTCATTAACTTTTAGAAAACACTCTAAAATTTTAAGTAAATTATAAATATTATTAACATTGTTTTACATATGATGGAATTGTTGTACAGAGAGATCAGACAATTTGCACTAGAAACCTGCTGAAGGTCACACATATAGTTAAGAAACAGAGCTTAGAATTGAAACCAGTTAGTCTAATTTCTCACCCTGTGACTGATATCACTATACTTTGCTAAAAAGGAATGAAAAGAAAAATATTCATAAAAGTAAATTGTATTTAATTGTATGTGGTAAGTCTGTGTGAGTGTTGGAAACAAAATATTGTAGAAGTTTCCAAGGGAAGAATTATTTATATATAAGTGGGAAAGAGAAGCTTCATGGAGGAAGTGAAATTTGAGCTATATTCCATGGTTGTCACCAACGTTGTACATGGTAGCTCATAAATACACACACACATAGCAACTCACTTTAATTAAAATGTGATAATAGTTACACGTGAGTTAAAGTGTTTTAAGTGAGATACAGCATTTCTTGGAAATGTATAAAAAGCAACAGTTGAATAAGAATGAATGTAACTATCTTCAGTTCAGTTCAGTTCAGTCACTCAGTCGTGTCCAACTCTTTGCCACCCCATGAATTGCAGCACCCCAGGCCTCCCTGTCCATCACCAACTCCCGGAGTTCACTCAGACTCACGTCCATCGAGTCGGTGATGCCATCCAGCCATCTCATCCTCTGTCATCCCCTTCTCCTCCTGCCCCCAATCCCTCCCAGCATCAGAGTCTTTTCCAATGAGTCAACTCTTCGCATGAGGTGGACAAAGTACTGGAGTTTCAGCTTTAGCATCATTCCTTCCAAAGAAATCCCAGGGCTGATCTCCTTCAGAATAGACTGGTTGGATCTCCTTGCAGTCCAAGGGACTCTCAAGAGTCTTCTCCAACACCGCAGTTCAAAAGCATCAATTCTTCAGTGCTCAGCTTTCTTCACAGTCCAACTCTCACATCCATACATGACCACTGGAAAAACCATAGCCTTGACTAGATGGACCTTTGTTGGCAAAGTAATGTCTCTGCTTTTCAATATGATATCTAGGTTGGTCATATCTTAGGAGTTGTTAAATACATTGAAATCATATAAAAGATAACAGGATGGGAGGGCTCACTGGCAAAGAATCCTACTGCCCATACAGAAGACATACATTTGATCCCTAATCCAGAAAGATCCCACATACTACGGGCCAACTAAGCTCATGTGCCACAAATGATGAGCCCAAGAGCTGCAACTACTGAACCCATGTACCACAGGTACTGAAGCCTGCTTGCCCTAGAGCCTGTGATCTGCAACAAGGAAGCCACTGCAGTGAGAAGCCCAACCACCACAACTAGAGAGTAGCCCCTGCTCTCCCAACCTAGAGAAAAGCCCAGGCAGAAATGAAGACCCAGCACAGCCATAAACAAGTAAATAAAATTATTAAAACAAAACAAAAAACTAAAGATTACAGGGTGGGAATCTACGTTATTGTTCAGTTGGTCAGTCATGTAGATTCTGTGACCTCATGGACTGCGGCACACCAGGCTTCCCTCTCCTTCACCATCTCCCAGAGCTTGCTCAAATTCTTGTCCATTGAGTTGGTGATGCCATCCAACCATTTCATACTCTGTCATCCCCTTCTTCTCCTGCCCCTATCTTTCCCAGCATCAGGGTCTTTTCTAATGAGTCAGCTCTTCACATTAGGTGGCCAAAGTATTGGAGTTTCAGCTTCAGCATCAGTCCTTACAATGAACATTCGGGTCTGATTTCCTTTAGGATGGACTGATTGGATCTCCTTGAAGTCCAAGGGACTCTCAAGAGTCTTCCCCAATTCAATTCTTTGGCACTCAGCCTTCTTTATAGTCCAATTCTCACATCCATATATGACTACTGGAAAAACCATAGCTTTGACTAGATGGACCTTTTTGGCAAATCAGTGTCTCTGCTTTTTAATATACTGCCTATGTTTGTCATAGCTTTCCTTCCAAGGAGCAAGTGTCTTTTAATTCCATGGCTGCAGTCACCGTCTGCAGTGATTTTGGAGCCAAAGAAAATAAAATCTGTCATTGTTTCCATTGTTTCCCCATCTTCTTGCCAAGAAATGATGGGACTAGATGCCACAATCTTAGTTTTTTGAATGTTGAGTTTTAAACTGACCTTTTCACTCTCCTCTTTCACCTTCATCAAGAGGCTCTTCAGTTCCTCTTCACTTTCTACCATGAGGGCGGTGTCATCTGCATATCTGAGGTTATTGATATTTCTCCTAGCAATCTTGATTCCAGCTTGTGCTTCGTCCAGCCCAGCATTTCACATGATGTACTCTGCATATAAGTTAAATAAGCAGGGTAACAATATGCAGCCTTAATATAATCCTTTCCCAATTTTGAACCAGTCCAGTGTTCCATGACTGATTCTAACTGTTACTTGTTGTCTTGACCTGCATACAAGTTTCACAAGATAAGAATGAGAATCTATAGTGGAATGAATATTTTAATATTGAGAATAGACACAGATTGTTAGATGATCCTAAAGAAAAATGTGCCCTCTCCCGGGAATATCATTTTCCTTACGCACAAGTAGATTATTCACCATTATTCAAATATTCACTAGTGGCAGAAAGCAAAGAGGAACTAAAAAGCCTCTTTTTAGAGGCGAAAGAGGAAAGTGAAAAAGCTGGCTTAGAACTCAGCATTCAAAAATCAAAGATCATGGCATCCGGTCCCCCATCACTTCATGGCAAATAGATGAGGAAACAATGGAAACAGAGACAGACTTTATCTTCTTGGGCTCCAAAATCACTGTGGACAGTGACTGCAGCCATGAAATTAGAAGACGCTATTTCCTTGGAAGAAAAGCTATGACAAATCTAGACAATGCATTAAAAAGCAGAGACATTACTTTGCTGACAAAGTCCATGTAATCAAAGCTATGTTTTTCCCAGTAATCATGCATGGATGTGAGAGGTGGACCATAAATAAGGGTGAGCACCCATGAACTGATGCTTTCAAACTGTGGTGTTGGAGAAGACTCTCATTGGACTGCAAGGAGATCAAACCAATCAATCCTAAAGAAAATCAATCCTGAATATTCATGGAAGAACTGATGCCGAACCTGAAGCTCCAATACTTTGGCCACCTGATGTGAAGAGCTCACTCATTAGAAAAGACCAGGATGCTGGGAAAGATAGAAGGCAGGAGAAGGGTATGACAGGATGAGATGGCTGGATGGCATCACCGACTCAATGGACAAGAGTTTGAGCAAGCTCCTGGAGATGGTGAAGGACAGGGAAGCATGGCGTGCTAAAGTCCATGGGGTCGCAAAGAGTTGAACACGATTAAGTGACTGAACAACAATAACAGCAATTCATACAGTTATTATTTCCTTTATAATCAGAATAAAGGCAAATATGTCCACTGTCACTAGCACTATTAATATTACACTGGGATTTCTAGAAAATATAGTAAGATAAAAATTAAAGCAAACAGATTTAGATATATATAATTTGCATTTGAATTATTTGTATATTATATAAAAAATAATTAACTTTATATCTTTTAGAATGAACTTGTTAGAGTGATCATCAAGAAAAACTGCATTTGTGATAGCATCTAAAATCTACAAAGTTAGAAATAACTTGAACAATAAATACACAGACTATGTAAGAAATACAGGTATACGTGTATGAGTGTGTGTGTCTGTGTGTGTGTATGTGAAAGCTAGGTCACTGAATGAAGTCTGATTTTCTAGAGTAATTAGTTTTCTTGATGACTTTATAGATTAAAGATCTCCAAATCACTATCTCAGTGGAGTGTTTTTGGTAACTAGATAGAACAGTTTTAAGGTATACATTAAAAAAAAGAAAATATAAAAAAAGAATTAGATCAGCTGTGCAAGTTCAGTATGAAACTCTAAGACTTAAAATATCAAAGAGGTTGTTCTAAAGAGCAGCATACAGATTAAAAGATAATTATGAAGAGCCCTGAAATAAACCTTATAACATATGGGAACATAGTACATAACAAATGATGCCTTGCAAATTGATGATGAGGACATTTATTATTCTACAAATAATATAGGATAAAACCAGTATTTGCCTTATACTATATACCAAATTAAACCATATGTATTTCAGTCATTAAATTTCACATTAAGCCACAAAACAATGAGAAGAAAATACAGATAAATATTTAACTGAAGATAGTTAAGTTAGTCCATTTTTCTGACATTTTTGACAATCCTATTATTTTAAGCTCAGACTTATTTGAAAATTAAGTGACTAGCTATGAAGCCTCTCTTTGTTGGGGGGGAGGGAAACATATATGCATACATAAACATCTTGCTTATAATTATATTTAATATGTAAATATTGGAGAGGGGATAAATGAGTAGAGGATAAAGAAAAGTATTAACAGTAAATAATGTAGACTACTCTCATTCCTTCCCCAGAAATCAGTTTCTTTTAGGTTATCCCAATGGATTCCTGAATTAAACTGAATCCTGCTTAAATTTCAGAATAATAGAAAATGAGAAGGTTATGGGTTTGAGGCAGCGTGGGGTGGAGGGTAGGGGAGTATAAGTTTAAGTGTATTCTCAGTATACACTCAGTCATATATATTTTCAGTATACACTCAGTTTAAATGTAGTCTCTTCACTTCTCTTTATAAATGAATCCCCTCAACAGCCATATTCTCCAGAATATTCAAAAAGTGGTGCTATAAACTGAATGTTTATGTTCACCCATAATTTATATGATTAATCCTAACTCTCAGTGTGATCGCTTTAGAAGTTGGGATTTGGGGGAGTTTATTACATCATGAACATATAGCCCTTATGAATGGTGTTAGTGCCCTTATAAAAGAAGGCTCCAGAGAGTTCCTTTTCTTCTTCCCCCATGTAAGGATATGCCTGCCCCATGTAAGAAGACTGCCTGTCTATGAACCAGGAAGCAGGCCCTCACCACACACACCCAGCCCTGCATCTTGGTCTTGAACTTCTCAGCCTCTAGAATGGTGAAAACTAAATGTTTGTTGATCATAAACCATGTGGTATTTTGTTATAGTAGCTTAAACAGACTAAGACAAGTGATAAGAGGACAATAGTATAAAATATGAGTGAGAAAGAGGGATGCTTGTAAACCACTAATGCTGACCCCTTTCTTTGGTTAATTAACACCTTTGATTCCTTCCAACATGAAACATCATTTCCTCCGCAAAGCATCCCCTAACTCCTTCAAAGTATCTTGAGTCCTGTGTTATGGAGTACCACCTTACCTTATGCTTCTTGTAACACTTACTATGCACTTCTAATTATTCTCTAGTGCCTGTCTTCTCCACAACACTCCATAGTACCTGAGAACAAGAAATATGTCTCTCTTTTTAAAAAATCACTGCTTTCTAGAGTCTATTCAATATCCAGCACACTCTAAGTACATGAATGATAGATATTGAATAAATAAGATGGCACAAAATTTAATCATTAATTTTCATGATTTTGCATAGTTTTTACTTTATCACTCAAAATCATTTCAACGATTAAGCTAAGCTCTGGCTCTTGGTCCTTAAAATAGAATATAATCTCAAAAATGGGGAAAATTCTAAAATCATGTGAAATATATACAATATATAAATCATATCCAGTTTGTCATTGAAATAAATTTAGTGAGTCTTCTAGGTGATAATATATAGCTTTGCTCTCTTTTATAATTCTTCATGCCATGTCATACAAACTGAGTGCCAAACTATGGGGCCCCCTGGTTCTATCCTGGGAACATCATCTGGGCAGGCATTGGATTAGTAGATATACAAAATCAAAGACGGTTCCGTGATGTGAGAGACCCTCTGGAATCTGAGGATAAAGTTTCAAAAGCCTTAGGAATGTTCTGGCAATGATGCACCGTACTCAAAATAGGAAAGACAAAACCGGTTATACTAGAGATTTTAAAAGATAAACTACTAGAGTCCTGATGACCTTCTGTATTATCAAACTGTTTCTCCTCTTAAAGATATTCTAAGAGGGATTCTCCAAAAGTCTAAAAATATACCTACAGATATTTTTTTTGGTAAATGGTATTTTTTATTAGCTAGTTTATGATCAGATAAGTTAAAGCTAATTGGACTTGGTATTTCTATGATAACTTATTTTAACATTTTCAGTGTTATAAATGAAGTAGTAATTAAAGAAAGATAAGTTAGTTTTCATCTCTCAGCTGGTAATGAGTGAATATTTAGATCTCTAAAAATTAGAAATTCATTAGTTAATCACCCAAGCCAAACACAACCAAGGAAAAACTTCTAGCAACCAATTTATGAATACTTGCTTTCAAAATTATTTTCTAGAATTTGACCCTCAGAATATATATTGGAATGTAAGTAGTTCTATTTCAAATTCTGTAAAACGTAGATTTCATAGCAGTGTCTAGAAAACTGAATACAAAGCATTTTACTTTGTCTTTTTATTCCTCTTAAGAAAGTTACCTACTGACCGAAACCATTAACAAGACAAAATAAATTCCAATATGTTTTCAGGTGCCTAGTAGGAGACAGAATTCAAATGAAATAAATGATAGAGGAATGCAGAGAATAACATTGAAACAACAGGAAAAAAAAAAAATATATATATAATTGTATTATATACATGTGTTGTGGCAATAAATGATTTTACTGTTTTTTATAGGTTCAGTTTTTAAATTGTTTTGATTGAATATAGCTGATTAACAGTGTTGTGTTAGTTCCAGGTGTAAAGCAAAATGATTCAATTAATCATATTATTTTTCAAATTCTTTTCCCTTATAGGTTATTGCAAAACATTAAGTATAATTCCCTGTTCTTTACACCAGGACCTTGCTGTTTATTTTATGTATAGCAGTGCGTATATGTTAATTCCAAACTCCTAGTTTATCCCTCTAGAAAGAGCCCTTGTGCATGATGATTGCTTACCAATAGTTGCATTAAACTCTAATGTGCCCAACTCTATGCTAACTCAAGTAGTGTCCTGGTAAATGCTTAAGAAACAACTTGGGAAAGAAGACACTATTCTGTAGTGTATACTTCCATTCTGGCTGATTTAAGACTACCAAAGTGCTGTCAGTGAGCAGTGTTGAAGAGTGGTGATGTGCAATAGCATACCACTAAATAACATTTCACCATACAAATACAATTGATGTAAATAGCCACACCAGAATGAATAATATTATGTAGTAAAAATAATTAGGAAGTGGTGGGTTTAGGGGCTTATTACCTTGCTTTCAATATAATTTAATTGTAAATTTATGTAATTTAATTTTCAGTAATGACTGTGTTTGACAACTGGCTTTACAAAACTGAAAATTTAACAATCAGTTCTGCAAGGCCAGTACCAGTCTACATAGCATGCCATATTTACCAACCACCCATCTTCCCACCAATTATATGACAACAATGAAAACATTTGGACTCACACACCAAACTAAGAGACCTCTACACAGAAGCCAAAGGGTCACAGCATGAATCTACGAAAACTTGTACTCAAGGTCACTATCAGAATATCTCATGACAATTTTCTATCCCTTTCTATAAACAATAGCAACAAGACTGTGATCATCTGTCATTTTAGGCCCAGAGATGTCATCAAGTTTAAAACCAGAAGCAGTGATATTGGAT
The DNA here is from genome assembly GCF_029378745.1 of Bos indicus. Classification (NCBI taxonomy): domain Eukaryota; kingdom Metazoa; phylum Chordata; class Mammalia; order Artiodactyla; family Bovidae; genus Bos; species Bos indicus. The sequence goes on from NC_091763.1 coordinate 40,229,721, forward strand.
ATAGGAATAAGGATGCAAGCCAAGACCAGACACAACAGATACATTCTGCTCTCTCTTCTCTCTCCATTTCCTGAAAACACCTGCTGACAAATTCTAGTCTTGTGAACAGAGCCCAAGATTCAGATTACTGAATGTTCTAATGATTGGCAGCTAATTGGTAGCAGATTGCTATTTCCTGAGTTAAGATTTTGCTTTGCTTCAGGCACTATGATAGGTCCATAAAGTAGATGGTCTCGTTTAATCTCACTGCCTTTTTAATTTAAGCCTTATATTTCCATTTTTAATAAGAAGAAACCAAAGCTTAAAAAAATTATGTAACTAGTCATTACCCACAGGCCATAACTAGCAAAGTAAGATTTGAGCTCAGGCTTCAAAAACTGTGCTCCTAAGGATTTCACTATTCTGCCTGCATAATTCATGATGATATTTATTGACAATAATAACTGACATTTGTTGAATGATAGTTATATACTTAGTACTATTCAGTGCCTTACATGTACTAACTCATTTAATTCTCATGACAACTAGACATTAATTAGCACATTTCCTCAATTCTAAGATATTATTGGTTGTAGGGAGTATTGATTTGATAACAGCATTCAAAGAAAAATAGGAGCATGATGTGTATCATTTTAAATGTGATATCGATAATACATTTGACCACCCCCCCCCAATATGGGGGTTAGGGACTTCCACTCTCCTTGAAGTGTAAAATTTGAGTATTGACTTTACAGTTCGCCATTCCTATCTGCAGTTCCACATCTTTGAATTTAATCAACCTGGGTGCCTATAGCACTGTAGTATGCATTTAGTGAAAAAAATCCATGTAAAAATGGACCATTTCAGTTCAAAACCATGTTGTTCAAGGGTCCATGGTACTATGCATCCCAAACTAATAAATATTTTAAGATATAAAGCTTAAGTCAGAGGACCAAGAAAATATGGTACCTAACCCTGTATTAACAAGGACACCAAAGGAAGAAAATGTGCTCAAGGACACACAAAATATAAGGGAGAATGGGATAGTGAAATTTTAAATTACCTGAAGACCTTACAGTTTCTCAAGGCTCCCAAATAAACTGGTATTTATTATTCTGACTTCTTTAGTGTATCAAAAAGCAGAGACATTATACTTTGCTGACAAAGGGCCATATAGTCAAAGCTATGGTTTTTCCAGCAATCATGTACGGATGTGAGAGCTGGGTCATAAGAAAAGCTGAATGCCAAAAAATTGATGCTTTCAAACTGTTATGCTGGAAAAGACTTTTTAGAGTTCCTTGGACTTCAAGGAGATCAAACCAGTCAATCCTAGAGCAAATGAGTCCTGAATATTAATTGGAAGGACTAATTCTGAAGCTGAAACTCCAATACTTTGGCCACCTGATACAAAGAACTGACTCATTTGAAAAGACCCTGATGCTGGAAGATAGAAGGCAGGAGGAAAAGGGAATGACAGAGAACAAGATGGTTGGATGGCATCACTGACTCAATAGACAGGAGTTTGAGCAAGCTTCAGGAGATGGTGAAGGACAAAGAAGCCTGGTGTGCTGCAGTCCATGGGATCACAAAGAGTCGGACATGGCTATGTGACTGAACAACTTCTTCCTTCCTTTTCCCCCTTTAAAGACTTGGTGATTACACTTAGCTCTACTGGATACTTCAGGATAATCTCCCTTTTTTATTTTTATTTTTTTAAGCTAATTTATTTTAATTGGAGGCTAATTACTTTGCAATATTATAGTAGTTTTTGCCATCCATTGACATGAATCAGCCATGGATGTACATGTGTCCCCCATCCTGAATGCCCCTCCTTCTCCCTCCCCATCCCATCAGCATATTAGTAACCTTTACTCCATCTGCAACCTTAATTTCCCTTTGCAATATAACTGAACATACCTATAGGCTCCATGAATTAGAACACAGATATCTTGGAGGGTTACTATTCTTCAAACTGTAGAAAAGACAAAGATGTAGCTTCACTTTGTTTCAACTAAAAAATAAAATCCTAGAGAAGAATTCCAGTCAACCTGGCAAGAGCCACCTCTCTATTCTAGCGATATCAATGGGATTGGGAGACAGGCAATATATCATAATTGACAACCCCAAGTAGAATCATGTATTTTTGAATTAGATGAGGAGCAGATGATTGAGAGAGGAGACAACTTTTCTCAGAATAAGGGAGACCAAATAATGTCTGTCTAGTGTCCTTCCATTTCACCCTAACCTCTTGGTACCTTTTAGGCACCCAGTGCTCTGCTGGGTCGTGTCCGGACTTCGGTCGTGTCCGACTCTGTGCGACCCCATAGACGGCAGCCCACCAGGCTCCCCCATCCCTGGGATTCTCCAGGCAAGAACACTGGAGTGGGTTGCCATTTCCTTCTCCAATGCATGAAAGTGAAAAGTGAAAAGTGAAAGTGAAGTCGCTCAGTCGTGTCTGATTCCGAGACCCCCATAATACCATCTGGTTCCTCCAACATCTTTTCACTTTCGCATACCCTTCATATCTTCTCTCAGATAGTACAGCCTTCTTGTCATTCTCTGCCATAGAAACCCTCATTCTTCTAAATATAACTCACAAGTTACTTCTTCTAGAAGAGAAGTAGATTTCTGGAACTGTCTAGTTCTCAAATATTCAAACCACTTACTACTAAATGAAAGTTTTAACAATCATGTTGTCATGATTCCAAGAGCAAATATTGTTCTTTCTCATTGCTTGAATAGTTCAGAAACCCTCTTGACTTGGAAGATTTGTTTGTACTTGTCTATCCTATTTCAAGAGTTACTTCAAGTGCTTTCCAAAAATCCAGGATATTTGGTTTTGCTTTAGAGAAATTTGTGAATGCAACGTTTACTTTCTAGTTTAAGTCTATCTATGGTGCTAATAGACAATAGTGACATTGTCTCTGGGCCATTTTACTTGCTTTTTTGCAAAGGAAAATTTAATCCTCAGAAGATTTTTTTATTATAAAGGCAGTCAGTGAATCAAAAATTAGATTTTATTAAAAATTACTTTCTAAACTAAATGATTAAATTCCAACATAAAAATCTACAAACGGTATTCTGGCATATGCTTAATCATGTTATTTTTTTTTTTAACAAAATGAAATTTTGTACACAAATTTTCTACACATATCAACATTAGTTCACCATTCCAGCATGGACTTCTTTGAAGTCCAGCAGAGACATCTAAGGACATTACTATGGTCTCAGAAAAGATGCCATCTCATCATAGACTGCTGCTGCTGCTGCTAAGTCGCTTCAGTTGTGTCCGACTCTGTGCAACCTCATAGATGGTAGCCCACCAGGCTCCCCCGTCCCTGGGATTCTCCAGGCAAGAACACTGGAGTGGGTTGCCATTTCCTTCTCCAATGCATGAAAGTAAAAATGAAAGTGAAGTCGCTCAGTCGTGTCCGACTCTTTGTGACCTCTTGGACTGTAGCCTACCAGGCTCCTCCGTCCATGGGATTTTCCAGGCAAGAGTACTGGAGTGGGGTGCCATTGCCTTCTCCTCATCATAGGCAGGTAGATTTAAAACCAACTCACTGTTCCATCAGGAACTTCTAAGAACATTACCATGTTCTCAGAAAAAGATGCCATCTCATCATAGGGAGGTAAATTTAAAAAAACAACTTCATGTTTAAATAAATGCAATGATCTATGAAGTCAATGTTTGGTAAAGACAAAATAATTAAATTAAACAATTGAGAATGTCAAAATGGTGACATATAACATAAAACTTTGATTTTTTAGCTTACAGATTTTTATCTGTGGGATGAAATACTTCATTTCTTCCCACGACTAACATTTTAAACTTTTTTTTAAATTGTAATAGTTATAGGCACTTATAGGGCTTCCCTAGTATCTCAGCTGGTAAAGAATTCTCCTGCAATGCAAGAGACCCCAGTTCGATTCCTGGGTTGGGAAGTTCCCCTGGAGAAGGGATAGGCTACCCACTCCAGTATTCATGGGCTTCCCTGGTGGCTCAGACAGTAAAGAATCCATCTGCAATGTGGAATACCTGAGTTCTATCCCTGGGTTGGGAAGATCCCCTGGAGGAGGGCATGGCAACCCACTCCAGTATTCTTTCCTGGAGAATCCCCATGGACAGAGGATCCTGGCAGGCTACAGGCCATGGTGTTGCAAAGAGTTGCACACGACTGAGCGACTAAACACAGCACACAGGCATTTATAATGCTTTTCTAATAACATACTGTTGGGAGTCATATAACTAATTTGCTAGAAAAGTAATTTCTCTTTTCTTCAGAAAAAAATCATAATAAAACACCATTAAGTCTTTTGTATGCTCTTTGTAAAAGTGCTCTGTCCTCTTAAATTGGTATCTGGCTAATAGTTGGTAAAATACTTCCTATATACTTTCAGTCTGATAACTGACACCTCTTTCTTTATTAAACTTTTAAAAGCTGAAGTTCCTCAGGGCTCTTTCTTTGGCCTTCTTCCTTTATCACTCCACACTTTTCCCAGGGCTTCGTTATCTTCACCAATGAGTTTATTTTTCCACTGTAGGTAGAAGAGTCTAAAATAGAAATCTGAATCCTATAATGTCATCTGACTTACTCTACCATTAACCATTTGCCTACTGGTAGCCCCATCCAGCGGAGAAGGCAATGGCACCCCACTCCAGTACTCTTGCCTGGAAACTCCCATGGACGGAGGAGCCTGGTGGGCTGCAGTCCATGGGGTCACTAAGGGTCAGACACGACTGAGCGATTTCACTTTCACTTTCACTTTCCTGCATTGGAGAAGGAAATGGCAACCCACTCCAGTGTTCTTGCCTGGAGAATCCCAGGGACTGGGGAGCTTGGTAGGCTGCCATCTATGGGGTCTCACAGAGTCGGACACGACTGAAGTGACTTAGCAGCAGCAGCAGCAGCCCCATCCAGATGTACTATAGCTACCTCATGTCCAGTGTATCCAGAATTAAACATACAATCTACTCATAGCCAGCAGGCTCCCTCCTATTGTTCCATTGGCAAAAAGTAACTTGGACTTCCACCTAATTGCTTAAGCCAGGAAGCAAATAATCATCTTTGATACTTCTCTCTCCTTTAAACTTTATGTCCAGTCTAACATCATGTCCTATAAATTCTATATCAAATGCATTTCAAGTGTTTTCACTTCTTACATGCTACCTAGACTCTGCATGTCAACATTATCTAAGTCTGAGCTATAATTCTTTAGCCAGAAAATCTGATGAGATCAGTGTTCTATTCAAATCACTTCCTCTTAGAGGTAAGAGAAAATGCCTACTCTTTGCTTTTATAGTGAAATTCAAACTTCTGAATATGATCCTCCGAAATTTGATTACTCTCTACACCCAAGCTTAACGCATGTTCTCCCTAGGTTTTTTCCAACTGTATCTGCCTTCATATCCTTTAAATGCATTCTATACTATTAAACTGTGAGCATTTGCATAGATGATTCCCTCAGCCTGGAATGTTCTGTCATTCCCTCTTCATCTAACAAAGTCCCACCATTCCTCACATCATGGCTTAGATATCAGGTCTTCATAGAAAAGTTGTCTGACTACAAGGTTAGATTGCATTATTCTGTTCTATTCTTTCTTTACCTATGTCTCAAAATTACAATGATTTGTCTCCCATGTAGGTTATTATAGAATAGAGAGTAGAGTTCCCCTGTGTGGTATAGTAGTAGGTCCTTGTTGATTATATATAGTAGTATGTACGGGTATATATATATATATATATATGAATCACTTTGCTGTACATGTGAAACTAACACTAATTTGTAAACCAACTATGAAAGAAAAAAGTGAAAGTGTTATTCGCTCAGTCATGTTTGACTCTTTGTGACTGCATAGACTGTAGCCTGCCAGGCTCCTCTGTCCATGGAATTCTCCAGGCAAGAATACTGGAATGTGTATCCATTTCCTTCTCCAGAGGATCTTCCCGATGCAGGGGTTGAACCTGGATCTCCTGCATGGTGGATAGATTCTTTACCACCTGAGCTATATTGATTATACTCCAATATAAAATAGAAATTAAATGAAAAAATAAACAAAAATAAAATTACAATGAAATAGTTAACTGATTATTTATAGTAGTGCACATTAGTTCTTTATTGTCTTTGCCCTCAGAATATAAACTCCATAGGAGATTATATCTATCTGCTGTATGAACTCTAACACTTTCTTTTACACAGAGGAAGAGCATCAATATAAATTTTTTGAAAAGATAATAAATGCATATAAAGATACTCTTTAATGTGTTACCTCTTCAAAGGAAATTTTCTTTATTAAGGGAGTAAATATAATGCCTTGGCTTTCTTCTAAAATGATAACCATAATCCACTTTCTTTAACTGCCTACTGTTCTCAGTCCTATTCTAATTCAGTTTGAAAGATAATTAATAGCAAGCTTATTCTCAGGTAGATCTGCAGTTGTTGCTCCACTTAAATAATTTTAAAACCTGATGCTTTTTGGAAAGTTGGAAATGTTTATCTTTAATTAATGCATTGGCCAATACTCAACTAGTAATGGGAAGATCCTGTAATGCTCTTTCTTACATGTGCATTCTGCCTCTCAAAACCAATGTGCTATGCCTCCAGTGATTTCTGCCTAAAACGTCACATTCAGTGTTGACAAACAGTTCTTTAAAGAGCTCAGAGTTTAGGGAGGACTATCAAAAAAAAAAAAGTAAAAACAGAGCAAAAACAAAAGTTATAATTGGACTGCCTTCACAGATCCAAGTACTTTATGATCTTTCAAAGGACAGCAATCATGTCTTATGCTTAGTACAACAACCTAAGACAGTTTAGACACTCAGTGTTTTTGTTGGCTTCTGAAGAACAGAGTAGGTAAATAATTATCTCTTTCTGGGAGATTCAGGCAAGATTTCACATTTGTGATAGCATTCAAGCCAAATCCTAAAACTGACAAAAAGTGGTATTGTGAGAGAGGAAGTTATTTCAGCTACAGGGAAGAGCAAATGCAAAGACATAGAGACTTGAAAGGGAACCACATGTTATAACAATGAGTGATTTAGAGCACTCTGAGCTTGGAACCCACTATATGGCAAGCAAAGAAAAGGCTGGTTAAGGTCACCCTGGAAAGCTCTTTTACCATGCCAGAGTGTATATTTTATATTCTGGGAAATGGTATGCCATTTAAGGTTTAAACAGAGAAGTGGAAGGCTCAGGGCTTCCCAGGTGGCGCTAGTGGTAAAGAACCCAACTGCCAATGTAGGACATAAAACACTTGGGTTCCATCCCTGGGTTGGGAAGATCCCATGGAGGAGGGCATGGCAACCTACTCCAGTGTTCTTACCTGGAGAATCTCAGGGATAGAGCAGCCTGGTGGGCTACAGTCCATAGGGTTAAATAATCATACATGACTAAAGCAACTTAGCACACACGTATGCACGTGGAATACTCATATATATTAAAAAACAAAAAACTTGGTGGCATTTCGAAGCATGGACTAAAAGGATAAATGGCTACAATTACTCAAGCAAGTAGATTTTATCTGTAAATTAAGGGTGAAGTTCAGGAGGGAACAGTTCTAGCAGCTCTAGAACATTTGAGGGGAGGCGGAAGTGGGGGGCACCAAATGAAGTGCTCAAATTAGAGATAGTTTAGAAGTTAACATCGTCTGGCATGTTGAAAAAGATAATTAGGGAACAGTGATATGAAGCAGTTACGAGTCTGAAAGAAAATTTGTTCATTTCTATCTTTTGGTTTTCATACAGATATGACTATTAGGAAAATAGGGGAGAAAAGAAGAGTTATTGGTGCATTCTCTCTACAATTCACTGTCTCCAACATCTTTTTATTACATTTTATACTTTCTATTCTCAGATGACTATCTTTCCAGATTGGCAGTATCAATTTTCTTTTGGAGGCTTTTGTGGGATAAAGGTAGAATATTGGTTCCAGGGAAAGAATATAGTATTTTCAGAACTTAACTAATACACTTTATACATGAATCATAATGTTATTTCTTAAATCAGAAAATGTTCATTCAGTAACTATTTTGAATCAGTTTGTTTAATAATCAAAATCAGCAAACATTTATTTACTGATTATATTATCTGAGTAAATACTCAATGCCCCAAGAGGGAAAAAGGAAAAGAAATAGCATAATTCCTCCCCTAGAAAAGGGTGTTTTCCATATTTTCAAAGTAAAATTAACTACCTAGAGTTATTCTACTCCCCAGCTTTCCAAGCCAATCTAATAACCACTACTTGCTCATAGGAAGGAAGTGGTTCCATTTAGGGCTAGCAGCCAAGAATTTTGCATTCCATTCTATTCACTGCTTCAGTAACTGATTTATTGAGTAATATTCAGTAGCTATTCTGCAAACTTTCCTTTTATCCTCTGGAGTGGGCATTTCACTGGAAATGCCACCATTGTGGACATGGCCTAGGGCATGACAGAGAAATGGGTGGAGACTAGAAATACATCTCTGACACATTTCAGGAATGTCCCTAGAGATGGCTCATTACTGAGTAGTTGAGCAGAGACATGACTCAGCCAGAGTTTCTGCAACTGGCTGTCTGAAGCGGCTATGAGAGTCCTGGCAAGAGTCATGGATCAGGCAGTGTTTCTTGGATGTAGAAGAGAAAACTGAGCCTTTTATTCAGAATCAGAGTTCTTTAATAACAATCTGATTATAGAAACTTACTTTTTGTCAGCACTACAGTATTAAGAAGTCTTCTGCTTACAATAACTTAGTCAAATATCATCAATTTATTTGAAACACATTGAAAACAATTATTTAATCAGTGGACTTTAGAATTTCTCTTTAGAATGAATTCATTAGAAAAATACCTTAATTTTTGCAGTTGAAAAGTGAGATATCTCTGGTGGCAAAGAGGTAACTAAAGGATATATAAACTTGTTTACTAAACAATAAATACTAACTTGGACAGGGAGGGAAAGGGAGAGGAAAGAGAAGAGAGAAAAGGAAAGTGATGAAACAGCACAGCAGAGAGAATGAAAGAAGTATGTCATAAATGACACTTGTCTATCAATTGTCATTGTATTGTCATATCAACTGTATCAATTGTCATTGTATCAAATGACATTGTATCACTTGTCAAGGATATCAGTTGTATAAATTTTTCTTGTAAGTGATACAATATGCTAGAGAATATGTATTTTGCATTGGGGTTTTGATGGTTTGATATTTATTTCAGGATTGTGTTCACAGTCTTGCCTGTGAAGAAGTTAAAAAATGTGTCTCTCAGTTGTGTATCATGGTATTATTCAGTGCCTGTTTCTTATTACAGAAACTGGACAGTTAAGGCCAAATACAGTCATTCTGTTTTATTGGGCAATAGTTGCATGATCTTCAGTAGGTAGGAATTTGTATGTCAAGGCTCATGTGACAAGTTCTTTATGGCTCTGAAATAAAACAGTAATTGGCTTTGCTGTGGCCTTTCTGCCTGTTCCTGGTACACTCCTTATAACAATGAATTCCTATTTATGAATCAAAAGATGATCAGTTTCTAGCTGTAAAATTAAATTTAGTTCCCCATGAAAGTTCCAGCTGTCCCTAAGTAAAGGAATTATCATTTTCCTCAAGCTAAAAATTCCAGTTCTGCCTAAGACAAAGCCTTGAGATGGGAGTTCCCACGAGGCTGCTTTTGGTCCAGGGACCTCTTATTAGAGTGCCAGTGAATTTCCACACACGTAAATAAACTCAGTTTTTTGTGTGTGTATGTGATAAAGATATAGTTCTATGTATTGATTCTTCATATCAAAAGATTCTCAGAGGAGACAATCCTAGAACTCCTGGTTCCAGAACAACTGCTCACAGCTAGTTTAAGTGTTCCTGGTTTATTAACCAGGACCTAGTAGAGTGGTAGGGGACTTCCCTGGTAGCTCAGTTGGTTAAGAATCCACCTGCAATGCAGGAGACCATGGATTGATTCCTGGGTCAGGAAGACCCACTGGAGAATAGATAGGCTCCCCATTCTAATATTCTTGGGCATCCCTGGTGGCTCAGATGGTAAAGAATCTGCCTGCAGTGCAGGAGACCTGGGTTTGATCCCTGGGTTGGGACGATCCCCTGGAGGAGGGCATGGCAACCCACTCCAGTATTTTGCCTGGAGAACCCCATGGACAGAAGAGCCTGGCAGGCTACAGTCCATGAAGTCACAAAGAGTCAGACACGACTGAGCAATGAAGCACAGCACAGCACAGCAGAGTAGTAACAGCAACAGAGGACACTAAGCAGATGGTAAATTTTAGCACAGAGTTGACTGAATACCTGAGAAGTATGTAGTCATCAGTGTGGGGGCTCTTCACACATTCGTTTGGATCCTTTTTACTTTTTCTGTGTGGAAGTGGTGGAGTGTTAATTATTTTTGTGTATTCAACAGCCTATCTTCTACCTCCTTCACAATGACAGAACACTGACAGATGCTGTGAAAACCAGCTTTCTTGCCTTCAGTCGGGGTACCTCTAAGGTATAATGTATATAACTCCAGAGCTCCCTGCATGATCAGGCTGACATTAACTTCTGCAGGACTTATGCCTTAGACCGAGTCTGCACTGTTGCTTGGCTTCCTTCCCTTCTCTCTCCTGCTGCTTCCAACTCTTTAACTAGTATCCCTCATGGTCATTTCCTTAATAAATCAGTTACACATATGTCCTTGGCTCATGGTCTGCTTCTTTGGAACTTGACCAAAACAGAGAGAGAGGTGAGTGAAAAGGAAGAGACAGAGAGAATAGGAATCTCCCAAGTACAAAATAGCAAAATATATTACTAGAAGGAGGATGGGAGAGAACAGGATAATCTGAGAAAAAAGAGAAGAAGTAGGGTGAAGGAAAGGATCAAAATGTAAGATACTGTAGTCTGGGACCAGACTTTATGGGACCTTCATTTAGGGATCCTGAAACATGGTGGTTAAACACAAAGTCCTGAACTCATGCTGATTGGGGATAAAGTTCCAACTTTGCCACTTCATAAGTGTTACCATTGGCAAGATATTTTACTCTCTAAGCCTCTACATTTCCACCTACAAAACATATCGACATGTTAACCCTTAAAAATACTTTTACATATGGAAAAAAGTTTTATGCCTAAAGGTATTTGTTGCAGCCTAATTTAGAGATATGTTTCCCATCTAGAGGCGATTTGGCCATATCTGTATACACTATTGTATGCACAGCTTGGAGATGGAGAAGCTACTAGTTACTACTGAGTAAAGATCAAAGTAAAAATTCTACAATGCAAGAGATAGTATCCTACCTTTATACCCAACAAAAAATTATTTGGGCCAAAATGTCAATAATTGCCAAGGTTGAGAAACTTTAATCTACACACACACCCACAAAAAGGACATGAAATTAAATAATTTTTAAAAAATAAGAATAAGTAAATTATGATGCATATCTTAGGTGAAATAGTGTATATTAAAATACATTATTTTAAAATATATATCATTAACTCCTTCGATGAAATTATAACAACAAAAAATGCTGAGAGTCTGTAAATATAGGTTCATTGATTCATTCAAGTCATAAACTTTGAGAGCGACCCCATGCCAGGCATTGGACTAATTAATTGTTGTAAAGGAGACAAATGTATTACTTTCATGAATTTACAGTCTACTGAAATGTCTAAAAAGGGCTATAGAAAGAAAGAAATAGAAAACGAGAGAGAGGGAAGGAATAAAGGGAGAAAAGAAGTAAAAAAGGAAGATACATAAAAAGTTATGGAAAATTTAATCATAACAAGTAAGATTATAAAGTAAAATGTCTGAGTCATTTTAAAAACGAATAACTAAAATATGATAAATAAATGAACAAGAAACAAATCTCTGAAAAACTGACATTTCAACTGAGATCTGAGTGACTGAAAGTTGGGAACTATGCAAGGATAAAGCAGAAAGCATCCCATCAGAGGGACCCATTACACTGAAGACCCTAAAGTGAGAGCAACGTCAGCAGTTTTGCAGAACTAAGTCAGTTCAATTCAGTTCAGTCGCTCAGTCATGTCGGACTCTTTGCGACGCCAAGAATTGCAGCATGCCAGGGCTCACTGTCCATCATCAACTCCTGGAGTTCACTCAAACTCACATCCATCGAGTCGGTGATGCCATCCAGCCATCTCATCCTCTGTCATCCCCTTCTCCTCCTGCCCCCAATCCCTCCCAGGATCAGAGTCTTTTCCAATGAGTCAACTCTTCTCATGAGGTGGACAAAGTATTGGAATTTCAGCTTTAGCATCAGTCCTTCCAAAGAACACCCAGGACTGATCTCCTTTAGAATGGACTGGTTGGATCTCCTTGCAGTCCAAGGGACTCTCAAGAGTCTTCTCCAACACCACAGTTCAAAAGCATCAATTCTTCAGTGCTCAGCTTTCTTCACAGTCCAACTCTCACATCCATACATGACTACTGGAAAAATCATAGCCCTGACTAGACAGACCTTTGTTGGCAAAGTAATGTCTCTGCTTTTGAATATGCTATCCAGGTTGGTCATAACTTTCCTTCCAAGGAGTCAGTGTCTTTTAATTTCATGGGTGCAATCACCATCTGTAGTGATTTTGGAGCCCAAAAAATCAAAGTCTGACACTGTTTAAACTGTTTCCCCATCTATTTCCCAGGAAGTGATGGGACCAGATGCCATGATCTTACTTTTCTGAATGTTGAGCTTTAAGCCAACTTTTTTCAGTCTTCTCTTTCACTTTCATCAAGAGGCTTTTTAGTTGCTTTCACTTTCTGCCATAAGGGTGGTGTCATCTGCATATTTGACGTTATTGATAGTTCTCCCGGCAATCTTGATTCCAGCTTGTGCTTCTTCCAGCCCAGCATTTCTCATGATGTACTTTGCATATAAGTTAAATGAGCAGGGTGACAATATACAGCCTTGACGTACTCCTTTTCCTATTTGGAACTAGTCTGTTATTCCACGTCCAGTTCTAACTGTTGCTTCCTGACCTGCATATAGGTTTCTCAAGAGGCAGGTCAGGTGGTCTGGTATTCCCGTCTCTTTCAGAATTTTCCACAGTTTATTGTGATCCACACAGTCAAAGGCTTTGGCATAGTCAATAAAGCAGAAATAGATATTTTTCTGGAACTCTCTTGCTTTTTTGATGATCCAGCAGATGTTGGCAATTTGATCTCTGGTTCTTCTGCCTTTTCTAAAACCAGCTTGAACATCTGGAAGTTCAAGGTTCATGTATTGCTGAAGCCTGACTTGGAGAATTTTGAGCATGACTTTACTAGCGTGTGAGATGAGTGCAATTGTGTGGTAGTTTGAGCATTCTTTGGCATTGCCTTTCTTTGGGATTGGAAAGAAAACTGACCTTTTTCAGTCCTGTGGCCACTGCTGAGTTTTCCAAATTTGCTGATATATTGAGTGCAGCACTTTCATAGCATCACCTTTCAGGATTTGAAAGAGCTCAACTGGAATTCCATCACCTCCACTAGCTTTGTTCATAGTGATGCTTTCTAAGGCCCACTTGACTTCACATTCCAGGATGTCTGGCTCTAGGTCAGTAATCACACCATCGTGATTATCTGGGTCATGAAGATCTTTTTTGTACAGTTGTTCTGTGTATTCTTGCTACCTCTTCTTAATATCTTCTGCTTCTGTTAGGTCCATACCATTTCTGTTGTTTATCAAGCCCATCTTTGCATGAAATGTTCCCTTGGTATCTCTAATTTTCTTGAAGAGATCTCTAGTCTTTACCATTCTGTTGTTTTCCTCTATTTCTTTGTATTGATCACTGAGGAAGGCTTTCTTATCTCTCCTTGCTGTTCTTTGGAACTCTACATTCAATGGGTATATCTTTCCTTTTCTCCTTTGCTTTTCACTTCTCTTCTTTTCACAGCTATTTATAAGGCCTCTCCAGACAGCCACTTTGCTTTTTTGCATTTCTTTTCCATGGGGATGGTTGATGCGTGTCTCCTGTATAATGTCACGAACCTCAGTCCATAGTTCATCAGGCACTCTATCTATCAGATCTAGTCCCTTAAATCTATTTCTCACTTCCACTGTACAATCATAAGGGATTTGATTTAGGTCATACCTGAATGGTCTAGTGGTTTTCCCTCCTTTCTTCAATTTAAGTCTGAATTTGGCAATAAGGAGTTCATGGTCTGAGCCACAGTCAGCTCCCGGTCTTGTTTTTGATGACTGTATAGAGCTTCTCCATCTTTGGCTGCAAAGAATATAATCAATCTGATTTTAGTGTTGGCCATCTGCTGATGTCCATGTGTAGAGTCTTCTCTTGTGTTGTTGGAAGAGGGTGTTTGCTATGACCAGTGCGTTCTCTTGGCAAAAGTCTATTAACATTTGCCCTGCTTCATTCCATACTCCAAAGTCAAATTTGCCTGTTACTCCAGGTGTTTCTTGACTTCCTACTTTTGCATTCCAGTCCCCTATAATGAAAAAGACATCTTTTTTGGGTGTTAGTTCTAAAAGGTCTTGTAGGTCTTCATAGAGCCGTTCAACTTCAGCTTCTTCAGCATTACTGGTTGGGGCATAGACTTGGATTACTCTGATATTGAATGGTTTGCCTTGCAAACGAACAGAGATCATTCTGTCGTTTTTGAGATTGCATCCAAGTACTGCATTTCGGACTCTTTTGTTGACCATCATGGCCACTCCATTTCTTCTAAGGGATTCCTGCCTGCAGTAGTAGATATAATGGTCATCTGAGTTAAATTCACCCATTCCAGTCCATTTGAGTTCACTGATTCCTAGAATTTCGACGTTCACTCTTGCCATCTCCTATTTGACCACTTCCAATGTGCCTTGATTCATGGACCTAACATTCCAGGTTCCTATGCAATATTGCTCTTTACAGCATCGGACCTTGCTTCTATCACCAGTCACATCCACACTGGGTATTGTTTTTGCTTTGGCTCCATCCCTTCATTCTTTCTGGAGTTATTTCTCCACTGATCTCCAGTAGCATATTGGGCACCTACCGACCTGGGGAGTTCCTCTTTCATTATCCTATCGTTTTGCCTGTTCATGCTGTTCATGGGGTTCTCAAGGCAAGAATACTGAAGTGGTTTGCCATTCCCTTCTCCAGTGGACCACATTCTGTCAGACCTCTCCACCATGACCCGCTCGTCTTGGGTGGCTCCACGGGCATGGCTTAGTTTCATTGAGTTAGACGAGGCTGTTGTCTATGTGATTAGATTGACTAGTTTTCTGTGATTATGGTTTCAGTGTGTCTGCCCTCTGATGCCCTCTCACAGCACCTACCATCTTACTTGGGTTTCTCTTACCTTGGACGTGGGGTATCTCTTCATGGCTGCTCCAGCAAAGTGCCGCTGCCCCTCCTTACCTTGGACAAGGGGTATCTCCTCACCACCACCCGTCCTAGCCTTGAACCTTATATGTATTACTGTGGTCTGCGCCAGAGCAACTTCAGCAGTTTGGGCATTGGCAGAAAGGCTGCCGACCGCCCAGGTTCTGTGGATTGAAATTTTGACTTTGCCTCGTATTGGTTTTTGTGATTTGTTTTGACTTTTTTGGAATTTTCTCGTGGCTGCTCGGCAGCTGAGCCACACGTGCATGTATTCCCAGTCCACCCTGGGGCTTGGCCAGTGACCCTGCACCCCCGTGGCCTCACGGGAAAATTCCAATGAATCTTGTGCTGGTGGGGCAGAACTAAGTATGAGGCACCAAAGAACAGTGTGGCTAATGATACAGACCATGAAGAAGGATAGACTTGACTTTGATTTCCTGCTCTGTGAGATATGAAGTGGGATGTTCAGTCTCTCAAAGACAGTTTCTTCAGCATTGCTCCCCTTTCTGTAATTGGTAATAAGACAATTTTTCAGGGTGATTGTGAAAATTAAATTAGATGATATGTAAAGTGCTAAGCATTGTATCGCTTACATAGAACTCAGTTTGTGTGTGTGTGTGTGTGTTCAGTCACATCCATGTCTAAATCTTTGAAACGCCATGAATTGTAGCCTGCCAGGCTCCTCTGTCCATGGGATTTTCTTGGCAGGAATACTGGAGTGGGTTGCCATTTCCTGCTCCAGGGGATGCAGTTTTAATTGAATAACAAAATCAAGATTTAAACATATACATAGGATACAAAATTAATACAAAAATAATATATCAATATTAAGCCTATACAATATGATATATAACACACACTCCTAGGGTACAGAAGGTATAATGTAATCTAACATGATATAGCATGACCTCTAAGATCTTTCTTATCCTGTGATACCAGGACGCTATGAATTCTGGTACAATGATAAATGACAAATAGCCTTTGACATATTAATGCATTTATTTCAGTTCTCTGGGCCAATGGAGAGCATATACCTTTTTTACTGGGATGTAGGAGTATGGTGGAAGCAAAACATCTGTTGATAATTTAACTTTACATACAAAAATAAAGATGACCAGGGTTTTACAATAAGTAGTTCAGAGACTGGGCAGCCCATAAAGGAACTTTTAAATACCCCTAGTGGAGAAAGACAAGGTGGTGTAGCCCTTACTAAAATGTCCATACATTAGATAGAGGCTATTCCTGACACTGGAAATATCATCAAATGGAATTTCAGCTCAAATGTACTGATCCAAAATTGGCTCACCAATATTCTTTTTATGCCATAATTTAAAATAACTATCTAATTTTATCAGTAATTCACCATTTGTATAAAAGCCATTTACAAATATTATTTCATCACATTGACAAAATAAATGAATCACAAGTGATGAATGTACCAGCTTTGCTTAACACAATTTAATTGAATAAAGAATGTAGGCCTAATGGTTTACAGAAAGTCACACGCAAATAAGATAAATTCAGGGTCAAGATCCACTTATAATCCATTAAAATGCCATTGAAATCATAGCCCTGCTCTACATGAGAAGGTAATTGTACTATCTAGTGATTTAAAAAGTCGTTATAAGAAGATGTAGAGAACTACATAGTCTTCAAGATTAGAGAATGCATGATAAATCTTATATGAATGTATTTAGTACTTATATTCTTACCTTATTATTTTAACAAGTTAGAAAGCATAGTGTGTAATAAAGCTGTATTTAAGTTCACATGTGGAATTAAATAGGAAGACTTACGTGGACAATTCCAAGATATGTTTTCCTTTCATATTTCAAAACTGCTTCTGTGAGCTCCTTAAAACTGTTGAAAAATATTGTTTGATTATACTATTGAGATGTTATTTAAAATTATGAGAACAATCTCTAACAGAAAGTTTATGTATGAAATTAAAATAAAATCAATTTAGAAGAGAGCTCAGAGATTTTTTTTTTTTTTAATTCAGTAGGTGAGGATCTGGGGCCCAGAGTTGAATGAGAGAAGATAGTCTTCTTTATACCACATATACTGTATTTCAAAATGGACGGGTTCAAAATTGAGAAAGGAGTACATCAAGGCTGTATATTGTCACTCTGCTTCTTTAACTTATATACTGAGTACAACATGCAGATGCTGGGCTGGATGAAGCACAGGCTGGAATCAAGATTGCCAGGAGAAATACCAATAATCTCAGATACACAGATGACACCACCCTGATGGCAGAAAGTGAAGAAGAATGAAAGAGCCTCTTGGTGAAAGTGAAAGAGGCAAGTGAAAAAGCTGATTTAACACTTAACATTCAAAAACTAAGATTGTGGCATCTAGTCCCATCACTTCATGGCAAATAGATGAGGAAAAAATGGAAACAGTGACAGACTTTATTTTCTTGGGTTTCAAAATCACTGAAGATGGTGACTGCAGTCATGCAATTAAAAGACACTTGCCCCTTGGAAGAAAAGCTATGATGAACATAGACAGTGTGTTTAAAAGCAGAGCCATCAATTTGCTGACAAAGGTCCATCTAGTCAAAGCTATTGTTTTTCCAATAGTCATGTATCATCTATGGATGTGAGAGTTGGACCATAGAGAAGGCGGAATGCCGAAGAATTTATGCTTTCAAACTGTGGTGCTGGAGAATACTCTTGAGAGTCCAGTGGGCAGCAAGAAGATCCAACCGGTCAATCCTAATGGAAATCAACCCTGAATATTCACTGGAAGGAATGATGCTGAAGATGAAGATGAAGATGATACTTGGCCGCCTGGTGGGAAGAGCTGACTCACTGGAAAGATCCTGAGGCTGGGAAAGTTTGAAGGCAGGAGGAGAAGGGGATGACAGATGATGAGATGATTGGATGGCATCATCAACTCAATGGACATGAGTTTGGGCAAACTCCAGGAGATAGTGAAGGACAGAGACCTGGCATGCTGCAATCCATGGGATCACAAAGAGTAGTCATGACTGAGTGACTGAACAATGAGTATCTTATATATTAAGCCCTTAAAACAACCAGCATCTAATAAGCAAGGCCTACAGAAAGCAATTTTATGAGCATTCCATTTTTCTTAATAAATTTTGCCAGTGTGAAACAATTTTTACCAGTGTTGAGGTGAGATGGAAGAACAGTAATTCCAAACAGAAAGCAAGTTGGGAGTAGGGAAACTTTGTTTACAATGGTAGATGGACTATTTTTATTTATATTATTCCCCACTGAACTTTACCTTAAAATTGATATATAACAACAAAACAATCAGAATGGGGCTACCTATAAGCTTTTGACAAATTTCTAGAAGACAGAAAGCAGATGATAAAGTGGTACTATTGAAGAAGGATAGAAAAATCTGTGGCCTAAATAATATGAGGAAAAAGTAACAGTAATTAGGAAAGAGTCAATATATGCTACAAACCTACAGGATGTTTTGGAACCGGATTTTCCAGTTACCATAAAAGGTGATGAGTAATTTATGGCAGATGGAATAGTTAATCTACTCTAGTTCTCACAATTGAATACAGAACACTTGACAGCTATCTTTTTAACTATGAGATCAAAAATTAACCTTTTAAAGTTCTTACATGTGTGGAAGTAGCCACCCTATAATAAGACCATCTATATTCTGATTTAAGGATCCAAATATGTAACAATTCAGCTTTCTGACCTTATCCTAAGCAAGCTGACAATGAGCAAATACCTCACACATCAGAAAAACTCATAGTCATGAGTCCACATAAATGGATAACCAAAGTTGACAAGAAAGTTTAGAAAAGTATGAACTATAAGAAAGCCAAGTGAACAGATGAATAAATGACCCTAAGGAAATGGATAATTAACAAAAGAGAATAAAATATCCAAGAATTTAATAGGGTCATTAGATTTTTATAAACAATATACTGCTTTCATAATATAAGATTCTATAACAAAGAAGTAGTCAGAGAACAGAAGATAGTACTTAGCAGTTAATAATTTATTGCACCTAAAATAATTAATTAAGAAGCTTAATAGATAAAGTCAAAGAAATTTCCCAAGAAGATAAAGGAGATAAAAGACAGAGAAGATCAATCCTTGGGACTGAACATCAAGCTAGTAAAAATCTCTAGAAAGCATAAAGAGAGAATATACAAGGAAAGGGATTAAAAAGAAATTAACAGATACTTCTGAAAGATGTAGGTGTTAAGTCTACAGATTAAGAGGACTAATTAATTGTTTAGCAGAGTATGTGAAAAAGATACACCTTTAGAAAAGTGTTATAGAAGCTCAGTATAGCAAGGACAAAAAGGAGTTCTTAAAAGGTCAAACTGCTTAAACTACAAAGAAATAATATTCAAACTACCATCAGACTTCTTAACAGCAAAATTGAAATCTGGAATAAAGTGATATATGCCTTCAAATTTGGTCAGTTTTCATCCTGGACCATATGGAGAGAATGGTGAACAGAATAAAGTCACTGCCACACAATTAAGCTATCAGGAGGTTACTTCCCATATAGCCCTTTTTTAGGTGGTTCCTTAAGTGTATGTTCCAGAAAAAAAAGAGAAATAAATGAATAAACTAATATCAAAAAAATGAAAACAAACATATGGAATATAGAAATAAAGAATTCAATCATCGAGTCATATAGATATGGACCAAAATGTTTTATAGATAAATCAGCCCATATTGGAGAAGAAGAACAAGTTAGAGAAGGAAATTACTTCATGAGGTAAAAAAAGAAGATTTCATAGGTTTGATATTTTGAGAATTTTAAAGAACAGAAAATGTAAAAGTTACAAAAAAGAAAGTCACCTAAACTACAGGAAAAATATAAATGATGGTATGAAAGAATGAATGAAACTAGGTAGAAAAGAAAATGTTCTCACAGTATGACATAGTTCCATGGTAAACACTATTTAGATGAAAATGAATTCAAAAAAAATACCTCATATTGCCTTTTGATTTTAAAACTAAGCTATAGGTGGAGACCAGAAGGGTCACTTATTGCTATGGAACAGAATATATTATAACCAACCTTGACAATAAATAAGAAAATGCTCAAGTGACTGAAGAGAGGAAGTTGGAGAAGAGCTGGAGGAGAGGCTGTGGGTGGTAATAACATACAAACTTTAAACAATGATTCAGGAGATACTGGCTATTGTTGATGGAATAAGGAGTGAAAGTATAAGAATATAGTTTATAATAAAAATGTTACTAAAAGAGTAACAAAAAGTGATAGCAGTTTCTCTTTTAAGGGATAGAAGATTGAAAGTAAATTAAATATTGTCTGAGATCTCTGCTTCCACCAATCAGTCATTCCATGAACACAAAAGATAATCTCTAAAATTAAGAAATATTAACATAGGCCTTTATACGTGTTTAAAATGGGACTAAACAAAGAGAGTACTTGGGCAGAGAATTGTAAGTCCATCTTTACTATTTTCTTTTAAAATTGTTACTACTTTAAAAAAAATACTTCCCTGGTGGCTCAGACAGTAAAGCATCTGCCTACAATGCAGGAGACCTGGGTTCAATCCCTGGGTCAGGAAGATCTCCTGGAGAAGGAAATGGCACCCCACTCCAGTATTCTTGCCTGGAAAATCCCATCGACAGAGGAGCCTGGTAGGCTACAGTCCATGGGGTCCCAAAGAGTCGGACACGACTGAGCGACTTCACTTTCACTTTTAAAAAATAAACTTTCTATTTTGTAATAACTTTAGATTTACAGAAAAGGGGCAAAAAGTAGACAGAGTTCATATACACTTGACCAGTTTCCCCCATTAATAATTTACATTACTATGATACATTTATCAAAACTAAAAAACTGACATCAGTGCATTGCTGTTAACTGAACTCTAGACTTTATTTGGATTTCACCAAGATTTTCATAAACATCATCTTTATATTTCAGATTCAAGGTAGCACATTGCATTTAGTTGTCAGGCCTCCCCAGTCTTCTTTGGTTTGTGGCAGTTTCCCTGTCTTTGTTTTTATAACTTTGACAGTCTTTAAGAGCGCTGGTCAGGTATTCTGCATAATGTCTTCTCATCTTGGTTTATCTGTTGTTTAGTGACAATTCGACTGAGGCTAAAGGTTTTAGAAAGATACAACAGAGATGAAGAGTCCCTGTCTTCACACCATATCAGAAGTACATGCTATCTAGATTACATCATTCATGGCATTATTCTTTTAGGGTTAAGGTAGTGTTTTCTATGTTTCTCCACTGTACACTCTATTTCTCCTTTTGATGTTCTGTTCTTTGAAAGTAAACTATTAGGTCTCAGTTCAGTTCAGTCGTTCAGTCATGTCCAACTCTTTGCAACTTCATGAATCGCAGCACGCCAGGCCTCCCGGTCCATCACCAACTCCCGGAGTTCACTCAGACTCACGTCCATCGAGTCGGTGATGCCATCCAGCCATCTCATCCTCTGTTGTCCCCTTTTCCTCCTGCCCCCAATCCCTCCCAACATCAGAGTCTTTTCCAATGAATCAACTCTTCACATGAGGTGGCCAAAGTACTGGAGTTTCAGCTTTAGCATCATTCCTTCCAAAGAACACCCAGGACTGATCTCCTTTAGGGTAGACTGGTTGGATCTCCTTGCAATCCAAAGGACTCTCAAGAGTCTTCTCCAACACCACAGTTTAAAAGCATCAACTTCGGCACTCAGCTTTCTTCGCAGTCCAACTCTCACATCCATAACATGACTACTGGAAAAACCATAGCCTTGACTAGATGGACCATTGTCAGCAAAGTAATGTCTCTGCTTTTGAATATGCTATCTAGGTTAGTCATAACTTTCCGTCCAAGGAGTAAGCGTCTTTTAGTTTCATGGCTGCAATCACCATCTGCAGTGATTTTGGAGCACAAAAAAATAAAGTCTGACACTGTTTCCACTGTTTCCCCATCTATTTCCCAGGAAGTGATGGGACCAGATGCCATGATCTTCATTTTCTGAATGTTGGTTGGGCTTTAAGCCAACTTTTTCACTCTTCTCTTTCACTTTCATCAAGAGGCTTTTTAGTTCCTCTTCACTTTCTGCCATAAGGGTGGTGTCATCTGCGTATCTGAGGTTATTGATATTTCTCCAGCAATCTTGATTCCAGCTTGTACTTCTTCCAGCCCAGCATTTCTCATGATTGACTCTGCATATAAGTTAAATAAGCAGGGTGACAATATACAGCCTTGATGTGCTCCTTTTCTTATTTAGTCCAGCCTTAACTTAGGATAGGGACAGGAATTAGTTTACCTCTTGTAGCATGGAGTATCTACACATATTATTTGGAATTCTTCTGGGAAGAAACATTTATTTATTTATTCAGTCATTTATTTATATCAGCATGAACTCATGTATACTTATTTTATAGTTTAGTTTATAACCCAGCTATTTGGACTTCCCAGGTGGCGCTAGTGGTAAAGAATCTACCTGCCTATGCAGGAGATGTGGGTTCGATTCCTGGATCAGGAACATCCTCGAGTAGGAACTAGCACGTCACTCCAGTATTCTTGCCTGGAAAATTCCATGGGCAGAGGAGCCTGGCAGGCTATCGTCCATGAGGCCGCAAAGAGTGGGACATGACTGAATGACTGAGTACACACACACCATGTTATTAATTTTATTGCTCAAATTATTCTAGTTTAAGCCATTGGGAACTCTTTTAAGTTAGTCATGTCTCTTTGAAGTATCTCCATCCTTTCATTTTTGAACATTTCCTTTTCTTTGGAACTATAAGATGATCTGGGTTTATTTATTTATTTTTTTAACCCTGATCCTAGAATCAGCTATTTCTCCAAGGATCCATGGTACCATTTTATTGGAAAATAATGTTTTGAAGCCAAGATCTAGGTCTTGGATGTGCTTGCTGTTACTGTGTGTTATTGCTTATCAATGTATATAGCTAGGTGATACACACACACACACACACACACACATATATATATATATACCAACTATAACCCTTGAGGATATATACATTAGGGATCTCCAGAAAAATAGAACTAGTAGCGTGTGTGTATCATAGAAAGAGATTTACTTTAAAGAATTGGCTTATGCAGTTAATGTGGACTGACAAATACAAAATCTGCAAGATGGCCCAGCAGGCAGAAGACTCAGAGAAGAACCAGTGTTGCAGTTTACTAGCAGTGGTCATCTGCTGCAGAGTTCTTTCTTGCTCAAAGGATGACAGTCTTTTTGTTCTATTCAGGCTTTCAACTGATTGGATGAGTCCCACCCATTTTATGGAGAGCAATCAGCTTTACTCACAGTCCACTGATTTAAATATTAATTTCATCCAAAAACATTCTCAGAGAAACATCCAGAATAATATCTGGCCAAATATCTAAGCACAGTTGTCCAGTCACGTTGACCTATAAAGTTAGTCATCTTACATATGTATCTATAACTGCTTCTGTTTCCATACATATTTTTATGTATTTATATGACTGGTGTGTTACCATCCATGGGGTTACAAAGAGTCAGACAAGACTTAGCTACTGAACAACAACAACAAATATAAGTTTGTTGTGATAGTTCTGACTCTTAGCCAGTCTCAATGATATTTTTGTAAATATGTCTTAATTTTTTAGCTAAATATTTAAGACATGAAACATCTTGACTTTCATTAATAAATGTGAAATTGAGAATTTTATGTTATATGTAATTAGAAAATGTTTGAAATTAGTGAAGCAGAGAAATAATCAATGACTCCTAATACATGTTAGATATTTAATATTTTTTTATTTTGCTTAAACTATACAATTATGGGAGGGAAACATCATTGATAAAATTGTTGAAGTCAGAAATCTTCAGCTCAGGGAGAAGAGAACTTGTCTAAATCCTCACAGAATGTTAATTTATAACAAACAGTATAACTCAGAGGAAAGAAGATGGAACGGTGCAAGGAGCAGGAACCAAAAATTAGTTAACATTAAATTTCTGCTGTAACAAAGTGCCTCAAACTGGACCATTTAAAAATGACAGAAATTATTCTGTCACAGTTGTGAGGTTATGAGTCCAAAATCAAGGTGTTGAGAGTTCCACGTTTCCTCTGGACTCTCTATAGGAAAATCCTTCCTTGTTCCTTTCAGTTTCTGGTAGCTCCAGGTGCTCCTTGGTTTGTGGTAATGTAACTCCAATCTGTCACCATAATTCATATGACCTTCTTTTTTTAAAGACACTAGTCATATTGGATTAAGGACCCACTCCAATGACCTCCTTCCAACTTATCTTTGCAAGGACCCTATTTCCAAATAAGATCACATTCACAAGTATGAGGGTTAATACCAGCATATCATTTTGAGGGGTACAGTTCAATCCACAGTTCCTCCCAAGTAATGCTGACATAATTTAAAAAAGCACTGAAACTATAGTCAGGACAATGTGATCATGACTTACATAGAGAAAAGATGTCCAACAGGATGTAGCAGGGTCAGACAGTGATGACCTAAGGGAGGTGGAAAGGAATGTAGATTCCTGAGTACTACATAGTGTTACTCCTGTTTTCATTCAGATTTATTCCCTTGCTTAGCTTTCCTTGTTTTTAAATCTTATGTAAAGATTATAAAGTAAGATATGCTGAAGTAACACACTGTAAATGCTAACAGAGCTATTCCTTGCAAAATGCAAACTTACTTCATACAGCTTTCTGTTAGAAAGTATCACCATTTACCTGGACTTCCAACCTTCTTTGGCATTGTGCACAGCAACACTTTGTTTCCTTAGAGACATCCATATATAATAGCAGACAGGGAGGTTTTGACTCAAAAGTAGAAGAGAAAAGAGACAAGGTACCTGACTGTAAGAGCGTTAAACATTTCAAGAAATGCTTTTATACTAGTGGAGGACCTCCTTTGGGTTAAACTATTATATAAATTGACAAGTTGAGTAAAATATGGATCATCTACGTGACTCGATTAATTACCAGGTTGAAATCTGAGAAAAGTAGATTTATACTTAAATCTATGCCAATCTGTGATTTTGTATCATAACTTAAAAATAGTGAAACTGAGCAGTGAACGGGTTATTTTTTCTAAGTCTAAATATGAGGAAAATGCTAAACTTTAAAAGTAAAGCACATTTGTTTGCCCTTCAAAATCTGAAAAGATAAAATCATAACACATGCAAAAACTTCGCTGAATATTAGCCAGTGAATTGTTGAAGCAGTCAGTGTTTAAAATATTGCTAAAGGCTACTTTCTCTCCTATAAGTAAATTATTGTGTTTCAATTTGCAGATACTCTCATCATGTTTTGGTTTCACTCAAATAATAATCCTAAAATAATTTTAAAAATCTGATAAGGGAGGAAATGCAAAAAAAAAAAAAAAAATAATGGAACATTTTGGAGTTAAGAGTGCCTTAAATGAAAATGAAAGACTATAAGAATCAAACATTCATATTTCGTATAAAAGTGATATACAACCAAATCATACCCCGGGGTATCAGGGTATGTATGTGCATATCATGTTAAAGTATACACAGAACATAAAGTCCATGGAGAAACAATATATTGTGACCAAGAGCTTATGCACACTCAAGAGACTTAGAGTGAAAGTCTCTCAGTCATGTCTGACTCTTTGTGACCCCATGGGTAGTCCATGGAATTCTCCAGACCAGAATACTGGAGTAGGTAGTTGTTCCCTTCTCCAGGGGATGTTTCTGACCCAGGAATCGAACCAGGGTCTCCTGTATTACAGGTGGGTTCTTTACCAGCTGTGTTACCAGGGGAGCTCCCAAGAGAGACTTAAATGGAAGTCAAATAATGAAATATTTCCTAATATCAAAAATTGTTGCCTTTTAGAAACCTTAACAGTTGGTCTATATATTAAATAATGAAATATTTCTTATGTCAAAAATTGTTGCCTTTTAGAAACCTTTATATTTGGTCTAGTCGGACATGACTGAAGCGACTTAGCAGCAGCAGCAGCAGCATACATATATCCATAGACAAAAGACAGCATCAATAACTGGATGAAAGCTCTAATTTGTATTTTCAAAACTGAGGTGATACCTTCAGTATACCTATGTACTAATAGAATTATATTATCTTTTAGTGTTTATTCTTAAACTGTAGATCCAGAGTCAGAATATTCCTAGAAACTTTTAATATTTCTTCAAAATATATGGGTATGTATGGGGATAGGGGAGGTGGTGTTTTTAACTCCAGGAAAATAAATAGTTCATTCTGAAAAGAAAAGTTCTCCATATAAAAATCTTACAATGTAATGAATTTTCTGGGGTTACAGGTGCACATTTATACTTTCTAAGGGATCGATAGAAAAATATCCAACACTAGCACTTAATTCTATGGCTGGAGTTCAATGTCTCTCAATAAGATTTTATAAAAAGAAACTTGTACATTTTATAACATTTTATAAAAGTTTTATAAAATCTTTGAAGTTTATAAAATTTATCTTTTATAAAAATTTCATATTTTCTATTATGAAAAATACAGGAAGTACAAATGCTTTTTTTTTCCTAGCTGATATGAATTTGCTGTAGATAAATAAAAATAATATACCATGTGTTCCTGAAATAATATGCTTATAATTATAAATGTTTTACATTACTTTACTCATCATAGAATTTTATTTTTAATTAATTAATTATGGGTGTGCTGGGTCTTTGTTGCTGCATGCAGGCTTTCTTTAATTGTGGTGCATGCACTTCTCATTATGGTGACTTCAGCAATTTGTGGCTCACAGATTATAGAGGGAGGGCTTAGCAGTTGTGCTGCGAAGGCTTAGTTGCCTTGCAGCATGTGGAATCTTCCCAGAGCAGGAATCAAACCTGTGTCCCTATGTTGGCAAGTGGATTCTTAACCACTACACTATCAGGAAGACCCTTCACAGAATTTTAAAACTGAATTGGTATTATTGGTGTTATTTTTTATAGCTCTTAATTTAAACCATAGATATTTTCTGAAAATATATATGCTTTTAACATGAATGCCAACTAAATAAAATTTTTGAATAGATTGAAGAACCCTTTGATAAAGTAAGTTTTTAAAACTCATGCTACTATTACAGCATTAGATAATCCAAGATATTTAATATATATTTTGTTAAATGATATATATTTAAAAGTAATGAAATTGGGATGAAATCTACAGAATATGAAAATAAAATTTGTAGGAAGTTTAAATCTTAAAATATTGTATTCTTGTTGCTTCAAATTAAGACCTTGGTAGAAGAAAGCTTAAATGAAACAACTCTAGAGTAAAACATGAGAAGAAACAAAATTATATTCAGTTATTGGAAATAGATATTTTTTCCCTTTCTATGTCAAGAATTGCTGCTACTAAGTTCTTTTTAATCATGTATGCTGTTATTTTTATGTTTAATGTGATAGGAGTTTCCCAGAACCTTGTTTTAAATTTTAAACAGAGAACTCAAAACATGTTTTCTGAATTTTAATTTTAAACCTCAAAGTTTAAAATTTGAATTAATTCATAGCACATGTTCTTATAGCAGTTGATTATCAAGAATGAAGCCAATTCAAATGTTCTCACAGATTTTACAAACTCAAATTAAAATTCAAATACAGCCTGAAGAGGAAAATACAAACATAATTACCTTTGGGAGTAAAGTTATGAACCTTGGAAAGTAGTTACTTAAAAAGTCAGTAAGAAACTCTATGTATTGAAATGAAACACTATTAGTAACAATAAAATATATTGTTTAGGCTTCTTCAGGTCCACAAAACATTACTGAAAGAAAAGTTTGATGGATGGTATGGGGAGGGAGGAGGGAGGTGGGTTCAGGATGGGGAACACATGTATACTTGTGGCGGATTCATTTTGATATTTGGCAAAACTAATACAATTATGTAAAGTTTAAAAATAAAATAAAATTTAAAAAAAAAGAAAAGTTTGATGTAGTTAATTGAGCAACCATTTATCAAGCAGTCACTGTGTGCCGACTTGGCTTTGCTCCCGGCTACAAAAGGTCTAGAGGTCTATGTCCTGTCCTGTGGCAGTGGAGTTAGTGGAGAAAATTTTCACGTGATGGTAACATAAAATATACAGCAGAGACTTCCCTGGTCGCCCAATAGTTAAGAATCTGCCTGCCAGTGCCAGGGACACGGGTTCGATATCTGGTCTGGGACGATCCCACATGCTGCAGAGCAACTCAGCCCGTGCGCCACAACTACCGAAGCCCACGCCCATAGAGCCTACGCCCACAGAGCCCGTGCTTCACAGAAAGAGAAGCCACTGCAGTGAGAAGCTTCCACACCGCAAGGAAGAGCATCCCGCTCTCACCCCAACTAGAAGAAAGGCAGCAGCGCAACAGAGGCTCAGCACAGTCCAAAAAACAAATACATATTTTTTTAAAAGTATACAGCAGAGGGATAAACAAATTTATGGAAATAATGAGAGAGAAGGTGTTATCATACATTATAATATCTAACCATCAAGCTAACAGTAGTTGGTATAATTCTCATTTTAAAAATAATAAAAATAAAACTGGAAATCACACAATACTCAAAATAGTAAGTTAATGTATCAATAATATAAATAAAAATCTCTTTGACATCAAAATTGATATTGTTATCATTTTATGTATAATATCCAAGGCTTCACTAATGTTTGCCTAGGATTGTAGGAGTGTTCTATGGAGAGGATTTGAGGTAAGTCTCAATGAATGAGAAAGAATTTGCCAAGTGGGTGAGATGGAGGAGAACAGAGGAAATGGCATGTGAAAACCAGAAAAGGTGACGAGGTACAGTATGGCCAAATAATTGTAAGGCGAGGCATTTGATACATAGAAGTTTAAGGAGCAAGGGGAGGGAATAGGTGAGAGGGGAATGCAGGATTATCTTGGACCAGTCAGTGAAAGGGAATGTCTGAGCCATGAAAATAAGCTGGAACATTATCCCCAGTGAATGAACAAAAGACTATTCAGAAACCCTGGTGACAACTGGCGTAACAGGTAACCTGTAACTTGCTTGCCATTTAAAAATCAGGTTTGACCTTCCTTATATCACTGAACCTCATGTTACTTAGGCTTGAATTCACTGTGCAGATTTGTTTCTGGATTGGCTTTTACTGTATTTACACAAGTAACAAACTAGACTTAAAGGAAGAGAACTAATTTGTTAATATATAACTATAAATGTGTTTGGATAGATGATAAATTATTCAGGAATTTTGTTTCATAATTGTGTGGTCCTTTACCTAGTCAATTTATTATTAATTCCTTCTTCTACCTATATTTCCTGAAATACTTCTCCATTTATATTTCAAGGCTGTTCATTAATCATCACAGTTCTAGCTATTCTATAAATGCAAAGGAGAAATACATAGTGATTTTGCTTGGAAACTTGCTATAATTTCATGGTGATAATAAAACATCTGAATTTATAATTCAGATGTGTGAGATAAAGTGTTTAGTATCCAAGAAAAACAAAAAACTTCTTCAGGACCTAAATAGCCTAGGAGGAAAGGTAAAGTTTTCCACTTCTTACTGCTTACTGGACTGAACCAATATACTAACAGTAGTGAGAAGTGGACTCTGAAACAGGAAGATCTGAATTCACTGCATAGAGACAGGCCCCAACTAAGAGCAGCTGACTCAGTTTTTTGCACTGGCTTTCTGTTTGCGTAATGTAAGCACTTATATTTTCTTTTTACGACCATTAAGGAGTTTAAAAGAACTAGTCTTTGTAAAATATCTATTAAATAACATGTGCGTATGTGCTAAGTTGCTTCAGTCGTGTCTGATTCTTTGTGACCCCTGGGACTGTAGCCTGCTAAGCTTCTCTGTCCACTGAATTCTCCAGGCAAGTATACTGGAGTGGGTTACTATGCCCTCCTCCAGGGAGTCTTCCCAAACCAGGGATTGAACCCACATCTCTTATATCTCCTGCATTAGCAGGCCGGTTCTTTGCCACTAGGACCACCCGGGAAGCTCATTAAATAACATATTCTCTTCTAACTCATACTCCTTTTTCTGGTCTAAAATTCAACAAGCCCATTGCAATGGATACAATCCATCAAAGAAAAGCTATTTTGCTGAAATGTACCCCAAAGTTGCATATCTTATGTCACATTTTTTTTAAAAAAAATGAAAATTCTTTATCTGCTTTAAAGTTTTTAAATGCCACTTGAAATGTCAAAGCACTAAGTACCATGACTAAAATTAATAAGTAGTTGATGCTTTTTAAATTTATTGCACAGCCTTCTCTATCTCCCAGAGATCAGTGGTAGAGAAGATGACTTTGTCATGTAATTTTCATTATGAAACTGCCTTTGTTAGGATGTAAAAGTTGTTTATACAATTTAATATTCTACTTTCTAATCAACCACTTAAGGTTCATGAAGAATAGAAAAGTAGTAAAATTAGAAGATAACGTGGAAAAGGCCTTTGACTAGGTTAAAAAACTGTAGATGGGAATCAGCTATAACTAACAATCCTGAACTCATTGCTCCAGTTGGTAATTATTTTTGAGCCTTGTTACACACATCTGACAATCAGAGGTACTCACATAGGCCTCTTGTAGCTCTCCTGTGAGAACATGTGGGAAAGAGTTTTATACTGCCAGATAGAGAAACAGAGCTCAGGATACAATAGATCTAGCAAAGCGGTTTGCCTTTCTTAAGCAAAGTCTGATGGTGTGTGTGTGTGTGTGCATATATTCAATTAGCAAACTATTTATTAAGGAACTATCATTTACTTTGCAACTGCAGTTGTTGTTGTTGCTCAGTCGCTAAGTCCTGTCTGACTCTTTGCAACCCCATGAACTGCATCTTGCCAGGCTTCCTGGTCCATCACCAACTCCCAGAGCTTGCTCAAACTCATGTCCATTGAGTCCGTGATGCCATCCAACCATCTCATCCTCTGTTGTCCCCTTGTCCTCCTGCCCGCAATCTTTCCCAGCATCAGGGTCTTTTTCAGGGAGTCAGCTCTTTGCATCAGGTGGCCAAAATTTTGGAGCTTCATCTTCACCGTCAGTCCTTCCAATAAATATTCAGTATTGATTTCCTTCAGGATTGACTGGTTTGATCTCCTTGCTGTCCAAGGGACTCTCAACAGTCTTCTCCAGCACCACAGTTTGAAAGCATCAGTTCTTTGGCACTCAGCCTTCTTTACAGTCCAACTCACATCCATACATGACTACTGGAAAAAGCATAGCTTTGACTAGACAGAACTTTGTTAGCAAAGTGATATCTCTGCTTTTTAATACACTATCCAGGTTTTTCATAACTTTTCTTCCAAGGAGCAACCATCTTTTAATTTCGTGGCTGCAATCACCATCTACAGTGATTTTGGAGTCCAAGAAAATGAAATCTGTCACTGTTTCCACTTTTTTCCCATCTATTGTCATGAAGTGATGGGACCAGATGTCATGATCTTAGTTTTTTGAATGTTGAATTTTAAGCCAGCTTTTTAACTTTCCTCTTTCACCTTCCTCAAGAGACTCTTTAGTTTCTCTTCACTTTCTGCCATGAACAGAATGAAAACGCAACTGCAGTTGTTTATAGTTGATCCTGAAGACAGATACTACTCCCCTCATGAAGTTTCC
Source organism: Bos indicus (assembly GCF_029378745.1). NCBI lineage: Eukaryota > Metazoa > Chordata > Mammalia > Artiodactyla > Bovidae > Bos > Bos indicus. Next base: position 40,261,494 of record NC_091763.1, read on the forward strand.
CATGAAATATTCCTATAAGGACAAAACAAATGCAGAATTCACATTTTACCCCTGTGATGATAATATGAGTGACCACAATACTCTTTTACAAGCTTGTCATGTGCACATAAAAAATAAAATCACTAACAGACTCTTACTACTGAAATTCCTTACCATTCTACTGCTGTTTGAAATACAGTAATATATAGACAGGGACATTCCCTGGTGGCTTAGAGGGTAAAGCATCTGCCTGCAATGGAGGAGACCTGGGTTTGATCCCTGGATCGGGAAGATCCCCTGGAGAAGGAAATGGCAACCCACTCCAGTATTCTTGCTTGGAAAATCCCACGGACAGAGGAGCCTGGTAGGCTACAGTCCAAGACATTAGAGAGAACATACTTTATTTTGGCTGAGTTGGGAAATATAGAACTTTATTGTGTATGAACAATTTAAAAGTATTTAAAGTAATGCTGAACTAGATTTCACATTTTATAAAATCTTATACATCCACCTGCTATAAAATTACACAGGCAAAAAGGTGCAAAAAAGCAGCAATTTCTTTCTGGCAGTTTCTCTCTCGAGAGCAAACCACTATCACCAGTTTATTTTGTTTAATGCCAGGAACTTTACAAGTTGAGAAGCCTAGGGTTTAGAACACATCAAAAGAGAAAGAGATCAAGGGTCAGGGATATAGATTAGCAATGGGTTAAGAATGAAAGTAGAGATACACTCATTGTATTGAAAAATAAGGAATGATTTTAATGGAGGAAATACTAAAGCCTATTAACCATGCAGATAGCAATTCCGCACACCTATTTCTAGACCAAACCTGTTTGACTGGCTTGGTCTCAGAACAACTAAGGCAACCCAAAGAGAATGCTGATGTGAACAAAGTCAATAACCGTTTGCAGTACAAACGTTCTAAAGATATGGTTCGGGAGATTTAAAATGCTATCATCTAGAATTTGAGCAAATGAGGAAGTTAGGAGGCAGGAAAGTCAAAGAGGAGAAGAGAATTAGAGAAGGGAGGAAACATACAATAATAACTCACATTGAAAAAAATTAGACAAGTCATTCATGCCAGAGTTTCTCTTTCTAGTCCAGTGTTTACTATCCATGAGACTTTGGGCTAACCTTCTCTGTTCTCATGTGTAAAATAGTAATTTCATTCAGGAATGCTGTTCATATACTATGCAAAATTACTAGAATATACAGGATCCATCTTCTCCTGTGACAAATATTAAATATAATTAATAAGAGGAGAACTTTCAATCTCTTAAGGATTGAGATTCCTGAAGTAAAGTTTATTCATATAGTTCATCTGTATGGTGGGGAAAACCTGAAAATAATCTTTCTTTAAATTTAAAATAATGGATTTCATAGCTATACAGCTAATAAAGAAAATATGGGTACATTACTCAAAATCAGTCCAAGAATTTAAATTTAGGACCACCAAAAATATAAAAAATAAACAAAGGTCACTATACTTTATTAGGAAAACTTCAGTGTACAGGTGTCTATAACATCATTCCTTTAACATCTCAATGAGAGCAATTTTAGTATTTTAACTTGGATTTTTTTTCCCAAAAACATTTTGATGAGGGTAAACTTTGTAATTAGTAGCCTAGGAATTTAATTATGTCATTACTCCTGTAAATCCTTGTAGTGTTCACCTTTCCGAAACTAGCTTAATTGACTGTGTTAAAGTATTTGTCACTGAGTCACGTCCGACTCTTTGTGATCCCATGAACTGTAGCCTACCAGGTCCCTCTCTCCATGGAATTCTCCAGGCAAGAATACTAGAGTCAGTAGCCATTCCTTTCTTCCGGGGTCTTCCCCTCCCAAGGACAAAACTAGGGTCTCCTGCATTGCAGGCAGATACTTTACCATCTGAGACATGAGGGAAGGCCCTCAATTAGCTCAAGTTATTTCCCACCTATGAGGACAGGGTCAAAAACTGCATCCAAGAAAAGTGGCACTGGCCAGCAGTGTTTCTTATATAAGTCCTGTCAAGGTTTTTTAGGCTTCTAAGTAGTTTGGGAAAAGAGGGGCAGAGATAAATCTTATTATGGTCACCTATTGACCCTCTTAAAATTTCACTATATGGCCCAAGTTTCAGTCAAACATGAGAAGTAATTGTGTCCTTGTGCTTGAATCTGACTTGACTAATGCCTATCAATATTTTCATGACTCATTTTGAGGTGTGGTCAATGGTAAATGTCTGAGTCCTGCGCAAATACTATTAATGTCTCAGTACTGGGCAAATACTGTTCAGTTAAATACACTGAAAGAAGTTTATTCAGCAAAGAAAGAGAGAATCATAGAACAAGTTTCATAGACTGGTTAAATATAAGCTATTTGTCATACCCTCTAAAGCCTTTTGAAAAATTGAGATGATTCTTGCAGCTTTAGTAAAGTGAGTTTGGTAGTAAATTTGGCATGCATTTCACCTTGCATTTCTTTATCTTGGTTCCCTGTGTAAATATATTCTACTTTGCATAGGTTTACAGATTGCTACTGCTAAGTCGCTTCAGTCGTGTCTGACTCTGTGCAACCCCATAGACGGCAGCCCACCAGGCTCCCCCGTCCCTGGGTTTACAGATTAATCAGTGTCTAATGGGGCTTCTCTGGTGGCTCAGCGGTAAAGAATCTGCCTGTAATATAGGAGATCTGGGTTTGATCCCTGGAGGAGGGCGTGGCAACCCACTGCAGTATTCTTGTCTGGAGAATCCCGAGGACAGAGGAGCCTGGTGAGCTGTAGTCCATAGCGTCACACATAGTCCGACACGACTAAAGCGACTAAGCAACTGCAGCAGCAAGTGTCTAATGACTCCACATTTTGAAATTAAGGATTATACAGTTTGTTAATGCTCACTGCATTCTTCTTGCTAATGATTTATTCTTTCCCTCCCTAATTTACAAATGCTGAAGGATATATACAAATGCATCAGTAGGAAAGTAATAGTGATCACTATAACTCGGATCTTAATCAGTTTCAGAAGTATTTCAGAGAAAACCACGCATAGTGTTTACTCATGTTTACATCTGGTTTCTAATACTGTCAGATGTTTTGTCAGTTAAATTCATTATTACAGACATGTCAAGGAGCTGCTCACATTTTTATTTCACTAATTATCGCAAAAATAATTTAATTGTATTAGATTTTTTTAAAAGAACAGGTCTACTTAATTTGAAATTTCTTTCATAAACATAGTTTGTGTCTGAAGATAATATTGGCCATGGAATATAATTTTTGAATACAAGTTTGCATTCTTATTTGGCATAATCCCTTCGTATCTCACTGCACAGAAAAAGTTAGCGCCATAACATGTCTACATAAGAAGTGGTGCTTAGATACATGAAAGATGTGTCTTAATCGCTTCTTCTCTTCCTCCTAGTGAGATTTAGCTCAGCTGTCCCACTCCATCAAAGATTTTGCACTCTCAGAAGTATTTTCTATGATAGTTTATAAGAATTTAGTGATCTAACTTACTTCATAAAGAAAATTATGAGAAACACGGGTGGAGAAATTACACTCCATGTTCTCTCTGTATAGTGACATCTACTGGGCTGTAGCTCACAGTGATTTTTAAGCAAGTACCTGCTCATTTTATGGAGGTGGAAGCTCATTTCTCCCCAAGTACAAATATCTAATTAATTGTGATCCAGAGAAATAATTCTCACTTAAACATCAACGTTAGTTCCAGAATTTAACAAGGTTACCTGAAGGTAGTGCTGGAAATATATACCCTTGATGTCTAGATTCATAACCTCTGTTGGCATAATTCAAAACAGGCTTCCTCTACACAACTGTGAAATAATTTCTTATAACTATGTTTTGGGAGTATCCCGGAAAGTAGGGTATTGTATATGAGTGACTGTGGAGAGGTCGACAAAGTTACTGCTTTGGGGACATTAAGGAAGCACAGTAGGAAACAATACCTATTAAAAGGATAAACTTCTGCGATGAGACTGTTTTATGTAGACCGGTTTTAGAAAACGTTCCACAGGGAAAGGACGAGACTCATGCCTTTTAAAAACCCATCTATTTGCCTTAAAAGGATGCTGTGATCCTTTTCTAGCAAAAACTGCTTTGCACTTTGATAGTTAAGGCCAAGCTTAATCCTGAATGCCTTCCCAGAGCAGCCGGTAACAAACAAAAACCTTGGAACACACCCTGTAAGTTGCTCACTCCACCGCGGAGTGAGAAAAGAGCAGAGTTGTTTAGTTGGCCCCCTAGCCTGCTGCAGCACATTCCTGTATCTCGAGGGCAGCCTGTCCTGGGGTCGGCCCCGCCCTGGCGGCTCCCTGCCACCCTCTCGCGGGCGCGCTCTGGGTGGGGCCTCGCGGCCGGTGGAGATGCGGCGGAGTGTGTTGGGCGGGTGATGTGAGCTGGCTGGGCGGCGCGCCGGGGCAGCCGGAGCCGTGCGCCGCGTAGCTGTAATCGGACACCCGAGCGCTCGCCCCTTGCGCCGGCCACTTTCCATTCACTCCCGAGTGCTTGATTGAGCGACGCGAAGCAGGACTCCGGGTGCCGCGCCGCTGCAACGCTGAGGATTCCTTTACAAAGGAACTCAGAAGGCAGGAAAGAAAGAATTTCATCGCTGGGACGCCCTAGAAATTACGGTCTTTGGGGGAAAGGGCTAGAAACGAGGATCCAAACCTGTAGCACATTGACGACTTTTCCGCGCTGATCTCTTTCCACCTCGGTAAGCTGGATTCGTTGTTTTCAGCATTACAAATTTAGCAAAATACAACTTTGGATCTGTGTATAGACTTTTCACACATCCGTGTTCTCAAATATGGATATTTTCTTAAGAGCGCATGTAGTTTGTCATGGAAGTGTTTCCCTTGCAGAGAGCCTGGCTGGAATTGCTTTTTTAGGTTATGACACCTGCGGAGAGTTTAAAGTTGAGTATCCCTGCCTTCTAAGGCAAAATTACTGGAGAGAATTTTATAAGAGGACTTTTATTACATGTTATTAGTGTTCAATCACAAGTGAAAACAGTAAGCATCGTGTCTTAAGTGTTTGAGTTAAAGGGAAGAAGTCATAAAATATGAGGGGCGGGGGCATGTATAAGTAAGATACTTGACTTTCCCTCACTTCTCATCTCTGGATGGCTTGAAATCACGTTGCTCTTTATACTCACTACACTTGACCTGTCATTTCATCTCCAATGTTATTTTTTGCAATTTGTGGCATATGTTGCTTTCATGGGGACATATCAGATAAGATATTGATAATAGCAGTATGTAAAAATGTGTAATTATTATCCTGCTTAATACAGAGGCAAAGGTTAGGCATATTTATATATTTGAGGGGGGGTGGTGGTGGTGGAATTTAACTATAAAGTCAACAAAACCAGGGAGCAAATTACTAAGGGAAAGTCACCCTATAAAATCGGTTTTCTTTCAAGTTAATTTAGGGATGACAAGGTGAAGAGGTTGTGGAAGCAGAAAGAAAGTGTTTCTTTTGAAAATTACGAACAGAAACATCTCTAGGGTTTCCTCCATCTGTGTGGTAAAAGAAGCATAGAATCTTTTTTTTTCCTACCTCTTATTTGTACCATCTAAGAAATCAATATAAGTTTTGTTTACATTTTGTTTACAGTGGCATGTTCAGTTTAATTGTTCCTTTGCTTCTGTATTACTGAAGTTTCTCTATTGCTTCTGTACTGTATTGTCAAATTTTAGTGGCATTTCTTTATAACCACATACTATTGAAGATCAGTATTGTTGTAACCTGTAAAAATAAATTTCTAGATTAAACTCTGTTGTGTCATCTCATTGTATAATTGTGTTAGACTCAAAATGATTTTTTTTAATGGTCCTGAGTTTATTTTGCATATTGTGGCTACTGGAGTTCCTATAGATTTGGTATTACACATTATGTGATCTCTGGTGTTCAGACATTAGTTAATAGCATGTATCAATTATATAGATATGGTTTTAAACAGTAGTACCTGTCTCTCTGATTTATCGTTTGGAATTTTGACAGCCCACTTTCTAGTTGATTTATTTTAAAAAACATTGAGGGATACATGGTTCACTGGATTGCTCACCACTAAGTCATTGGTTTGTATTTGGCACAAATTCATGATTACTTCATCTACATCATTTAACAGCTGTATGGTCATCTGTATAAACTGGCAGATAACTAATTCCAGTGATATAAGTGATCAGGAATTGAGCCCTGGTAGATTTTTGTGTAGAAATATCATTTCAGAGATGGTTACTCCAAAGAGCTAATGAGTGTGTGGAAGTGAAATTTTATGTGAGATTTTTCTACTGCTACTATTTTATGGTAGAAAGAGAAGTTTCCATCTGTTAATACCTATTGGCACCATTCTCAAGTCTTTTCAGTGTAATGTGTTTTTTGTTGTTGTTGTTTAAAGAGAATAACAAGTTTAAATATTGGTTTTTCCTTTGGAAATTGACAACATTTTCCTGGCTGCTTTGTTTAATAGTCACATTATTTTGCTGGATGATGAAATAATTTCACTTTTAACAAAGACTTCCAGACACAAATGAAATCAAATCCAAATTTTCACATGTAAGACAGAAAGTCACAGCACCTCCTACTGTTTGCATGACTCTAAAAGTTCAGATATGTGAATAAGGTGCTGTCTAGATCGCAGGTTTTGCGTGTTTGGTGGGTGTGTGCTCCTAAAATGTGAAGTAAAATATAACAAACTTATGATCTTTATTGTAAAGGTATTTTCCCTTGGATATTAACTTGCAGATCTGAAGAAATGGCATTCCAGGCAGTTTGCATCTTGGTTGGAGTATTTGTTTGTTCTACCTATGTGAAAGGATCGCCTCAGCCCCAAGCAAGAGTTTACTTAACATTTGACGGTAAGAAAGTTGATAAACAATCTGAGAAAAATGTTGAAGTCTTTTTTTTTTCTTAATGCAGATAAAAAATTAGTAAAGAGAGTAAAATAATAATTGAGTATTGATTAGCATTAAAAAATGTCTACTGGATTGCTTTTTGGATGATGTGGCTGTTTTAAATTATTGATCAATAGACAAAATCCTCTATTTCATTTGTTTATGAAAACGTTTGAAATGGATTCTGCCCTTTTTGAAGTTTCTTCTGTATTTACATGTACATGCATGAGGAGATGGTGAAGAATCCAAAGCCTAAGATCTTTAAGCTTAGTAGTCATTTAACTTTGATGAGGAACACCCCTTCTATGGTACTTCTCATCAATAGAAAGAGCTGTGCAGGTTTAGTTATTGAAATTTTTTCTAATACATTTTGAGCCTTAAATTCAAGACTGGGTCTCTCCATATATTGTTCTAATGGTGTTCTTCTATTTCCATGAGGAGATCCTGAGGTTGGCAAACTCTCCTAATTAATTGAAAAGGACCTAAAATAATATGCTTTTGCTTGCTGTTGTTTGCAAATTCTCTCTTCCAAATCTTAGGAAAATGAGTGTGATTTCAAATATTCACGAACATGAAAGGCTTATTAAGGTCCTCCAAGGGAATGGTTTGCCAAATGTGTGCATAAGCTTTAATGTATATAATTCAGAAGACTTGGAGATGGATGATTTTGGTTGTCACGTAACCCAAAATAATTGGACAGATGGAATAAGAGATGGATCAGGAAGATCATCTTGCCAGTCAGAGTCATTTATACTTTTATTGCTCCTTTCAGCTTTATCTCTGCATAAACGTTAGTGTCACTGGGCATATTTTCATTCATTTGAGAAATGGTATACTCTCAGGCCTTATATACCTGTGTGCCTTTGAAACTCTGTTATCTTGAATTTCAAACAGCAGTATGACTGACACTTATGAGTCAAATGTCCATCTATTTTCTTGTTTCTTAAATCACCAGTACTTTCCCCAGGGTCATCACAAGCACTGAAGGAGCCTTATATGGAACTTAGAGTGTATGAGCTTCTAATTGTTTCCTTAGCTTCTGAATTAGCCATTCCCCTCAAGAACCCATGGCTATCAAGTTTAGTTGGGAAGAAAAAAGACCTTTTGAAGTGTCTTGCTGGCTGCTTTCACCTCTTCTTCCAGGATGAAAACTGTGAATTGTTGTTTACTCACTAAGTTGTTTCTGACTTTTTGCAACCCCATGGACTATAGCCCACAGGCTCCTCTGTCTGTGAGATTTCCCAGGCAAGAATGCTGAAGTGGGTTGCCATTTCCTTATTCAGGGAATCTTCCAGACCCAGGGATCGAACCTGCATCTCCTGCATTGCAGGTGGATTCTTTACCACTGAGCCACCAGGGAAGCCCTAGAGCTATGAATTATCCAATCAAGTAAAAAAATAAAGGCATTAAGGAGCAGTGCAATTCCCTCCCTGTTTTCTGTATTTCTCTCAGTGTGTAGGAAGATGACATGGCAACCCACTCCAGTATTCTTGCCTAGAGAATTCCGTGGACAGAAGAGCCTGGTGGGCTGCTGTCCACTGGGCCGCACAGAGTCGGACACAACTGAAGCGACTTAGCATGCATGCATGCGTAGGAAGATGAAGTGATCACATAGATTAGGTATCTAAACCTGCTTTCTGTTACACTGAAACCAATTAAAAAATTTTAAACTGAAATTTAAGCTTGAACATGTAACTGTTAAAAACAAGTGTGTCACTAGAGATAGTTCATCAAGTCTGTTTTTGAAAAGACAGTTGCATTTTATCTTTTAAAGAGGAAATTAAGTAATACAGTCTTTTAAAACCAGACTTCAGTATCTTATAGGATAATGACTACTGTTTACAACATGACTGGAAATTATGATGAACTTTTTAAAATAATGCATATCTAAAATTTTAAGTGCTCTGAAATTAAAAAAAAATCTTACAGAATAATGCTTAATTTATAATATATGCAGAATATAGCATGATTAGATAAGCTAACTATCTGAAAATCTTATAATTCCTATTTTATTCTTCCCAAGAGTCTTACTTGGAAATAACTAGATAGAATTCACTTAATTTGGATACTGTTTTAAAAAGATATATCAACAAGGATAATGAAATCCTGCAATTTCTAAATTAATAACAAAAAAAAACCTCCAAAAATTAACTATGTAATAGGAAAAGTATCTTGAGCAAAACCAGTTGTTTAAAATGTATAAATTTTAATCATTAGGTCATAGTAATTTTCTTAACTGATTTGACTATACCTGTTTGAAATCCTGTTCCAAATTTCTTATTACTTAAAGTGTCTCAGTGATCTTATTATGATTTGTCTGAGTATCACACTGAATAGGTTACTAAAGATATAGAATTTTTGTACAGGGTTGACATATATACTTTCTTTCATTTATTAATATTTTAAAATTTCTGAGTGACCTATTAGAAGAATCCTTTCAGTTTTGTCTTACTGTCCAGTTAAGAATCACAGGCAGTTTAAAGGTGTGTGAAATAAGAGATCTCTTCTCCCATACACATTCTATCCCTTCTTGTGGTGGTGGAGTGATGGAGTGATAGCATTTGGGAAACAGTGACCTACAAATTTGCCTTCCCTGTTATCTAGCACAAGGTCACCTAGATGGTTATCACTCCTAGGGGAGAATATACTTCAGGTGTTATTAAGTAATTATGTGTGCTGGATAAATCTTGAATGTTAAAAGAACTGTTATTCCTATTAGATACTGTGTTTCATAAAATTTTATGCCAAATAGCTTTTCAAATGAATAAAAAGTTCATGCAAATTATTTCTGTTTGAATTGAATTTTTCTTGAAAAAACCAGTAGTTTATGGATTCATATTTCATAACATTATTGTCATATTCTTTCCAGAAAATCTTTAGGACCAATAAGGTTCATAAGGAAAAGCAAGGCTATGTATATAAATAGACAGAACTTGTTTTGATTGCTAATATTATGTTGAAGTTGTTAATGTTCAACCAGTCAGTCACGTCTGACTCTTTGCAACCCCATGGACTGCAGCTCGCAAGGTTCCCTGTCCTTCACTATGTCCCAGAGCTTGCTCAAACTCATGTCCATTGAGTCAATGATGCCGTCCAACCATCCTGTCCTCTGTTGTCCCCTTCTCTTCCTGCCTTCAGTTGTTCCCAGCATCAGGGTCTTTTCCAATGAGTCAGCTCTTCACATCAGGTGGCCAAAGTAGTAGAGTTTCATGTCTAGCATCAGGACTCTCAAGAGCCTTCTCCAACACCACAGTTCGAAACCATCAATTCTTTGGCACGCAGCTTTCTTTATGGTCCAACTCTCACATCCACACATGACTACTGGAAAAACAATAGCTTTGACTCTACGGACCTTTGTTTACAAAGTAACGTCTCTGCTTTTTAATATGCTATCTAGGTTTGTCATAGCTTTTCTTCCAAGGAGCAAGCATATTGAAGGATGTTCCCTCTATTCCCACATTTAATATTTCTTGTAAATGAATGTTGAATTTTGTCAAATACTTTTTGTGCATCTATTTGAGACAATCAGTTTTTCTGGTTCTTCCCCTTCATTTTGATACTGTGGTATATCATGATGATTGTTTTGCAGGTATTGAACCATTCTTACATCCCTAGAATAACTCCCAATTGATTATGGCGTATGCTTCTGTTAATGAATTGTTGAATTCTGTCTGCTGATATTTTGTTGAGGATTTTTGCACCTATGTTCATCTGGGATATTGGCCTATAATTTATGTGTGTGTTTGGTGTCCTTTATGATAGATTTTCATGGCAACAAGAATACTCCAGTATTCTTGTCTGGAGAATCCCTTGGACAGAGGAGCCTGGTGGGCTACAGTCCATGGGGTTACAAAGAGTCGGACACGACTGAAGAGACTTAGTATAGCATAGCATAGCATGATAGATTTTGTATTTCCATTTGTTGTATTTCCATTTTCATGTGTCCCAAGATATTTTCTTAATTTTTCTTTTGATTTCTTCATTGACCAATTGGTTGTTTAGTTGTTGTTGTTTAACTGCTAAGTTGTGTTCAAGTTGTTCAGTAACATGTTTAATCTCCACCTATTTGCAGAGTTTTGGTTTTGTTTTCCGATTTTCCTTGTAATTGATTTCCAATCTTATACCATTGTGATCAGAAAGGTACTTGATTTGATTTCAGTCTTCTTAAATGCATATGACCTAAAATATGATCTATCCTGAAAAAATATTCCATGTGCCCTTGAGAAGAATGATTATGATGCTTTTAGATCGAATGTTCTATATGCATCTGTTAAGTCTTTGTGGTTTAATGTTTTGTTCAAGACTGATTTCTGTTGATTTTCTGTTGGGATGATCTATTCATTGATTTAAGGGATATATTAAAATTCTCTCCTATTATATTGCTGTCATTTTCTCCCTTTAGGACTGTTAATATTTGCTTTATATATTTAAGTACTCCTATTTTGGATGAATAAATATTACAAATATTATATCTTCTTGTTGGTTTAACAACTTTATCATATAATGACTATCTTTGTTTTATTTTTTACATTCTTGGTTTAAAGTCTATTTGTCTGATGTAAATATATCTACTCCAACTTTCTTTTGGTTTCTGTTTGCATAGAACATCTTTTTTTTCATCCCTTAATATTTAGTGTATGTATGCCTTGCATCTGAAGTCAACCTCTTGTAAGAAACATGTAGTTGGGTCTTGTTTTTAATCCATTCAGCCATTCTGTGTGTTTTGATTGTAGAATTTATTCCATTTATGTTTAAAGTAATATTAAGTAAGTATGTATGATTTTTCTGTTAATTGTTTTCTTGCTATTCTCTCTTTTCTTCTCTCATTTTCTTCCCTTGTGCATTTGTTGTTGTTGTTTTTTCTTTCTTTTTTTATTGCTTGATAGCTTTTTTTTCCAATTTTTATTGGAATATAGCTGATTTACAGGGCTTCCCAGGTGACTCAGTGTTGGAAAACCCATCTGTCAATGCAGGAGACACAGGATATGCAGGTTTGATACCTGGGTCAGAAATATTCCCTGGAGGAGGGAATGGCAACCCACTCCAGTATTCTTGCCTGAAGAATCACATGGACAGAGGAGCCTGGCAGGCTACAGTCCATGGGGAAACAAAGAGTTGAAATGACTGAGCCATTCAGCACACACATGACAGTTGATTTACAGTATTGTGTTAGTTTCTGTTGTATAGTGCATTAAATCAGGGATATGTATACATATATCTACTCCTTTTTTTCCCCTTAGATTCTTTTCCCATATAGGCCATTACAGAGTATCTTCCTTTGTGTTTTGATGACTTTCTTTACAGTTATGCTCAGATTTTTTTCTTATCTTTTATGTACCAGTGAGATTTTTATTTTCATATGTTTTCTTGTTACCTGTTGGTTCCCTTTCTTTTCAGCTTAATGAAGTCCCATTAACTTTTCTTATAAGGCCAGTTTATTGGTTGTGAATTTTGTTTTTTTCATGACTGGAAAACTTTTATCTTTCCTTTGGTTCAGGATGATAACCTTGTGGGGTATAGTATTTTTGGTTGGGAGTTTTTTTTTTTTCCTTTCAGCACCTTGAATATACCATGCTACTCTTTTTTGTCCTTGAAAGTTTTTGCTGAAAATTCTGCTGATAAGTCCTTTAGGGATCCCATTATATGTAACAAGTTGCTCTTTTTTTTTTTTTTTTTTCCTTTCTTGCTGTTTTTAAGATTCTTTTGTGATCTTTAAATTTGACCTTATAATTACAGTGTGTCATTGTGTGGATATCTTGGGTTCTTTTTATTTGAAACTTGCAGGGATTCTTGGATCTGGATGTCTGTTTCCAAAATTAGGGAAGTTTTCAACCATTATTTCTTTGAATAAATTTCCTGCCTTTTCTCTCCTTCTTGTACTTGTGGGACCCTGGTTAAGCAAATGTTACTCCTTTTCATGTTGTCATACAGGTACTGTAAGCTATCTTAACTTTTTAGAATTCTTTTCTTTTCTTTTTTTTTTTTTTTATTTTTTTTTTGTTTTGTTTCCCTGTTTGGGTGAATTCCACTGCCCTGTCACCAGGTTACTGATTCTTTCTTCTGTTTCATCTTGTCTGCTGTTGAACCCTTCTACTGTATTTTTCAGTTCAGTTTTTATATTCTTTAATTCTGAGACTTCTCTTTTGTACTTTCTTATCTTTTCTGTATTGTTCAGGTTCTCATTGTCTTCATCAGTCTTCTTCTAAATTCAGTGAGCATCTTTATGACTTGTGCTTTCATCAGATAAATTTCTTGTCTCCATGTAATTCAGATTTTTTTTCTGAGGTTTTATTTTGTTCTTTGTTTGGAGCATATTCTTGTTTCCTCATTTTGCTTGACTCTTTGTTTCTGTGTATTATATGAAATAGCTACCTCCCTCAGTATTGAAGGAATGGTCTTTTGTAGATGAACCTTAATTGTTCAACGTTGAACTAACATTTGCTTGTCTTTCAAACCTTTGTGATTGTCTGAAAGTGTGAAAGTGTTTAGCTCAGTCGTGTCTGACTCTGTGACCCAATGGACTCTAACCTCTGTCCATGAAACTCTCCAGGCCAGAATACTGGAGTGGGTTGCCATTCCCTTCTCCAGAGGATCTTCCCAAAGCAGGGATCAAACCCCACTCTCCCACATCGCAGGCAGATTCTGCAAGCCTTTTGATCATCTAAGGAAGCTTTGTGATTGTCTAGGCAGTCTGATTCATTCTTGACGGGTCACAGATGATGTAACAATGACTGTGAGAGTTTCATAGCAAGAGATTTCAGGAAGAACCTAGTTTCAGGCTGATTGGAAGACTTTCCTCATATAGCAGCTTTTGAAATATGCAAATATATATAGCTCTGTGGGACAACAATTTTAAGCCCTGCTGTCCTCTAGACCAGGTGATATGAAGGTGTCCCCTGAAACTCAGGGCTACAAACAAGTGTATGAACTATTTTCTGGTAGGTACTAGTGAGCTGCAGTGAGGCCAGAGGAGAGTACAACCATGGCATTCTCTGGCCTACATTCCCTGAGAGCACTTCCCATAGCCTCTAGTGTGTGGCAAATGTTAAGTCTCCCCCTAAGACTGAAGCTCAACAAAATAGGTGTCTCTCTCTTTTTTTTCCCACAGAAAGTCGGGTTGTGTTTCATTATGCTGTGTCTGTTCAATGTCCTGGGTGTGGTAGCCTCCCAAGAACTGACTCTGTTTTAGTCCAAAAAGTTCGCCAGGCCACCAAGCCAGATAATCAGGGTGCATCTTCTGTGTGGACTGGGCATACCTGCTGGCTTTAGTGATCCAGCAGGAGAGCTCAGGGTCATGATGAATCTGCAGACTTTAACAGTAGTGATGAAGCAGAAGAGTGCAGTAATGCAACTTCCAGCTTTAGTAAAGCAGCAGGAGAGCACAGGGCAAGTCACGAATGCCAGAGATATTGCAGAGCAACAGGAGACTGCTGTGACTGTTTGTGCCTACTGGCACTAGCCAGGTAGTGGGGAGAACACAAAAAATGTCACTCACCAACACCTCAATCCCCAGAGAGAATCCCAGCATCCACTACTCCTCCCCCGCACTGCCCCTTCGCCCCACCCCCGACCCCAGCAGATGCTTTAAGACTGGCAAATGAATTACCTTCATGTATAGACTAGGAACTTTTTAGGCTGCTACTTTTCTGCCGAGTCCCAAGGTGAGTTGTCTGTAAGTCTTTAAATAGCAAAATCTTGGCTCCAACAGCCTTTTGGAGCCTGAACATAAGCCCCTGGAAATAAGTCCCTTGATTTCAAAGGCAGACATTATGGGAGCTCATGTCTCCTGTGCAAGTCCCAAGGGTTGGGGTACTTGATATGGGGCACAAACCACTCACTCCTCAAGGAGATGTTCCATATTTGTGAGCTGATTGTGGGTTGCTGTACAAGAGATGGATTTTCTTGTAAGAAAACATCTCTACCTGTCCTGCCCCTTTTATCCTTTGAGCTGTTTAGTTTCCAGCTCATTTTTTTTTTTTTTAGAGGGAATCATTCCTTTTGTAGTAGAAGATTTGGTTGTGTTCATGTGAGATGGTGAGTTCAGGATCTTCCTATGTTTCTTAGCTTGAACTGAACAAATTCAATTCAGGTCAGTTGCTCAGTCATGTTGAACTCTTTGTGACTCCATGGACTGCAGTACGCCAGGCTTTCCTGTCCATCACCAACTCCTGGAGCTTGCTCAACTCATGTCCATTGAATTGGTGATCCCATCCAATCATCTCATCCTCTGTTGTCCCCTTCTCCTCCTGCCTTCAATCTTTGCCAGCATCAGGGATTTTTCTAATGAGTCAGTTCTTCAAATCAGGTGGCCAAAGTCTTGGAGCTTCAGCTTCAGCATCAGTCCTTCCAATGAATATTCAGGACTGATTTTATTAGGATTGAATGGTTTGATCTTCTTGAAGTCCAAAGGACTCTCAAGAGTCTTCTTCAACACCACAGTTCAAAAGCATCAGTTCTTCGGAGCTCAGCTTTCTTTATGGTCCAACCTTCATATCCAAATATGAGCAGGAAAAACGTAGCATTGACTAGACAGACCTTTGTCAGTAAAGTAGTGTCTCTGCTTTTTAATATGCTATCTAGGTTTGTCACAGATTTTCTTGCAAGGAGAAAGCATCTTTTAATTTCATGGCTGAAGTCACCATCTGCAGTGATTTTATAGTCATGTTTTTAATTTCTGTTATTAAGTACTGACTTATTTAGGAGCATTACGCTTCTTGATAAATTTACCTCTTTTCCATTATGAAACATCTCTGATTATTCCTGGTAGTAATTTTTGTTCTGAAATGTATTTTGTCTGAATGTAACAATTTCATTTTTCTGGTAGAATGAAAAATATTAACAAAAAATTAATTATAATTTAGTGGGGAAATATTGGTTATGATTTCAGTGTCCTTGAGGAAATTTTTAATAAAATACTGTGAAATGTATTTAAACAAATATTTTTATGTACATAAATGTATGAATATTAGATTGACATTGTGGTATAATGAGAACAGTGTTTACATGGAAATAAATATTTCAGGGGTTTCAATCCTTACTTCTTCAGTAATTAACTCTGAAACTGTCAGGACCTCGATTTCCTCAATCAGGTACAAAAAAATTTGGACTAAATTGTTTCTAAGACCCCTTGCTATATCCGTTGGTAAAATTATATGATATTTGAGCTTAGTATTATTTTATAAATATGACCTCCTTTGAGTAAATCTTTCACAATAATACCCTTAGTATTTTTAAGAACATTTTGTGTGAAGAACCTAGGCAAGTGGAAGAAAAGAAACCTAAACAATTTTTTAAAAATTCATAGGTTTTATTACTGGTTTTAAATCATAGTTGTTTGCTTCTTTCTGGGTAGTCTATAACATGATGATACTGCTTCATAAAATCAGTTTGAAAATTAAATGAGTTAAGTTTGTAAAGTGTTTTATGTTGTATGTAGTGTTCATTCTATTATAATACATGAAGGCTTTCATGAGTTATTATTTGTAAATATGATCTTCATTTGGCCTCCTCTGGTGGCTCAAATGTTAAAGAATCTGCTCCAATGCAGGAGACCTGGGTTCGATCCCTGGGTCAGGAAGATCTCTGGAGAAGGAATGCTAACCACTCCAGTATTCTTGCCTGGAGACTTCCATGAACAGAGAAGCTTGGCAGGCTACACTCCATGGGGTCGCAAAGAGTCAGACACAACTAACTAACACAACAGCATGATCTTCATTTGTACTGTATTTAATTCCACTCCACTTAGCATAGAGACTGCTATTTGTTATTGCTCAATAAATGATGAGTTAACATAAGTTTTGATACCCATTTACCACTACACCTCCACAGCCAATAAAGCTTTGATACAGTACAATCACTCTTCAGTGAATTTTATTTTTTTTTTAAATTGATGGATACCAGGTAAAATGCAATAGATACTCATTTCTTCATCATAGCACTAGAATAGGAACAGCATGAGAGAGGAATTTTTGTTACTTTTTACACTAATGAATTTAGATCCATCCCCTGCTATGCAGGTGATGGTCAGGTGTTTTCTGGTGGTGGTTTAGTCGCTAAGTTGTGTCTGACTTTTGTGACCCTGTGGACTGTAACCTGGTGGGCTCCTCTCTCCATGGAATTCTCCAGGCAAGAATACTGGAGTGGGTTGCCATTTCCTTCTCCAGGGGATCTTCCTGACCCAGGAATCAAACCCAGGTCTCCTGCATTGCAGGCAGATTCTTTACCGACTGAGCTACGAGGGAAGCCTCTATTTATTTCCAAACTCTTCACATTATATGCTAAAGATTCAGTGTGGTCTGGGAATTCACCTTTGTATGTTAACCCTTTTCAGTTAATTCTCAAACTTCCTTCTAATTATTCTGTGTCCTTCCCCATCGACATCTAACCTCTGTAAACTTTAGACATTTTCTACCAGAGAACCTTTTGTGCATTTTGATTAGAAGCCTGGTTTCCAGTGTTAAATGAAAGATACTGCATATAGGTCCTTGATAGGTAACCTGGCAATAGTATTGTCTTACTCCTCAGTGTCGTTGGCATTTGTGTATGCTGGCATGTTTGGCATATCTAGATATGTCTACAACTTGGAAGTATTGACCCAAATGAATAATTTTTTTTAAGATTCTGTTTTTCTAAAGTTCAATTTTTCATGATGAGCTTAAATTTAATAAGAATATAATCTACTTTTTGACTGTCATGGCACATAGTATGTGGCTTGAAATTGTAGACAACAATTTGTCACTCTTGGTGCATTTAAGAGTATTATAAAACTTCAGAAAGGAGAGCATGTGGGATGATTCCTGATCCATTTCTGCACTATGATATAAAATTTATGTGTATAAAAATATCCATAAAAAGATGCTAATAAAATCAATATCACAAATATAAATATACCCATGTAAATAACAAATATGGGCATACACTCAAAGCAATGGCTGTTAGTTTATTTGTTTTTTTTCATATTTTTGATGTACTTGAAATTGATTCAGGAATATTTGCATTGTATATGAACATTTAATATACCTTAAGTCTGATATTTTAATTGAGAGTTATTGGATTTGCTAATTTTATATGAACCAATGAAGATATATATTATTAAATTGCTGAAAGAGTACAGTATCTTGGATTGTGTGTGTGTGTGTGTTTTAAGATTGGATTGTTGTTGTTGTTTAGTCACTAAGTAGTGTCTGACTCTTTTGTGACCCCATGGACTATAGCCCACCGGGCTCCCTGTCCATGGCATTTCCCAGGCAAGAATACTGGAATGGGTTGTCCGTTTCCTTCTCCAGGGGATCTTCCCGACCCAGGGATTGAACCCACATCTTGTATACTGCAGTCAGATTCTTTACCACTGAGCCACCAGGAAGGCCCCTAAGATCAGGTTTCAGCTGCAATTCAGAAGTTAACTTATCATAAATCACACAGTAGCTTCACCTCAGTTACCAAAGAAGTAATAATTCAATCATGTGGATTCTTTTTTAGTACAATCCTCTAAGTTATCAGACTTGATTTTTTAAGTAATCCTAAAAAATACTGGATTATCATTTTTATTAAATGTTTTTAAATCTAGAAAGATAATATTCTGAAATAAAGAAGTAGGATAAAACTAAAGTGTGCTCAATTAATACACAGGGTTCAAAAAGTCTAAATATCATTTTACTAAACAGGCAGCTGTCTGGCTCTACTTCAGGTTTTCTTTTGGCTAAAAACTCTTATGAGTTATCATGGTACCTATGGAAATATTTTAAAATGCTTTATAAAACTGTCAATGCTCACAAATAAATTCACTGATAGTAAAATGCATGACAGAAAAGTCAATTATTTGTGATTGCTAGTAATTTTTTGCTTATGTTCACCAAAATAGTTATGACTTCCCACTGCTAAAGTGTTCTACTCCCACTTAAGCCTGTGACTAATTTTCTAAAGCTCAAAAGAAAAATGACAATTAAAAGATTAAAACTCAATAAAGATTTTTACTATTTGGATGCATAGCTATTATTGGCTAGTTTTCCAGTCCAAAGTTGAGTTTTACAGTTACATTTACATATGTATGAGAGCAGTTTAAAAACATAAAAATGTCAGTGTGAGTTGTATTGGGAAACAAGTGTATTAACTGTAGAGACTAGGGTTGCATAAGAGTATAAGCTCTTTCAGTTATTTACCTTGTGATTCTTTCTGCCTTCTATCAGTGCTATATTTTAATCAATAAGTTGTTAAAATCTCCAGGTCATTGGTAATATATAAATGAAAGATAATGGAAGTTTACAGAACCTCTTTTCTCTTTTAATATCTGTCTTATTTGACAAGAAGCTTAGTTAATTAGACAATAAACGAAAGGACCCCTGTGAACTCATAGGCTAAATCTAAAAGCTGATGAATTGTTCCTGAACAATAAACTCAAAATGATAAATCACCTCTTTATGAACTCTGGTAGCATTAACATTGCAAGGCACATTTGTTGAAAACTGTTTGTCTAATGGCTGCCCAAGATATAAAAATAAAGTCAATTGTTCTTGGTTTCTCCATTAATCTTAGAGAATGCTCACTCTGATTGTATGGAATCTTCTGAAATATTTAGTTCTTGGGAAAATTTATGCTTCTTCAGTTTCCTTTAATTTCCCTTCCAGTCATCTCAGTTAAATATCAGTTAAACATGTTAAATAACACCTGCGTGTTTTAATAAACTTAACTCAACAAGGGGTGCTGTGTGAATAAGAAGCTATTAGCATTCTTCTCCTCTGAGAGAATCAATGAACTCAGGAAGGGGCTGATGAATACAAGTGTGAGTTGGACATTACCTAAAGCATAAAGATTTTTAAGTAGAGTAACAGTAAGTTTGTTATGTAAAGAGCAAGTTAAAATAGTTGTAAAATACTATAGAGATAGAAAATGAGAAGAAATTGTCAAAAAATTTAAATGTATATTTTGCTGTAAGGAATATATTGACACGAGACTCTAGTAGTCAAATAAGACCAAATATGTTTCATAGCCTTGAATTGTGACAAGTTTTAATTATTGCAAAGGATGTCTCTTGGGAAATATTATAAATTATTACAGAATTGTATTGATTAATTAATTGTATTAATTAGTACAGAAATGTATTACAGTGATATGCTATGGATCTCTTTCTAAATGATTTTTAGAAAAAAGTTGGAAACCTGTAAATTGCTGTCAATTCTTGTACTAGGTAAGCTTTCTCAGAATCTAATAAGCTTAATTATGTTGCTAAAGGATGATGCTGTGATGTTAAGCCATTCCTAGAGGTACAAGGTTTCTGCAGTTGGAAACAAAGAGGGTTGCTTCAGTGAAATGAAATCAGAAGAGTGAGCTTATGTTATCTGGTTAGTCAACCATCTATAGCAATTCCATGGAAAAAAGATGTTATATTCCATGATTATCCATAGGTACATGTGAATATTAGTGGTTGAACTATCAAATGAAGACAGCTCAAGTGATGCTAGATAATTTTAATACGTTTGCATGTTGATCAGGACTTCCCTGGTGTCTCAGATAGTAAAGAATCTGCCTTCAGTGAGGGAGACCCAGATTTTATCCCTGGGTCAGGAAGATCCCCTGGAGAAGGGAATGGCTACCCACTCCAGTATTCTTTCCTGGAGAATTCCATGGACAGAGGAACATGGTGGATTACATCCCATGAGGTCACAAAGAGTTGGACATGACTAAGTGGCTAACATTTTCACTTTTTTTATATTGATCAAATATGTGAATATGTTCTTCACAAGAGTGAATAATGGTGTATGTTACATAGACTTTCTCTACAGTTTTGATTTAGATAATTATACCTAGAACTAAATATATGCATTTTTCCATCCTTCATAGATGTGTGCTACCATTTTGCCTTCTATGTTTCTAAAATATTTTGATAATTTATTCATCACTTCATGGGAAATAGATGGGGAAACAGTGGAAACAGTGTCAGACTTTATTTTTCTGTGCTCCAAAATCACTGCAGATGGTGATTGCAGCCATGAAATTAAAAGACCCTTACTCCTTGGAAGGAGAGTTATGACCAACTAGATAGCATATTCAAAAGCAGAGACATTACTTTGCCAACAAAGGTCCGTCTAGTCAAGGCTATGGTTTTTCCAGTGGTCATGTATGGATGTGAGAGTTGGACTGTGAAGAAAGCTGAGCGCTGAAGAATTGATGTTTTTGAACTGTGGTGTTGGAGAAGACTCTTGAGAGTCCCTTGGACTGCAAGGAGATCCAACCAGTCCATCCTAAAGGAGATCAGTCCTGGGTGTTCATTGGAAGGACTGATGCTAAAGCTGAAACTCCAGTACTTTGGCCACCTCATGCGAAGAGTTGACTCATTGGAAAAGACTCTGATGCTGGGAGGGATTGGGGGCAGGAGGAGAAGGGGACGACAGAGGATGAGATGGCTGGATGGCATCACTGACTTGATGGACATGAGTTTGAGTGAGCTCCGGGAGCTGGTGATGGACAGGGAGGCCTGGCGTGCTGCGATTCATGGGGTCGCAAAGAGTTGGACACAACTGAGCTACTGAACTGTACTGAACTGATTCATTATAATAGTAATCACTAACATTAATATTGCTTTTGTGCCAGGCACTATTTATACACCTCATGTTATTTAATTCTCTAACAACACTGTAAATAGGCACTATTTTTATCCTCATAAAATAAGTACAGAGAAAGTAACTTGTCTAAGGTCACAGGAATGGAAAGGAACATGATAAAGCACGAGCAATCAGAGTGTGGAACCATTTCTGGAAATACTGCTAGAATTAGTTTTAAGCTCCACAAAAAAATCACAATGAAAAGAAAAAACATTTTCTGAGGAAGTCACATATAATTCCCTTTATCACATTAAAGGTGTCAGTATATTTTTGCTTTCCTGTTGAAACAGCAAACCTTCATGAACATAATGGATATAAAACTCATTCTCTACACCATTCCTAATTCCCTCTTCAATTTCAGAGTCATCAAGGTGAAGATGAGGGAATTACCCCTCTGGACCAAGTTTATTTTTTTGCTATAGCTGAGGTCTCCTTTTGTGGCTCTGAAAGTTAAGACTGAACTCAGAAATGATAGGAAAGCTAATTATTCACTCTCCTCACCTCACTATGCAGGTTTATCAGGGTGTGTCTATATAAGTTCAATATAGCCTTCAATATTTTCTTTTAACGAAAAAGAAAATCATGTGTTCTTTTTTATGAATACCATTACAGTGTCAAGTGACTGTAGCAGTGAGAGACAGTGTTTTCATTTCCCAAATATCTTTTATAAAATGAGGTAGAAAAAATCCAGTCGTCTTGATTTAGTTCCATTACTGTCAAAAATAAAAGTATTGAGAAAGAGAGCTGCAAACTTTGGGCAAATTCCCGTACTCTCTTTTGCCTTCTACTTTTTCATTTGTGTGTTACTTAGAACCTCTGTTGTTAATGAAAACAAAGTTAAAAGCGAGGAACAGAAAGGTTAGACGTTTTCTAAGGCAGAGTATGAGTTGGCAAGAAGGGCACATAAAAGGCAGAGCTCAGTGCTGAGCCATGTGCTATTTTAGGGCAGCGCTAACTATGAAACAATGTGCTGAGCTGTAAAAGATGGCAAGTACATACTGCGTTTCCAAGGTACATGCTCAGAAACAATCATTTCAACCTTCCCTCCTTGTTTAGGAAGAATGAACTGCCTTTGGGCCCTCAGTAGTAATATGTTACTTCTACAAGGTGCTTTTTAACTTTTCAGAGAATTTCCACGTTATCTCATTTATTACAGAATTCCTAGGAAACGGGTGGTCATGGAGTCCCCGAGGGACTACAGGTCTTGGCTAAGGACCTACAGCTTGATGGTAGCAGAGATAAGACTGGAAGAGGGAAATGGTATAGGAATAAGAAAATTAATTATGTAGCGAATCAGAGGCATTCTGCAAATGTATATTACAAAATCTGAAGAAATGCCAGGCCATTAATTTGAATATTAGCAAATTTGTCTCCTGCTGTTTGCTTTCCCAAATTATACACAACACTGTAGCTTTAACTTACCTTAAATTGTTAATTACTGATTTGTAGCAATAATTTGGAGTTTCCCAGGTGTTTCAGTGGTAAACAATCTGCCTGCCAATGCAAGAGATGCAAGAGACCTGGGTTCAATAATGCCTGGGTCAGAAAGGTCCCCTGTAGAAGGAAACGGCAACCCACTACAGGATTCTTGCCGGGGTTGTCCCACGGACAAAAGAGCCTTGTAGGCTACAGTAATAATTTATGGATTATTATATGTCAGGTTGCAAATATATTGAATAGTATATCAAAAATGTCTCTAAATTTTCTTTGAAAAGATTGAGGCAATACATAAATACTAAAACTTCATATTTTTATTTCTAATTTAAGTAAGTTAATGAACATACTTTCTTTGTCTTGCCTTCTCTGAGTTACTGCTCTTGTAGTCAGGAGTTTCACTTGCTGTACTGTGTACATCAGGATTATATTTTCTCCTTTATCAATCCCTAGAAGAGAGTATTCTATGTATTATCTTAGAAGGAAGCAATCATTTAAATAATCTTAAGATCTGACTTGAAGTGACGCCAATGAAAGTGCCAAATATTCTTGCCTTTCTCAACTTTAATGTTTTCTAGCACTTAAGGTTCTTGATAATAAAAATGTAAAATATTCTATGTAATTAATTCCTAAATTACTACTTTGCTGAAACTGTTTTCTTATAAAAAATTACCAGGTACCAGACTTTGAATGTGATTGCTTATATTGAATCATATATATAATGTAATAACTAATGTCAAGTCTCTAGCCAATACAGAACTGCTAGACCAAAGGAGTCAAAGCAATATAGTTTTGCAGAAGGTAATTGATATTTCTTCTAAGAAGAGGATCAGACTGCTGATCATGCAAAAAGAAAATCATAAGTCTCTTTAGGAGTAATAGTGTTAAAGAAATGAATGTTAAATTCTTTCTTGAAAAACTTCCTATTCCCTTGTTATAGCCTTACACTTTCTCTTTCCTTTTGTAAAAATTTTAAATTAATTACTTTTTTTGGCGGCATTGTGTCTTTGTTGCTGCACACAGGCTTTCTTTAGTTATGGCGAGGTGGGGCTCCTCTTCCCAGTGATGCACAGACTCTCCTTGTGGTAGTAACGTGGAGAAGTCTCCTGGAGGGGCATGGGCTCTAGGGCAAGGGTTCAGTAGTTGTGGACTGGAACTCAATTGCCCTGACGGCACGTGGGATCTTCCCTTCCAGCATCGAACCCATGTCCCCTGCATTGGCAGGCAGATTCTTAACCACTGGACTACCAGGGAAGTCCAGCTTTTTACTTTCTAAAGATAAATTATTTATGGAGAGGTGAAATATATCTGAGTTAAGATAAATGCACAGTCTTTACATACACATAGGTGTATACACATAGGCTTCCCCAGTGGCCAAGCAGTAAAGAATCAGCCTACAATGCAGAAGACACAGGAGCGTGGTTCGATCCCTGGGTCAGGAAGATCCCCTGGAGAAGGAAATGGCAACCCACTCCAGTATTCTTGCCTGGAAAATGCCATGGACAGAGAAGCCTGGCAGACTACAGTCCTTGGGGTCTCAAAGAGTCAGACACGACTGAATGACTGAGCACATACATATACATACTCTGTGGGTAAAGATCTAGTTACGGGCTTTCCTGGTACCTCAGCTGGTAAAGAATTGCCTGCAATGCAGGAGACCCCTGTTTGATTACTGGGTCGGGAAGATTCCCTGGAGAAGGGATAGACTATCCACTCCAGTATTCTTGGGCTTCCCTGGTGGCTCAGCTGGTAAAGAATCTGCCTGCAGTGTCTGAGACTGGGTTCGATCCTGGGTTGGGAAGATCCTCTGGAGAAGGGAAAGTCTACCCAGTCCAGTATTCTGGCCTAAAGAATTCCATGGGCTGTACAGTCCATGGAGTTGCACAGACTGGCACACAACTGAACAACTTTCACTTTCACAGGTCAGTTATATTTCAGTATCATTTCAGTCTTTCCTTAGTGTGCATTCTAAGTGCAATAACAAAACCTGAGAAGTAATAACAACAACAGAAAGAGTTGTATTCCTGATACCATTTTTATTATGAATTACTTATATGTTCTCTTATTTTAAAGTTGTGATTACCACAAATTTGTCATTTAATAATCAGATAATCAGCTTGGCAAACACTTTAGTACTCTAAATATTAATGTAACAGTTATACAGTAATAGCTAGTACAGTTGGGCTGAAGACCACGACAAGAAATTGGTGGCTTATATATTTGAGCATTTCCTCCCTCACATTATTGATGGCTAGTAATGGTGGGAACAAAATGACCTGCTACCAGAACAAAGTAATCCATCCTTAGCATAGATAACAGGAACTTAAAGGGAGTGAATGGAACAAAAATAATATGTAAAGCAACTATAAAGTAAATACCTAAATTTGTTTACAACCTTTGCTTCCTTTATAGCAATTTAAATCTTCCAGCCCAAGTTGCTAGTGTTACCTATGGTTAGCATCAATTACCAAGGACTTAGCAGAGTCCCAATTATAGCATATGAAACATAATCTTTCATTATGAGCTTCTCTTTCTAAAATCTTTGCAAAATTCGTATTAGAAAATCTTTTTTTTTTCTTTTCTAAATAAACATAACTTTATACAAACAGATGTGAAGCACACCAAGCTTGGGCTTCATTCATTACTGAAATTTTATGATGGATACAAGGATCTGAAGCTTTTTTCTAATTACTAACATAATTAGAAGCTAAGCATAAGGGGAATAGAACAGAACATCCTAATACTCTTTTCTTTGCTTATTTGGGTCAGATAGAAGTTGTGTATGTGGCCACACCTTGTTTTAAGTGGTAGAGACTATTACAGTTCTACAGAACTGTAATTCTTAACACAAGACCTCTTTTTTTAATGAAGTGATTATAAATTTGGCTTGTATAAAAAAGCATTCCATTGAATTTCATAATGGAATTAAGAGTTATATCTATATGTATCAAATCATTCAGTGGACTGAATTTTAAATATTTTGTATTTATTTATATAAAATTTATATTTATTTATATAAAATAAACTGAAGATGATGACAAGGCATGCAGAAGCTTTGATAATATGATGTGGTGAATATTTCAAAGCACTTTTTATAAGTTTACCAGCCTCTTAAATACACAGTCCACGGAATTCTCCAGACCCAGAATACTGGAATGGGTAGCCATTCCCTTCTCCAGGGGATATTCCCAATCCAGGGATCGAACCCAGGTCTCCTGCAGGTGGATTCTTTACCAGCTAAGCCACCAGGGAAGCCCTAAATACACACCAGTTGTCATTAATTCAAGCGAAAACAAGACCTCATGCCTTAAATTGTCTCTTGATTTGAAAGATTCTCTGGATAATTAATTGTGTCAGTTGTCAATAAGAACCTTAAGCTTTCTCTAAAAATTATCAAACTGGTTCTGTATTCATATCTAAATGTTATTGTGTAATAATGATGTAGACAATGGGAAAAGACTGGAATCTCATTGCTGTTATTTACAAGTCTTAAAGGTTTAAATAGAGCCATAGCTTTTAGAGGCTGTTTTTCTGGCATCAAAAGTTTCCAACTTTTGTTGGTTCATCCAGCCAGACTGTCACTCCATAAATTCACATTCATGGATTTTTTTTTTCTTTCCCCTGAATGGTAATACTCAGAACATTCCAGGAGACCAGAACATTAAGCTGGAATAAAACAATGAAGGTATTATCATCACCAAAAGAGCATTTTGAATTTTATTAGAAGAAACCAATTAGGATGTTATTTTCAAGCAAAGGGCTTGGCAAGGCTTCAGAAAGTTACTTTCCGGAGGCGGGTAGGGGTTTAGCTGGCACAGAGAGCAGATCTTTAGCTTAGCGTCTTGACAGCTTTAATGCACATGCAATTGGGATTTTTTTTTTTTCCTTTAAGCTGATTCTCCTAAAAGCCATGCTTCCTGCCACTGTTCAAAATAATTGCATCAATTCCATTTTCCATTAGTACTCAAAACCTGCTGATATGACTGGATTTTTAAAACCTTTGTGTGAAAATCTAATTATACATATTTTTCCAGGGGAATTTGATAATGCATATGTTCCAGAAAGTTATATTTTTTATTATGATATCTAGCATAGATCTTGATGCTAGTCATATACCTTGGTTATTCATTTAATTATATTCACTACAGTGGTATAAGCAATTTTCTACTATGGGAGGAAAAGAACATTCAATAGGTTCTATTTTGTTGAAGGACAAAGAATCACATATCGGTTTGCTACAGATAATAAAATAGTCTGACTTCAGGTGGAAGGAAATGACTATCTCTCTTTTTATCATGTCTGTAATATCTATGTCCTTTTTATAATGTGCTTATTTTCAGCAGTTTGTCTTTATAGATATTTTATAATGATCTTCACTGATTTACTTCATCTTATATATTTCTACTTTTTGGATACTTATTTGAAACGTTTCTATACTTATAGTTATGTATAGACATTTCAGATATTACATTAGAAATTTTCTAATTTTTTCCTCACATTCCTTCTTTGGTTTTTTTCCTTTTTTAATTGAATTAAGAAAAAGATCATGAAGCTTAGCCTGGACTTACTCACAGAATGATGAAAGCCTCAGAGCCAGTGTTCTGATGGAACATGTAGCAGGAATTGAGTTAAAGATGGCCTGGAGTTAAGATGCATCATTCATATGTGCTTTGGAAATGAAATGTAGCGCCATAGACACTTAGATGAAATTATTTTTAAAGCAATACCATCTTTGGTTTCTAAATTTTACAATAAATATTTGATGCTAAAGCAGAATTTTAACGTCTTTTCTAAAATTGCTTCTGGGTTAAGAGAAAGAAAACTAGAATTTCAATAACTGAAGATGAGTTTGCTGAGGTCCATTAATAATAAAGCATGGATATTTTTCAAGATATATAAGTATCTGTATTAAGTTCCAATAGCATACATTATGTTTACCTTAAACTAGAGGCTTGAAAATCTGGTTAGAATTGATTGTTGGCAAATTATGAGTCCATCTAAGAAAATAGCTTTCAGGCTTTTATAAAGAATGTTATATCCACCTGTCTCTTACCTCTTTACTCCCCACTCATCCACCCTACTTTGGAGAGATTCCACTAAAAATACATTGCTCAGTTTTTTAAAGAGACCCGAAGAATTTCATTGAATTCCATGAATATTTTAGAGAACCTGCCTTGTACAATGTGATTGCTACATATAGAGGTACAAAGAGAAGTATGGCACAAATCCGGTCCTCACTGACCACCTGTTTCAGTCAACAAGATAAGCCAACTATATAAATATTACACCAGGCACTACCTAATGTGTGCCACGAAAGAGGCACAAACAACAGAGAAGATGCCAGTTTTGAAATAAAAACATTACGTTTAAGTTGGTTTTGAAAATTGGCTTTAAACCCATTGTGGTTATTAATCATGCTGCAAGCAGGGTTACAGTTTTATCATGGTTATAAACCGGATTGAGGGGGAGTTCAGTTGGAATGCAAAGGGAGAGGTTATTACACTTCACCAAGGTTCTCTAAGCCTCTGGTACAACACACTTTTGCAAGGCTTTGTTTTGTCTTGTTATTCACCTCCAAATCTCCAGCAGTGCCTGTGCAATGAAGAATTGTTACAAGTGATATACTGACAAATAGATTAGCACCATTTGCCAAACTGTCCTCAAAGGCCCAGGGCATTTAAAAATCCCCTAGACTCTCTATAGAGGTGGTAGGGGTCGGGGCCTATGTTCAGTCTTCTCCATTTCTCGGTTTCCAGGTCTCTCTCATTCTCTTATTTGATCTCTCTCTCTCTCTCTCTCTCTCTCTCCCCCTCCTTCTCTCCCTCTCTCCCTCTCTCACACACATACACACAATGTTGGCCATATTTGAAGGATGGAATAAAGACATAAAGCAGCCTGTCTTAAACATCTAACTAAATAGATTCAAACTAAATAGCTCTCCACAAATATCTTCTGTTATGCACAAAAATAAATTCCATATTAGAGGTCAGAAGTTCTTTTCTCTGAGCTTTCATGCCATCAGCAGTTTGCCATCTCATCATAAGAACTACAAGACAGAAGAAATTAGACCAGGGGAAAAAAATCTATAAATCTACATGTTTGAAAACACTGACTAAGTTAAACCCAAGAATTTGTGACAGTGATTCTCCATGTTGGCTACACATTTGAGTCACCTGGGAGCTTTAACATTCTGATTTCAAGGCCACACCCAGACCAATTAAGTCAGTATCTCTAGGGATGGGGTGTAGCCACTATTGTCTTTAAACTACTCCAGGTGGCTCCGATCTGCAGTCATGTTTAGAGACCACTGCCTCCAAATCCCCCCAAATTCAGTGTCTGTTAGAGAATGTGTAATCTCCAAGGAGCTTTTAACGATAAAAGATAATTCTATTCAGTCTGTTGCTCTAATGGTTTCCAAAATAAAGTCTTTGCTAAACATTGAAATATAGTCACTTTACTCAACAATGGAGATTTTCATTGCCAGAGAAATCATCATTAGTGTAGCCACAGTGCTGCTTGAGTGTTCACCACCTGTTGAGTCAGCAGATGCCCTTCGCTTACTTCTGTGTAAGATGTGAAAGTCATGTCAAAGTCATGACTTAGAAAATTATGTTCTGTTTTCTATTTCCTTTATACTTTGAAATGTAGTAACATCTCAGTGAGATTCTTGAAAGTCTAAGCTAGTCTTGACTTAGGTTATGGTCTAACCTAGAGCCTGATGCCAAGAGAATTCAGTAAAGATCTGTACTATTTCACAGACAATTTCATTGGTACACATTTGTGTCTAAATGTGGGATAGCAGATTCTCTAAGGCAAAGAGGCCATCTATAATGACAGTTGTAGGCAGAGTGGGAGTGGGAGATAGGGAGGGTTTCTTCTCAGAATAAAAATCACCTATGGCAGAAGTCCTGATCTTTTTCTGTATAGCATTCTTTTTCCAGTCTCTTTAATGATGTATAGTAGATGCTTAATTAATTCTTATTAATTAAATTAATTAATTAAAATAAAGTAAAAGAATGAATGAATGATGTCTGCATTAGCAGTTTTAGAGAACTGGAAAGGAGCAAAAGTAGGTCAGGAAACAAAAATAGTGAATAAAACCCTTTCCAACTTTATGTTTCAGGATTATAAATTGCCAATAATTCAAAGAGGAATTTCTTAATATGCTTTAACCTTCAATACCAAGTTATTATGGTAGAAAAAAACTAAGCAATATTATGGGCCAGTCAAGAGTAAACAGAACACAAGCTGAGAACTTTAGATCTTTGAAAATGTCAGTATTGGGTATGAAGGACATGCCAGGTTTACCTGTTCTTATTAAAGTGACATGGGTTTAAAAATTTACTTGGCCATTGTCAGGAGCATTGTAGTATATGTTTACTTACCAATATGATGTCTTTCATTAAAGGTGAAATCAAGAAATACTCTTTTTATGGACACTGTAAGTTCAACACTTTAAAATGTATAGCGTACCTCAAATGGGCAAGTTCAGAAAACATGTTTTGCTCATTGGATGCAGTTTAGGAAAGAAAAAAAAAAGGGGGGGCAGCCATCTTATTAAATGAAACAACAAATTACATTCTAGGACAGTGTGGGTTTTTAGAATTCTGGTCATATCAACCTAAGATATCATTCTTTCCATGCTTCCACCTATAACTTTATTGATTGATGTTTAATGGAAAGGTATGCATCTTGCCTTTGAAAGAATTAGATTTAGTGTGCTCCTATTATTTAGGACTTTGTGGCAGGTCTTGCAAAG
Source organism: Bos indicus (assembly GCF_029378745.1). Taxonomy (NCBI): domain Eukaryota; kingdom Metazoa; phylum Chordata; class Mammalia; order Artiodactyla; family Bovidae; genus Bos; species Bos indicus. The sequence goes on from NC_091763.1 coordinate 40,292,154, forward strand.
TACGTAGGCAAAGCAAAGTAAGTGGAAACTGACATGTAAGAAATAAATGCTTCAAATATTTCCAGGAATAAATATCAACATCTGTAAGAATACAACTCCATGTGCATCAAAATGTAGGTTTCCCAACTGTATTTCTCTGAAAGTTATGAAAAATCACTTTGCTAAGTGGAAATTACTTCTGTTAAATACTAAAATAGCCATATTGCTAAATCGTGGGGTCATGTACTCAAAGGTAGGTTTTAATTTTTCCTGGAGTATTTTGTTTTTTTTTTTTTTGTTAGCTTTGGAATATTGCTGTTAAATTATCATTTAATTCTAATGATAGTTGAAAAAATTGCTTCACTATCTTATAACATCAGGTTCTTAATTCATTTCTGGAGTTCATCCACCAAAGTGAAGTGTGGTAATTCTTTGTACCACCCTCTTCAGCAGGCAAACCTATGACTCATTTCTACCACCCAATTATGCCAGAAGTGTTTAGTGCACTGTTATGAAATGAAATGTAATAATTCAGTATTTCACAATTTATTTTTGAGCCATTTGAACAATGTCTGTGCAACATTTTTTGCCTTTTCATACTGTTCATGGGGTTCTCAAGGCAAAAATACTGAAGTGATTTGCCATTCCCTTCTCCAGCGGACCACTTTTTGTCAGACCTCTCCACCATGACCTGTCCATCTTGGGTGGCCCTAAATGTCATGGTTCATAGTTTCAGTGAGTTAGATAAGGCTGTGATCTATGTGATCAGTTTGGTTAGTTTTCTGTGATTATGGTTTTTATTCTGTCTACCCTCTGATGGATAAGGATAAGAGACCTGTAGAAGCTCCCTGATGGGAGAGACTGACTCTGGAATCTGGGTCTTGTTCTGATGGGTGGGGCCATGCTCAGTAAATTTTCAATCCAATTTTCTGTTGATGGGTGGAGCTGTGTTCCCTCTCTGTTGTTTGGCCTGAGGCCAAACTATGATCGGGGGGGGGGGTAATGAAGATAAAGAAAACCTCCTTCAGAAGGAATTATGACCACACTGTTGTGTTCAGTGCCCCTGACCCTGCAGCAGGCCTCTACCGACCCATGCTTCTGCTGGAGACTCCTGGACACTCACAGGCAAGTCTGGCTCAGTCTCTTGTGAGAACACTGCTCTTTTTTCCTGGATCCTGGTGAGCACAAGCTTTTGTTTGTGCCCTCCTAGTCTGTTTCCCCAGTCCTGTGGAAGTTCTATAATCAAATCCCACTGGCCTCAAAAGTCAAATTCCCTGGGGGTTCTCAGTCCCTTCGCCAGATCCCCAGGGTGGGAAATCTGTTGTGAATCCTAGGACTTTCTTAACAGTGCAAGAACTTCTTTGGTATAATTGTTCTGCAGTTTGTGGGTCGTCTGCTCAGGGACTGTATGGTGGGGCTAATGGTGACCTCCTCCAAGAGGGCTTATGCCACAGGCTGCTTGTCCCAGGTCTGCTGCAGCCAGAGGCAATGTCCCTGTGGCAGGCCACTGTTGACCCATGCCTCTGCAGGAGACACTCAAACACTCAAAGGCAGGTCTGGCTCAGTCTCTGTGTGGTCTCTGGGTCCTGGTGGACACAAGGTTTTGTCTGAGTGTCTTCTGAGCATCTCTGGCAGGTATGGGGTTTGATTATAAATGCAATTTTGTCCTTACTACAATTTTGTTGGGTCTTCTCCTTTGTTCTTGGATGTCACATATCTTTTTTTGGTGAGATTCAACATATTCCTGTCAATGGGTGTTCAGCAGTGAGTAGCAATTTTGGAGTCCTCGCAGGAAAACATTAGTGCACATCCTTTTACTCTGCCATCATGTACATACTTTTCATATTGTTTAAGGAAAACAATAGAATGGGAAAGACTAGGGATGTTTCAAGAAAATTAGAGATACCATGGGAACATTTCATGCAAAGATGGGCACAAGAAAGGACAGAAATGGTATGGACCTGACAGAAGCAAAGAATATTAAGAACAGGTGTGAAGAATACACAGAACTATACCAAAAAGAAGAACTATACAAAAAAGATCTTAATGACCCAGATAAGCACAATGGTGTGATCACCATGTCTGAAGCCAGACATCCTGGAATGTGAAGTCAAGTGGGCCTCAAGAAGCATCACTATGATCAAAACTAGTGGAAGTGATGGAATTCCAGTTGAGCTATTTCAAATCCTGAAAGATGATGCTGTGAAAGTGCAGCACTCAATATGCCAGATATTTGGAAAATTCAGCAGTGGCCACAAGACTTGAAATGGTCAGTTTTCATTTCAATCCCAAAGGAAGGCAATGCCAAAGAATGCTCATACTATCACACAATTGCACTCATCTCACAGGCTAGCAAAGTAATGTTCAAAATTCTCCAAGCCAGACTTCAACAGTACGTGAACTGAGAAGTTCCAGATGCTCAAGCTGGATTTAGAAAATGCAACAGAACCAGAGATCGAATTGCGAACATGTTTTGGATCATGGAAAAAGCAAGGGAATTTCAGAAAAGCATCTACTTCTGCTTTATTGACTAGGCAAAGCCTTTGACTGTGTGGATCACAAGAAGCTGTGAAAAATCGTTAAACAGATGGGAATACCAGACCACCTTACCAGCCTCCTGAGAAATCTGTATGCAGGTCAAGAAGGAACATTTAGGACTGGACATGGAACAATAGATTCGTTCCAGATGGGAAAAGGAGTTTCCAAGGCTATATATACAAGGCTGTATATTGTCACCCTGCTTATTTAACTTATATGCAGAGTACATCCTGTGAAATTCCAGGCTGGATGACGCACAAACTGGAATCAAGATTACTGGGAGAAATATCAGTAACCTCAGATATGCAGATGACACCACCCTAATGGTAGAAAGCAAAGAGGAACCAAAGAGCCTCCTGATGAAAGTGAAAGAGGACAGTGAAAAAGTTGGCTTAAAACTCAACATTCAGAAAACAAAGATCATGGCATCCGGTCCCATCACTTTGTGGTAAATAGATGGGGAAACAATGGAAACAGTAAGAGACTTTACTTTTGCGGGCTCCAGAAGTACTGCAGATGGTGACTGCAGCCATGAAATTAAAAGACATTGGTTCCTTGGAAGAAAAGCTGTGACAAACCTAGACAGCATATTAAAAAGCAGAGATGTTACTTTACAAAGAGACAAAGGTCCATCTAGTCAAAGCTATGGTTTTTAAGAGTCCCTTGGACTTCAAGGAGATCAAACCAGTCAATCCTAAAGGAAATCAGGAATATTCAGGACTGAATATTCATTGGAAGAACTAATGCTGAAGCTGAAACTCCAATACTTTGGCCACATGATGCAAAAAACTGACTCATTAGAAAAGACTCTGATGCTGGGAAAGATTGAAGGCAAGAAGAGAAGGGGACTACAGAGGATGAGATGGCTTGATGGCATCACTGACTCAATAAACATGACTTTGAGCAGGCTCCAGGTGTTGGTGATGGACACCTGAAGCCTAGCATGCTGTTGTCCATGTTGTCGCAAAGGGTTAGACACAACTGAGTGATGAACTGAACAGTGAGCTGCAAGAGTGATATGATTTTGGGTCACAACAAACTGTACAAAATTCTTAGAGATGGAGATATCAGCCCACCTTACCTGCCTCCTGAGAAACCTGTATGCAGGTCAAGAAGCAACAGTTAAAACTGGACATGGAACAATGGACTGGTTCAAAATTGAGAAAGGAGTACATCAAGGCTGTATATTGTCACTCTGCTTATTTAACTTATATGCAGAGTACATCATGTGAAACGCCAAGCTGGATGAAGCACAAGCTGTAATCAAGATTACCAGGAGAAATATCAATAACCTCAGATACACAGATGACACAACCCTTATGGCAGAAAGCAAAGAGGAACTTAAGAGCCTCTTGATGAAGGTGAAAGAGGAGAGTGAAAAAATTGGCTTAAAACTCAACATTCAAAAGTTAAGATCATGGCATCTGGTCCCATCACTTCATGGCAAATAATGGGGAAACAATGGAAACAGTGAGAAACTTTATTTTCTTGGGCTCGAAAATCACTGCAGATGGTGACTACAGCCCTGAAATTAAAAGACGCTTGTTCCTTGGAAGAAAAGCTATGACAAATCTAAACAGTGTATTAAAAGGCAGAGACATCACTTTGTCAACAAAGGAAGCTGTGGTTTTTCTAGTAATCATGTACGGATATGAGATTTAGACTATAAAGAAGGCTGCATGCCGAAGAATTGATGCTTTTGAATTGTGGAGTGGGAGAAGACTTGAGAGTCCCTTTGACAGCAAGGAGATCAAACCAGTCAATCCTAAAGGAAATCAACTCTGAATATTCATTGGAAGGACTGATGCTGAAGCAGAAACTTCAATATTTTGGCCACCTGATGCAAAGAGTTGACTCACTGGGAAAGACCCTAATGCTGGGTAAGATTGCAGGCAGAAGGAGAAGGGGGTGACAGAGAATGAGATGGCTGGAATGCATCATGAACTCAATGGACATGAGTTTGAGCAAACTCCAGGAGATAGTGAAGGACAGGGAAGCCTTTGGTGCTGCGGTCCATGGGATCGCAAAGAGTCAGACACAACTGAATGACTCAACAACAGTTATTTTGCTAAATATTACCAGACAAAATAACACTTCCTGGAGCGTATGTATCTTAATGTGTACATAAATTTTTGTTTTATTATTATTAAGTATTATGACGTCTTTATCTTTGTTTCTATTCATATACGTGGAGCTCAGTGTTACTCGTCTTTAACAAAAATTATTTCACATTTAGCATTTGGGTTTATATATTTTTCCTTTTTTAATCTTGGAGATTATCTAGAAAAAGTAAATCTTTTGGAAATGGTCAACATAAACTGTATCTAAATGCTCCCTTGTTATTCTTTATGACAGTTGGCAGGAGTTTTAGCAAGGTATGTTAAGCTGTACAAAGAAAAATAATACAATTTCTGAGTTCATGAAGAGTTGAGAAACTTTCATTATGTATTCATTCAAACGTAATTTATGTACTGTCTGACTGTACTATCAATAAGTAAAGGTACTGCATAGCAAACTAAAAAAATCTTAATTTAAAAAGTCATAGTCAAAGTTTCACATAAGTTTAATCTTTAAACTGTAAATGCAGCCGTCTTGTTCTCTCAGCCTGAATTTCCATTCAACTCTTTGTTTTCCTTAGTATCAAATCTTACAATCAATTAATTAGCTTCACACTGTTTTCCAGCATTTTTCCTTAGCTAGTTATCTTTCTTCTCTTTGAGTTTCCTGATTCTCATTCATCCCTTCTTTACCTCTGAACACCCTTTTCCATCTGTGTGCTCTGTCATGTGCTCACCCGCTCATTTTCACGTACCTTCAGTTTTCTTCTCTGGTGTTCTTGCAGGGAGACTGAAATTGACCTAGACATGCAGCTAAGTCTGAAGACTGTGGTTTAAAACTTACCTAAGCAACCATTTTACCACTAAATCTTCTACAGCCCCCAATCCCCCCCCTCCCAAGGAGAAACTTCCTTCCCTCTGGGTATCTCCTTATTCCTCAAAGAACAAAAGAAAAAAATGTTGACTTTTAATGAATTTTTTGTCTTTTATGTTTTGGTGAAAATTCATAAGTTTAATATTGCCATTCAGTGCCCTACATCCCCATACACTGTTGGACAAGCCAGGAATCAAAAGTGAATAATTCGTCTACCTCTAATTCATTTTAGATCTTTATTTTTTTAAGGGAAATTTCCCTTCTAGTAGGTATTAAAAAATAAAGATCTAAAATGAATTGTGCAAGAGTGAATAAGTTGGCTTAAAATTCAACATTCAGAAAACTAAGATCATGGCATCTGGTCCCATCACTTTATGACAAATAGATGGGCAAACAATGGAAACACTAAGAGACTTTATTTTTTTGGGCTCCAAAATCACTGCGGATGGTGACTGCAGCCATGAAATTAAAAGATGCTTGCTCCTTGGTAGAAAAGCTATGATCAACCTAGAGAGCATATTAGAAAGCAGAGACATTACTTTGCTGATAAAGGCCCATCTAATCAAAGTTATGGTTTTTGAAGTAGTCATGTATGGATATGAGAGTTGGACTATAAAGAAAGCTGAGTACTGAAGAATTGATGCTTTTGAACTGTGATGGAGAAGACTCTTGAGAGACCCTTGGACTTCAAGGAGATCCAACCAGTCCATCTTAAAGGAGATCAGTCCTGAATATTCATTGGAAGGGCTAATGCTGAAGCTGAAACTCCTATACTTTGGCCACCTAATGTGAAGAATTGACTCCGTTGAAAAGACCCTGATGCTGGGAAATATTGAAGGCAAGAGGAGAAGGGGACAACAGAGGATGATATGGTTAGGTGGCATCACAAACTCAATGGACATGAGTTTGAGCAAGCTTCAGGAGTTGGTGATGGACAGGGAAGCCTGGCGTGCTGCAGTCCATGACGTTGCAAAGAGTTGGACAAGACTGAGCAACTGAACTGAAAAGGGAAATTAGAAGGTGAAGGGAAGAGAATTACCTATTTTCAGAGCATATAGGCCAGTGGATTAGTTGGGCCATGCAAGCTGTTGGATGGTTGCATAGCCCCATGCTGCCATATGGGGTCTGTGTGACTCTGTGTCTCTCTCACCCCCATCTCTCCCCAAAGGCCATGTTCTTCTCAAGCCTTGCTGCCTTACCACAGAGTCTTATCACGTCTCCATTTTTGAGAGGTTAATTCAGGAAGAAGCGTAATAGAAAATAAAAGTTCGCATAAAAGGAAAAGAAGCCAAGATGCAGGCTAGCTGTGTTGCAAGATGACAATACTAGAGTAGACAACACAGAAGTAATGGCACTTCTAAAGGAACAGCTAACGACTAGGGTTGAAAGAGGACATCCATTCAGCTGTTAGAGCTACTAGTGTACTCCAGTTGAGGTCCAGTTCACTATTGGGCTGATCCAGGTGGCTGTAAGATGACTTTTTATTTTTCCCTTTCTAGCTTTCCTATATATTTTTCTATTTAGATCCTTGTACAAAAGGTAAACTGAGATATACCTGTTTTTGACATTAGGTATGTGACTATGTGCTTAGCCACTCAGTTGTGTCTGACTCTTTGCAACTCCGTGGACAGTAGCCTGCCAGACGACTCTACCCTCTGAGCCACCGGGACTTAGCAACTGAACAACACAGCAGACTTTGTTTATAGAATAGTATCATATGCCTAAAGATCAGTTAATTTAAGAGTGAATTGTATAAGAAAACTTTTTAAATGACAGTAATTGAAATAATTGATTTCTGTAGGATAAACTTTGCTTTAGATAGCCCTAGATTGAATCATCCTTCCTTTTTCCAGTTTACAGAAATATTTTAGAAAATGAGGTAACTGTTTGGATATTTAATAGGAGACTTTTTTAGGCATTCTGCTCTGTGCTTTTTAGTGTTCCTCATTTTTCTAGATCTAGGTAATTAAAAGATTGCATGTATTACTAGACCCCTTTTTGTTTAAACTTAATCTCTACAATTTTCTAATCATTCTTTGCTAATGTATAGCTTTATGAGCATGTTAGAAATTTGGATTTGTTTTATTTATCAGTGATTAGAATTTCTGTATATTTTTATTTAACACCTTTATAAAAGTTTGCCACTTTATGAGCAAAGAGATACATTTTTAAAATTAAAAGATTGCTGTATCTGAACACTGGATGCAGGGAACACTGCCCTGCTTTGTCAGTTTACATAGGGAAAACTAATGAGGCTATAAAGAAATACTATCTGTTTTATTAGAACTTTTTTACTAGTGAAACAGCTGGAAAAACAGAGTTAGTCGGCTGGCTTCCATTTTCCATTGCTTTCTGCCCTTTAAATTCAGGTTTCCTCTTGTTCATGACCACATGCTCACCACACACAGACTCCTTAGTTTGTTACTTTAAGCCAATGGAGATTAAGCACCATTAGTAAAGACTAGTTTAGGAAAGGTTTTAACTAAAATAAATGGCACTTTCAAAGAGAATCTTGATTTATGGAGTTTGTGTGTGTGTGTGTGTCTGGGTAAATCAGTAAGGAAAAAATCAGATCATAGTGGTTGGGTTGAGTGCCATTAGTCATTGAGACATGTTTTCTGTTGCAGTCTTATTTGTAGTAAAAATGTACAGTTTAATTGTAAAAATGCAGCTTTGCACAGCGGCAGTATTGTAGCCAATGACATTTATCTGAGGCAAGACTATTGCTAATTGAAACTAACTGTAGTGAAAATGCTTAGTAGCAGCCTAGTGACCAGAAAGAATATGTATCAGTTTACTATATTTAGAATTAGAATTTTATTGCTGAAAGAGAAATTAGATATAACTTAATCTGGCCTTTTATATTATAACTGAGACTAATAAAAGAGATTAGAAGTCTTGGTTAGTAGGCAGAATAAGTAGAGTTTGGGTATACTTGTTAATTGCAGATAGCATTCCCACATCATCATCACTCTCTTTTCTACCTATCCTCTAAAGGGGTATATGGAGAAATTGGAAATTCAGTGTGAAGGAAGATGAGAGAAGATAAGAGTGGAGCCAGTCAGGCTTTAAAAATACATAATTGTGAAAGGTAAACTGACATCAATTAACTAGGAACTTTTGGACTAAAAACAAATGAAAATTATTTGATTTAAAAAAAAAAAAAACCTATTATTTGCAATTAGATCTCAAGAAAGATGAAATTAAAGCATTTATAGTCATCTGCCTCCAAAAATCCATTAAGTGCTAATTAGCTGGTATCTGAGAAGGTCCAAATCTCTCTACATTGGAAACTTGCTCTTTAGTGAAATATATGACTTAAAAAAACACACACACAAAACATCTGTTGGTAGAAACATACATCCATGATCTCTACCTTTCTGGAAAATTCACATATTTATTGTAGGGGAAAAGAATCAGAAAAAAACAAGTCGTGTAAGTTTAATTCTAACAAACATACTACTACAATGATAATGTGAAATAACTATAAAGCATATGAAATAAAGTTTATATTCTACTTTCTTTGGGAGACACAAAGAATTTATCTTTATTTTACATATATGTAAATTTAATTCACTATGCTTTTTAAAATATTCTTTACCAATAGATGTCAACACATTAAATTAGAAAAATCAATATATTCTAATGCACTCTGTTATACAACTGCCACAAGAAAATTGTAATTCACAACATTCAGAAACCAGTCTGAAGTATTTGTACTGTCTACCAAGGGAAAAATTATCTCATTGTTGTACTATAAATTGCATATTTATTTCATAACAGTGACAAAAATGGGTTATCTTTGAGAGGTAGAATTAGTTTTCTCAGCATTCATGTGTGACAAAGGCTAAAACTCAAATGAATCATAGCAGTAGTATTCAAAGAACAGAAATGTCTTCAGTTACCTTTCAGTCATGGTACAGCATTAAAAGTCTTCTAACTTTTAAGGATTTGTTTACATTAAAAGTGCTTGGCTGTTTCATAATGACTAACTGGCAGTTTAAGTTAATTTTTTGATAGAGTGGTCTTTCTTTAGTTTTTAGGAATTAGCAGATATATTCTGGAAATTATGTTAATATAATTACCTAAATTATTCATGATATCTCAGAACAAGAGACTACATCAATACAGGATGAAAACTAACACAGTTCATAATGGTACATATGAATCTGACATGTCCCTTAGCCTTTCAATATATTTTCTAATTTAAAATATTCTGATTGAGAACCTACCACATTTAAGGCATTATCTCCACTGTTGTGTAGAATATCAGTAAATGACTGATTCCTTGCTTTCCAGGAATTCACAATCCCATTAAGAAGTTGAAGAGAATAATAACTATAGGGCAGATGACATTGTTTATGATTAGTATTGAAGGCTAAAGAGATAAGGAAAAAAACAAAGTGGGGATATAAAATCTGAGCTTTACCTGAAGCCTGAAGAAACAATACAGTTTAAGACTATATAGCCAAGAAAGATGGTAGAGAGTGCATCTGATAGACAGTGGTATAGAAATCAATTTCTCAACTCAATCTGTTTGAGTCTAGGACATCATGTGATGAATTTGAACAATGTTGACTATAGGCATTAGGATGAAATGGGACCAGAGAAACTAACCTGGCTAATATGTGGTCCTAATGATGAGGCTGGTTGCCATAGCAAGGCAGTTGTGTGGAATTCAAGGTACAACAAAAGGAGAATGAAGGACTAGGCAGGAAATCAATGTAAATTGAACTAGTGAAAGGGATCATTATGATTTTTAAAAAGTAGAATCTCTGGATATCACATTTTCTGCCTCTTCCTCATGAATTATCTAATGAAAGAGTTTAGGTACAAAAGATTTCATAAGGTTTAGTACAACTTCAGACTGTCCAATGCAGCACCATTCCTAGCTTCCAGCCTTTTCTGGAGAATGGTAGAATAATCCATAGTCAATGTCAAAATACTCCTTCAGAATAAAATTACAAGAAATATAATATTTTTCTTGTTAGAACAATAAAAAGTGGAGAAGAAGATGATAGATAATATAGCCACACATTCCAAACTTTAACAGTGGAGGTAGTTATTCAGAGTAAGAGTTTTGTTGGGAACCTGAGCAGATAAAGAGCAAAGTACTTAATGCCTGAATCATTAGAAATGCCTGTTTTTAAAAATGCATGTTAGCTAGCATGTTTTTCAATAGTCTATATTTATGAAAAATGATTTAGTGGCTAGTACTCCTCAACTCAAAAAAGATCACTGTCCCTATAGTATCTATTAGGTGTGGGATATTATCTTGCTCTTTTTTCCCTTCTGTTTCACAGTGTTTTAGTGTATCATTTTCCTATCATGTCTAGGACCTACTTCTATCTCCTTTTTAGACAGTGTACACACTGAACTTAATCACAGTTAGGTCTATAATAAGCACAGAATTGTATGGAAAGAAGAAAACATCATGACTGTCTGAAATATTGTGCATATACCCCCAAGGAAAGAATCCATGTAAGTGAAGGATATAAATTATTTCGGTATTATAATGATTAAAAAAGACCCACATTAACTGGTAAAATTAAAACTGATTTATAAATACAGTTCAATAATCTGTCCTGTCTCCTATAAAAACACTGATATGTAATCAACTTTAACTATGAAATATCACAGAGAACTGCAAGATGAATTAAATGTCAAAGTGGTCTTAGTGAATTTGTACAGCGATAGTTTATTGTCTCCTGTAAATATATTACCTACACAAGCCAGTTATTTTATATGTGAGTCTAAAGTAGAACCATTATGCTGAGTGTTTATATGTTTAAATGAAACAGCCTACTTTGGGTTCCCTGCTGGCTCAAATGGTAAAGAATCTGTCCGCAATGCATGAAACCCAGTTCAATCCCAGGGTCAGGAAGATTCCTGGAGAAGGGAATGGCTACCCACTCCAGTATTCTTGCCTGGAGAATTCCATGGACAGAGGCACCTGGTGGGCTGCAGTCCATAGGCTCACAAAGAGACAGAGACAACTGAGTAACTAACACTTTCACTTTGATTACCAATAGAAAAATAAATGGAGGAATATATGTACTTTAAAAATATGAACTGTTTCAGACTTTTGATAATGTTATTATCCTAACCATCTATTACTTTTAGAAAGACCAGATAAAAAGTAAGTTTTCATAGTTGATCACTGTTGCTTGAATTCCACAACTACAATTTCTAGTGCTTTTTACATTCAAGAGTAAATGTAATAGTAATACCATTTACTAGTTAACATGGGGGAAATATTCTTTGTATAGGGAAAGTGTAATAGTTCAATTATCTGGAGAATGTTTTTTATATAAGAAGGCAAAATTACTAGTCTTTGTCACTTTGTAATTTCTAGTTTGATTTTGAGTATTATATTTAGCAGAAAAGTTAGGACATTTTTTTCCCAGAACTTAAGAAAACAGTTTGCATAATTTTGTTTGTTCTTTAAGGAAATTTGGCACTTCCTTCTTTGAATATAGTTTTATCAATTTATCTTACTCATGAACTTTATTTAAAACAAGGGGAAAAGCATGAAAAGGAAGCATATTTATGCCTTCTTGTTTTCTTTGCTTTTTTTGTTCTCTTTTCCTCATTCCCATTCCATTCTTTGTATCCCAAATTATTTGAAGATTTCATGTGTGTAATGTGATGGATGAAGTCCATGAAGATAAGCTGGTCCTATAGGCTATTACTATTGCAGAAGTAGTTGAGGTATAATGAGGAGGAGGAAAAGTGGGGAGATTCGTTCTGCAACAGGTTGTGCATGGTGAAGAGGGACAATTATCAGGAGTTTGGACTCAAAAGGGATACAGAGAAAATATGGCCGAGGGTTTCAATGATTGATGAGACCCCTCCTATTTCACTCATAGACTATTTGTAAATTTGCTAAGCATCACAGGTGCTGAATGTGTCCAGAATTTCAGTGGAAGCCAACAAAAAGTTGAAATTCCCAAGCCTTATTTTACATAGTGTAGATGCATGCTGATTGTTCTGAACCAACAGGTGAAAGAGAAAAAAACACAAGAGAATCTGTTGTAGAATTCCTAGAAGATTTATAATTGTATCAACCCCGGAAACATGGGGTCTGAAGCAAGATTCACCACATCTTGTAAGTGCAGAGAAGCCTCAGGTAATATATAGATTGCATGTTTATATACCTCCCAAAGAAACATTGACATCCAGTACTACAATGATCATAAAATAATAGCATTGCACCTAAATAATGCATACATTTGCTGCATTAGGCATTTGACTGTAGCTTTGGAGTTTGGAGAAAGTAATAATATGCTAGTAATATCATATGGCCTTTGATAGTATTTGTCTAAAGCCTTGTCAGAATCTATACTTTCTCTATGGAGACATTTCTCTGATACTGAGCTTTTGGTTCTTCTTTGATGTTTTTGAAACTCCATGAATTTTGTAGTGTGCCAGACTAGCTGGTGAAGGTTCACTTACTACTGAACATGTATATTTCAGCCTTCAAACCAACAGATTAAAAAAGTAGAAAGTACATATAATAAAATAACTCAGCCAAACCTCAAATGAAGAGCAACTTTGGTCATTTTTGAGTCTTTAGATTTAGTTGTTTAAAAGTGGTTTCCAAAGTTTATTTTACCAAGTGCCCTTTCAAGATTTTACGTTTTCTGAACTTACTTTCATTTCTTTATATACTCTTAAACTTAACATTCATTTTTATTGAGCTTTATGGTTTATATAGAAAAGGGTGCTACAAGAAAAGGGAAAGATACTTTGTAACTTTGGAAGACCCTTCCTTAAGAAAGCATTTGCCCCTATCAACCACGGAGGAGATAAAAATTCTAAAAAAAGCTTTCTTTTTTCTTTGCCTTGCTTGAGACATTGTAAAATTTTATCCAAAAGTGATAGCAATGGATATTAAAAGTGTATCTATTGAAAATGGGATAGATTAAATTGAACAAGTGCCCAGATTGTCAAAGACAATAGACATGTTAACCACAATGTAAATGCCTTCAATATGCCAAACTTCTAAAAACAAATGGTTTCCCCTAACACACATCTAATCTGATTCATTTCTGCACATTTTAATTACTTTTCCCAATTATGAGGACAATAGAAAAATGTCCTCTTTTAAAAATGAAGAATATACCTTCTAATTTTACATAAAGTTGCCAAAGTTATGATTTGAATGATTGTTCACCCACTCTCAACCCCACATGGTTGTCTTCACTTAATTAGTTATTTGTGATTGTGCTATTTAAAATTGTCGTAAATGAAAAAATATTTGTATCATTGGGCATAATTTAGGAGGGTGCTGCAAATAAATCATTTTTTCTTTTTACAATATATTAATAGAATGTGTCCTCATTTTTGTCATCATATTTATGCTTAAGATAAATATAGCTCAGCCTTTAAAACACTGTGCTCTATTTGGAAATGTATATAATTATTTTGATTTGATTATTTTATTAAATCTAAAATAATATGGAAAAAGTGGCAGACTTTATTTTTTTGGCCTCCAAAATCAATGCAGATGGTGACTGCAGCCATGAAATAAAAACACGCTTACTCCTTAGAAGAGAAGTTATGGCCAACTTAGACAGCATATTCAAAAGCAGAGACATTACTTTGCCAACAAAGGTCCGTCTAGTCAAGGCTATGGTTTTTCCAGTGGTCATGTATGAATGTGAGAGTTGGACCATAAAGACTGAGCACTGAAGAATTGATGCTTTTGAACTGTGGTGTTGGAGAAGACCCTTGAGAGTCCTTAGGACTGCAAGGAGATCCAACCATTCCATCCTAAAGGAGATCAGTCCTGGATGTTCACTGGAAGGACTGATGTTAAAGCTGAAACTCCAATACTTTGGCCACCTGATGCGAAGAACTGACTCATTGGAAAAGACTCTGATGCTGGGAAAGATTGAAGGCGGGAGCAGAAGGGGATGACAGAGGATAAGATGGTTGGGTGGCATCAACGACTCAATGGACATGAGTTTGGGTAGACTCCAGGAGTTGGTGATGGACAGGGAGGCCTGGTGTACAACAGTCCATGGGATCGCAAAGAGTCGGACATGACTGAGTTACTGAACTGAACTGAATATTTATTATAACTAATAATGCATAATATATTTGTACCCATGATTCCTTAATAAGGATACATTTTGCAGGTTAAACTAAATTATCAGTTCAAGCCAATATAACAGATGCCAGATCTGTTACAGGAATGTGAGGTAATATAAGAAAGAGGAAATTCATATGTTCTGTACTAAAAGATGGCAAATAGATGGGGAAAGCTTGTCAGACTTTATTTTTCTGGGCTCCAAAATCACTGCAGATGGTGATTGCAGCCATGAAATTAAAACACGCTTACTCCTTGGAAGGAAAGTTATGACCAACCTACATAGCATATTCAAAAGCAGAGACATTACTTTGCCAAGAAAGGTCCGTCTAGTCGGTTTTTCCAGTGGTCATGTATGGATGTGAGAGTTGGACTTTGAAGAAAGCTGAATGCCAAAGAATTGATGTTTTTGAACTATGGTGTTGGAGAAGACTCTTGAGACTCCTTGGACTGCAAGGAGATCCAACCAGTCCATTCTAAAGGAGATCAGTCCTGGGTGTTCTTTGGAAGGACTGATGCTAAAGCTGAAACTCCAATACTTTGGCTACCTCATGGGAAGAGTTGACTCATTGGAAAAGACCATGATGCTGGGAGGGATTGGGGGCAGGAGGAGAAGGGGACAACAGAGGATGAGATGGCTGGATGGCATCACCGACTAGATGGACATGAGTTTGAGTGAATTCGGGGAGTTGGTGATGGACAGGGAGGCCTGGCGTGCTGCGAATCATGGGGTCTCAAAGAGTCGGATATGATTGAGCAGCTCAACTGGAACTGGTACTAAAAGAAAATTATGAATAATAATTATTTGCAAATTTATTTATAACACATAAGGTGATTGATTATATGTAACACAGGATATAAAGAATTAAGATATTGAGACCTAATTCTACTTTTAATTTTACTATGTCTTACTCCTTTAAACTTCACAAACTTTCCTTTTCTCATATTGAGATTAAAATAATTATAACTACCCTTTTTCAAGCAGGGCTACTGGGAGATTAAATGGAACAGAAAATTCAAAATATAAGTATAATTCTGTTCAGTCATTCAGTCGTGTCCAACTATTTGCAACCCCATGGACTACGGTATGTCAGGCTTCCCTGTCCATCACCAACTCCCAGAGCTTATTCAAACTCATGTCCATTGAGTCGGTGATTCCATCCTACCATCTCATCCTCTGTTGTCCTCTTCATCTCCTGCCTTCAGTTGTTCCCAGCATCAGGGTCTTTTCCAATGAGTCAGTTCTTCGCATCAGGCGGCCAAAGTATTGGAGTTTCAACTTCCACATCAGTCCTTCCAATGAATATTAAGGCTTGATTTCATTTAGGATGGTTGATTGGATCTCTTTGAAGTCCAGGGGACTCTGAAAAGTCTTCTCCAACACCACAGTTCAAAAGCATCTATTCTTCGGCGCTCAGCTTTCTTTATAGTCCAACTCTAACACCCCACTCCAGTACTATTGCCTGGAAAATCCCATGGGCAGAGGAGCCTGGTAGGCTGCAGTCCATGGGGTCGCATGGACTGAGCGACTTCCCTTTCACTTTTCACTTTCATGCATTGGAGAAGGAAGTGGCAGCCCACTCCAGTGTTCTTGCCTGGAGAATTCCAGGGACGGGGGAGCCTGGTGGGCTGCCATCTATGGGGTCGCACAGAGTCGGACACGACTGAAGTGACTTAGCAGTAGCAGTAACATCCTTCCATGACTGCTGGAAAAACAAAAGCTTTGACTAGATGGACCTTTCCTGACTAAGTAATGTCTCTGCTTTTGAATATGCTGGCTAGGTTGGTCATAACTTTTGTTCCAAGGAACAAGCGTCTTTTAATTTCAGGGCTGTAGTCACCATCTGCAGTGATTTTGGAGCCCCAAACAATAAAGTCTCTCACTGTTTCCATTGTTTCCCATCTATTTCCCATGAAGTGATGAGACCAGATGCCATGATCTTAGTTTTCTAAATGTTGAGTTTTAGGGCAACTTTTTAACTCTCCTCTTTCACTTTCATCAAGAGTCTCTTTAGTTCTTCTTCACTTTCTTCCATAAGGGTGGTGTCATCTGCATATCTGAGGTAATGGCTATTTTTCCTGGCAATCTTGATTCCAGCTTCTGCTTCATCCACTCCAGCATTTCTCGTGTTATACTCTGCATATAAGTTAAATAAGCAGGGTTATAATATACAGCCTTGACGTACTCCTTTCCCATTTTGCAACCATTCTGTTGTTCCATGTCCAGTTCTAACTGTTGCTTCCTGATCTGCATATAGGTTTCTCAGGAGGCAGGTTAAGATAGTCTGGTATTCCCATCTTTTTAAGAATTTTGCACAGTTTGTTGTGATCCTCACAGTCTAAGGCTTTGGCATAGTCAATAAAGCAGAAGTAGATGTTTTCCTGGAACTCTCACACTTTTTTGATGATCCATGGGTGTTGGCAATTTGATCTCTGGTTGCTCTGCCTTTTCTAAATCCAGCTTGAACATCTGGAAGTTCACAGTTCACATACTGTTGAAGCCTGGCTTGGAGTTTTGAGCATTACTTTCCTAGCTTGTGAGATGAGTGCAATGTATGGTAGTTTGAGCATTGTTTGGCTTTGCCTTTCTTTGGGATCGGAATGAAAACTGACCTTTTCCATTCCTGTGGCCACTGTTGAGTTTTCCATATTTGCTGGCATACTGAGTGCAGCATTTTCACAGCATTGTCTTTTAGGGTTTGATATAGCTCAATTGGAGGAGGAAATGGCAACCCACTCCAGTGTTCTTGCCTGGAGAATCCCAGGGACGGCAGGGCCTGGTGGGCTGCCATCTATGGGGTCGCACAGAGTTGGACACGACTGAAGCGACTTAGCAGTAGCAGCAGCATAACTTAATTGGAATTCCATCACCTCCACTAACTTTGTTCATAGTGATGCTTCCTAAGGCACTTGACTTCACATTCCAGGATCTCTGGCTCTAGGTGAGTGGTCACACCATCGTGATTATCTGGGTCATGAAGATCTTTTTTGTACAGTTCTGTGTATTCTTGCAACCTCTTCTTAATATCTTCTGCTTCTGTTAGGTCCATACCATTTCTGTCCTTTATTGTGCCCATCTTTGCATGAAATGTTCCCTTGGTATCTCTCATTTTCTTGAAGAGATCTCTCATCTTTCCCATTCTATTGTTTTCTTCTATTTCTTTGCATTTGTATTTCAAGTATAAGGTCTAATCAAAATATGTTTTCACCCTAAACTATGAGACAAAATACAGCATACTGTATTTCATTAATTAAACGTAATAAATTTATTTAATATAAATAATTGTCATTATAAATACTTAAGATGTGGTTTCCATCTAAGGATAATCAAAATCAATTTAAGGGTCATTATACTTTTGAGACATGGAACAGAATTAGTGATGTAGCCAAAAAATCAAACACCTAAGAATGGTATCAGACCTTCCTCATTCTTTGTTAATAACAGGGTAAATAAATATTTAGTGTATACCTCCTTCCTTTCAGATATCTCTTCACTACTTTATCATTATAGTGTGTGTAATGTGTGTAACAAGTGCATGCTCAGTCGTGTCCCACTCTATGCAACCCCATGGACTATAGCCCACTTGGCTTCTCAGTTCATGGAATTTTCCAGGCAAGAATACTGAAGTAGGCTACCATTTCCTATTCCAGGGGATCTCCCTGACCAGGGATGGAACCAACATCCCTTGTGTGTCCTGCATTTGCAGGTGGCTTCTTTTCCATAGGCACCATCTGGAGGCTACATTAGTGTTACCAACTTACTCTTTATGTCAATATCTCATCAGACTTCTCAGAGTTCTTTCATTTTATGTTTCCTAGAGGCCACCTACGCAATCATCCATTAAGTGGTTTAAGGGGGAGAATTGCCAGTAAACATCTTTCTAAAATGTTTTGTTCATGTTATAATATATAAATTCATTTATCTTTAAAACCTATAGAGACTTCTTTAGACAAATAGTGTTAGTCTACATTGTTGTCCTCCAAACTACATTCTGTGTGTAGACTATTTACTATTGATGAACTAAAATTCAAATTATAGGCTTTGGAATGTCTAAGATGACATAAAAATCAATATTCATAAAGCTTCTCTACTGGATTATGTTAAATGTTTGAATATTTCTGTAGAGAGGTGAATATCTTTGGAGTCTTAAGATTATTTTCCACGATAGATATGTAATAGCATGAAATACAATCTCAGTTACTCTTTATATTTTGGATAGGCAGCGCTTTCAAATCTGTGTTATAATTAACTCGGAAGTGTGAAACCTGTAACCAGCATCTCATAACTGGTTTGAAAGATTGAAGATAATAATCTAACCTTTGCCTCAAGGCTACTGTAGTTTTCATTGCTGTAATTTGTTAGACATACTACCAGTGCTTTGATTTGGTGATTTGAGTCATCCATTTAATCTTGGTTTAGGGAGTTGAACCATTGTTTTAATCCTTCTGCTTATTATAAATTCAGTATATTTCCTGAAGATAGAACTTTAGTGAGAGGCACTCAAAAACTCAGTTATAAAATGTCAGAGGGTCACTCTTTTCTATTTATTAACATTAGTTCTTCAACCTGTCTGTTTCTGTTATACCAAATTGAAATAATTGTTTGGGCACCAACTAAAAATTGCTAGGTTCAGTCTGTTTAGATATTCAATACCTCTGTCCATTTAAAACTGTGGTTACTTTAAATAAATATTTTAAATAGTTAAATAAATTTAAATAAATATTTCAGGTGAAAATGTAAATTTATTTGATATATTATGCTTTAAATTGTATCTGCTCTATAAAATTACATAGCTCCATTAAAATATAAACCTTTTCATGAGACATTTTAACTTAACTATCCAATAACTGTGAGTATAAACTAAACACTGAGTGAATGACAATGCATATGCCATAGTTTTATTAACATAACCTATTATTGATTTTACACATAGATGTACACATTTAAAAAACCCTAGTGGTCAATGTTGGAATGAGAGAAAAAATCCATCAATATTTGTTACCTAGAAATATTCTAATAACTTTCTTACTGGTCTTGTTATAAGAACATATTGACTTAGTGAAATTTTTAAATACTTATATAAATTCAACTATATTTTCAGCATTAAAAGCAAGGCTGAATTCTGGTGACTTTTTAGCACAAAGCAAAAAATGTAATTTAACACATTACATTTAACTCACTCCTAGAATTCTGAATCTTTGCTCACCGAGCAATTTCTAAAAGTTGTTTGCAATGGGAAAGCCTGAGAATGCAAGTAATCCTTTAAGTTTAATTTCTGACTGTAAGTATTAACACACTCAGCTGAGCCTTATACGTGAACATATCAATACATATTGCATAGACAGTATAAGTTTATTGCAAAAATGCCAACTTAGAAACACTTTACCAGCTGTTAGAAATAAATTCACAAAAGTAAAAATAGACAATATGTGCAGTGATATAATTAATTAATTTGCTGATTGGCATTTACCTTTAGATGGCATCTTCAACAGGACATGCATTCAGTAGTGATTAACTGTCCCTCAATTTGAATTAGTTTGAATGGGTAATGTGAGTATGCTCTGGACTGAGTGGGCTCTTAAAAAAGCACAGCTGCTCTATAATCCTGAAGGGGAACAACTGAAACTTAAAAAAAAAAAAAATCAATATGTCACCAGCAGGTTTGCTGTAATAGATGCTTAGCACAGCAGGTTTGTATAAGCTAATGGCTTATTAGGCATGACAAGACAGTTATATTAAATGACTGCATAGGCAGAATCACTGGGGCAGCAAGACGTGCAACTGTATAAATGCAGTATTTTTTTGGCAGAAAGGGGGCCGGGCAGAAGTGTGGGTCAGAGTTCATAGGTACCTGTGTTGGAAAATAGTACTAAAAACATTTTAAACATAACAAATTTACATGGATGTGACACTCACTTTGAATTTACTCATGCATTTAAAACTCATTATCAAAGAGCTGTTAATTTTTATTTTAAACGATTATAATTTTATATGAATTTACCAATGTACCATTTTCTTTTAAAGGCAAAAGTTATTCTTTACACAATTAATCTAAGGATCAAATAGGGGGAAAAGCTATGTTCCGAATGTCTGAAAAAATAAAAAGGAAGTCTATGTATACTTAAGAGATCAGGTAATAGTCTGCTTCAGAAACAATATAGAGGGGAAAATCCCAAGTTGTAAAACATTTAACAAGTTAAATTCAATCATAATAATTATCTTCTTTGTCTCATTCTAAAGTGAAATATTATCACCATATTGTAATCTTATGAAAGCTTGCAAATGAAATTATTTCATAAGAAGAATGACTTCAACTCAACAGTAAATTATTTTACATATACTTCCTCATGGGAACCAGAGATTTCCTTAGAAGACTTTTATACAGTCACTAAAGCTATGTTTTTTAATTCATACACTGGCCTTAATGTTTATTATTCTCTAGTTCATTTCACAGTTTTTCTCTACAGTCAACATATTATTACAACCTGAATTGTGATGTTTCAACACAGTCTTGTGACCTTTCAGCAGAAATTGATGGTATACATCGAAGCAGTAATATACACATAAAGAAATTCTTCTACAAAGAAACAGTTACTCCAGTATTTCTGCTGAACATGTGGCTAGAGTTTACATCTTGGCTACCTTGCACAAGCCTCCATGAAAAACAGTTCCATTATTCGTAAGGATAGACTGCTGATGTTCTCCCATCAACACTTTCCTCAGAGGTTGAAGTTTCTGCTAGGGCTTTCTGTTTAGATTGCTGGGAGACACTTGCTGCTCCTCTTCACTGTAGAATTGTCCATGCAAAAGGCTGTAAAAACACAGGTTTTTATTCATTCCTTTGCCATATTATAGCATAGTTGTATTTTTTAAAATCAGATATTCTTACAATGCCTCTCATGTTTGAAAAGTTAATTTACCTTGATTCTTTCTGTAACAGCCTTTTGATCTTGGACTAGTCTCAAATTTCCCACCTGTAAAGTGTTTCTTACTTGTAAAATTCAAATGGATCCTTATATCTAAAATATTTCAAAGGTTTTAAAGGAAACAAGTTTATGAAATATATGAAATTTTACTTATATATGTCAGAATATAAAATTAGGGATACATTTCTTTTTCTTACAACTTTTTTATGACTATAAAAGGAAAATAAGTCTACCATGAATTAAAATTTAAATTTGAAGCTAATAAAATTCAAATGAAGAGCATTAACGTAGTAGATGTTTTTTACTGAAATGCCAGTTTTGCTCACAAAGTAACCATGACACTGACTGACCCTAGAGATTAGGGTATAATTCCTTGCATTTATCATAGTGCCTCACACTTAATGTGGACTAGAAACATTTCTTATAGGAAATAATGACTACCAAGTGAAAATGAAAGATGAGTG
This sequence comes from Bos indicus, assembly GCF_029378745.1. Classification (NCBI taxonomy): domain Eukaryota; kingdom Metazoa; phylum Chordata; class Mammalia; order Artiodactyla; family Bovidae; genus Bos; species Bos indicus. The sequence continues at coordinate 40,314,087 of NC_091763.1, forward strand.
ATGATTCTTGCAAATTATGGGTTATGGTGGTATGAGGTAATTTTGTTGACATCTTGGGTCTTTTCCTCATGATTTAAAGATATGCTTTGATACTGTGAAGGGCTACAGAGCAGTGAATCACTGCAAAGCTGCTTGTGAAGTATGTCTTAGGAAAAATTGTGAGCTTTTATTTGTGTCCGGGGTGGAAGGAGCAGCAAGAAGCATGCATGAGTCATAGGACAAAAACACAAAATGCCATTCCAAAGAGAGTGGTGACCTTATGTCTGAGGATGCAGAAACCAAAATGGGAAATAAGCTGTCTTGTCTCTAAAGTTCATGTAATGAGGATAAAATCAATTTTTTTTCCCTTAGAAGGTTATACCATTGAATTATAGAATTACTTTTATTTGATATTCCAAGTGAGTTACCTCTGCTTCAGTTTGAAACTACCCCAGATCAGGCAGAGTCCAAACATAGACCTTTCTTAGCCTAGTACTGCTGTTTGTAATTTGGAACAAGGGATGCTGTTAAAGGTGTATGCTTCTGCCCCCTGAGAGTTGGAACAATTTCTAAATTCCGTGTTTCCTGTGATGTACTTAGGTAGAATCTACTTTTCTAGGACCCTTTTAATTTTAGAAAGAGGCTAAATGTTCGGATTAGCAATTTGTACATTTTTTTTTTTACTGATTGCTAAATATAAAAAGAGGTACATATGGAAGATTGTGGCATATTAGCAAATACTCAGGAAAAAAATGTATTATAATAGTAAAATATGAGAGAAGTCATTACTTGGTGGAAGAGAACTTCTTGTTTTCTGAATGCCCAGTGTCATGGAATGTGAGGCCATGGAATCCTCATTCTTTTATTTCAACTGTGCTTACTATCATTCCTCCTTTTTCAAAAATGAGTTTAAATGCATTTCACTTATTGATATGACCCTTCCATTCAGGATCTTTTTCTTTTTAAAATTTTCATAAGTGTAGATCCATTTTTATGTGGAAACTGTCCAACTTAAACATTTGTGTATAAAAGTTTTCCAGAGAACTCTCAAAGAAGTCTATTGGATGTCTTTACTGTATTATAGGACTTATACCAAGAAAAGGGAACAAAGACCATATCCAATTAAAACAAGGAAAGAACTCTTGAACCCAGCCATGCATACAAGAAAAATAAATTGTTTGAAGTGAGACATGAGGTAATCGTGACTCCTCAGGGGAGAAGCCAGTACTAATCTGGCTTCTAATGTGCTGGTTGGAGATGAAATGTTTCATTGACATTAGCGCTTAACAAATCACCAAATGTTCAATGAATACTTACTATTTCAGGAGCTCTGTTAAATGCTTTTTCTTCATATGCTCGCACTTCAGCAAATATGTAAATTATATGAGACACAGTTGACAGTGTCAAATACCAGGAAAAAAATGCATTTCCTAAAAATTCCAGAATGTATTTTGAGATTTTACTCAGTGCTATACAGTGATTCAAAGTTCTTGCTACAGTCTAGGCTGTGAGAAAATAAAAATACTAGAAGGCATATTGCAGTTTAGGCCATGAAAATACTTTCCAGTAAATGAGGACTGTGTTCATAGACATGACTAACACATCTCATTTCATATATTGAGATTATTTGAGATAGGATAGGAACATTTTAGCGCTCTAAGCCTTACAGTATTGAATCATAGCGTTTGGGCAACTAGATGTAGTAATGTATACAATCACTTATAATGACTAATGTCAACTGTGAATGTGGTTCTTTTTCACATGATCACAGCAAATTTAAAAAATGATCAGGACATTTAAAAGAATACAGTCATTTCCTAGGTACCCAAAGTTTCTGTATGCTATGATTTTTCCCTCTTACAGTTAAGGTTTTACTTAAATATAATGTATTCCAAAATATTTATTATTATATTAAATCAACAGAATCACTGAGTAGTTTATTTCATTATTTTCAGCCAGTAAACAATATTTGTATTCATTTATGGCCAAACTTTTTCAGCCTTTTATGATTTTCAGCACTCTTTGTTTGTCACTGCAAATTTTATGTGGCTTGACATTTTCTTCTCACACTGTCTTTATGGTAGTGCACTGGCTCAGTTCAAGTTCGGTTCAGTCACTCCGTCATGTCCAACTCTTAGCGACTCCATGAACTTGCAGCACACCAGGGGGTTTCACTGTCCATAACCAACTCCAGGAGCTTGTTCAAACTCAGGTCTATCGATCGGTGATGCCATCCAACCATCACATCCTCTGTCGTCCCCTTGGTTCCTGCCTTCAATCTTTGCCAGCATCAGAGATTTTTCCAATGAATCAGTTCTTCAATTCAGGTGGCCAAAGTATTGGAATTACAGCTTCAGGATCAGTCCTTCCACTGAATATTCAGAACTGATTTCCTTTAGGATTGACTGGTTTGATCTCCTTGAAGTCCAAGGGACCCTCAAGAGTCTTCTCCAACAAAACAGTTCAGAAGAATCAATACTTCGGCACTCAGCTTTATTTATATTCCAACTCTCACATCCATACATGACTATTGGAAAAACCATAGCTTTGACTAGATGGACATTTGTCAGTAAAGTAATGTCTCTGCTTTTTTAATATGCTGTCTAAGTTGGTCATAGCTTTTCTTCCAAGGATCAAGCGTCTTTTAATTTCATGACTTCAGTGATTTTGGAGCCCCTCAAAATAAAGTCTCTCACTGTTTCCATTGTTTCCCTGTTTGCATGAGGCGATGGGACCAGATGCCATGATCTTAGTTTTTTGAATGTTGAGCTTTAAGCCAACTTTTTCACTCTCCTCTTTTACTTTAATCAAGAAGCTTTTTAGTTCTTCACTTTCTGCCATAACGGTAGTGTCATCTGCATATCTGAAGTTATTGATATTTCTCCTGGCAACCTTGATTTCAGCTTGTGCTTCATCCAGCCTGGCATTTCGCTTGATATACTCTGCATATAAGTTAAATAAGCAGGGTGACAATATACAGCCTTGACAAACTCCTTTCCCAATTTGCAACCAGTCTGTTGTTCCATGTCCAGTTCTAACTGTTGCTTCCTGATCTGCATACAGATTTGTCAGGAGACAGGTTAAGATAGTCTGGTATTCCCATCTCTTGAAGAATTTTCCACAGTTTGTTGTGATCCACATAGTCAAAGGCTTTGGCGTAGTCAATAAAGCAGAAGTAGATGTTTTTCTGGAACTCTCCTGCTTTTTCAGTGATCCATTGAATGTTGGCAATTTTATTTCTGGTTCCTCTGCCTTTTCTAAATCCAACTTGAACTTCTGGAAGCACACGGTTCATGTACTATTGAAGCCTGGCTTGGAGAACTTTGAGCATTACTTTCCTAGCATGGAAGATGAGTGCAATTGTGTGGTAGTTTGAGCATTGTTTGGCATTGCCTTTCTTTGGGATTGGAATGAAAACTGATCTTTTCCAGTTGTGTGGTCACTCCTGAGTCTTCCAAATTTGCTGACATATTGAGTGCAACACTTTAGCAGCATCATGTTTTAGGATTTGAAATAGCTGAATTAGAATTCCATCACCTCCATTAGCTTTGTTTGTATTGATGCTTCCTAAGGCCCACTTGACTTCGCATTCCAGGAAGTCTGGCTCAGGTGAGTGACCACACCTCCGTGGTTATCTGGATCATGAATATTTTTTTTGTGTAGATCTTCTGTGTATTCTTGCCACCTCTTCTTAATATCTTCTGCTTCTGTTAGGTCCATACCATTTCTGTCCTTTATTGTGCCCATCTTTACATGAAATGTACCCTTGATATCTCTAATTTTCTTGAAGATATGTCTAGTCTTTCCCATTCTATTGTTTTCCTCTATTTTGTTGCATTTATTACTGAGGAAGGCTTTCTTATCTCTCCTTGCTATTCTTTGGAACTCTGCATTCAAATGGGTATGTCTTTCCTTTCCTGCTTTGCCTTTTGCTTCTCTTCTTTTCTCAGCTATTTTTAAGCCCTCCTCAGACAACCATTTTGCCTTTTTGCATTTCTTTTTCTGGGGGATGGTCTTGATCACTGCCTCCTATACAGTTTCATAAACCTCCATCCATAGTTCTTCCGGCACTCTGTCATATCTAATCTCTTGAATCTATTTGTCACTTCTACTGTATAATCATAAGGGATTTGATTTAGGTCATACCTGAAAGGTCAAGTGGTTTACCCCACTTTCTTCAGTTTTAGTCTGAATTTTTCAATAATGAGTTCATGATCTGAGCCACAGTCAGCTTCCAGTCTTGTTTTTGCTGACTGTATAGAGCTTCTCCATCTTTGGCTGCAAAGAATATAATCAATCTGATTTTTGATATTGAGCATCTGGTGATGTCCATGTGTACAGTCTTCTCTTGTGTTGTTGGAAGAGGGTATTTGCTATGACTGGTGCGTTCTCTTGGGAAAACTCTGTTAGCTTTTACCCTGCTTCATTTTGTACTCCAAGGCCAAACTTGCCTGTTACTCCATGTATCTCTTGACTTCCTACTTTTGCATTCTAGTCCCCTATGATGAAAAGGACATCTTTTTTGGGGGTGTTAGTTCTAGAAGGTCTTGTAGGTCTTCATAGAACCATTCAGCTTCAGCTTCTTCAGCATTAGTGGTTGGGGCATAGACTTGGATTACTGTGATATTGAATGGTTTGCCTTGGAAATGAACAGAGATCATTCTATTGTTTTTGAGATCACACCCAAGTACTGCATTTTGAACTCTTTTGTTGACTATGAGGGCTACTCCATTTCTTCCATGAGATTCTTGCCCACAATAGTAGATATAATGGTCATATGAGTTAAATTCATCCATTCCAATCCATTGTAGTCCACTGATTTCTAAAATGTTGATGTTCAGTCTTTCCATCTCCTATTTGACCACTTTCAATTTACTTTGATTCATGGACCTGACATTCCAGGTTCCTAATATTGTTTTTTATAGCATTAAACTTACTTCCATCATAAGTCACATCCACAACTGGGTGTTGTTTTCATGTTGGCTCCATTTCTTCATTGTTTCTGGAGTTATTTCTCCACTTTTCTCTAGTAGCATATTGCGGGAGTTCATCTTTTGGTGTCATATATTTTGCCTTTTCCTACTGTTCATGGGGTTCTCAAGGCAAGAATACTGAAGTGGCTTGCCATTCCCTTCTCTGGGGGACCATGTTTTGTCAGAACTCTCCACTATGACCCATCCATCTTGGGTGGCCTTACACAGCATGGCTCATGTTTTCATTGAGTTAGACAAGGCTGTGGTCCATGTGATCAGTTTGATTAGTTTTCTGTGATTGTGGTTTTCATTGTCTGCGCTCTGAAGGATAACAATAAGAGGCTTATGGAAGCTTCCTGATGGGAGAGACTGACTGTGGAGGATACTGGGTCTTGTTTTGATGGGCGAGGCCATGCCCAGCAAAACCTTAGGAGGGGCAATATTGCCTCTAGAATCAAACCCCATACCCGTCAGAGATGCTTGAAGGGCTCAAAGAAAACCTTGTACGCACCAGGACCCAGAGACCCCGTATAGACTGTGTCAGATCTGCCTTTGAGTGTTTGAGTGTCTCCGAAGGTACAGGTCACCAGTGGCCTACCGCAGGGGTAGGGCCTCTGAGTGCAGTAGACCTGGGTCACACAGTGTGTGGCATAAGCCCTCTTGGAGGAAGTCGCCATTAACCCCACCAGAGAGCCTTGAAGCAGTAGACCTACAAACTGCAGAAGAATTAAACCAAATAAATTCTCTCACTGTTAAGAACATTCTAGGACCCACAACAGATATCCCAACCTGGGGATCTGGCAAACGGACTGAACCCCCAGGGAATTTGACTTTGGAGGCTGTTGGGATTTAAATTCTGTAAATTACAGAATTTACACATGACTGGGGAAACAGACTCTTGGAGGATGCAAACAAAACCTTGGGCACACCAGGACCCAGGAAAAAGGAGTTTGTGACCCCACAAGAGACTGACCCAAACTCGCCTGTGAGTGTCCAGGAGTCTCCAGCTACAGGGTCGGGGGCACTGAGTGCAGCAGTGCACAGCACCCTTTGAAGGAGGTCACCGTTATCTTCATTACCTCCACCATAGTTTGGTCTCAGGTCAAAAAACAGGGCAGGAACATAGCCCCGCCCATCCACAGAAAATTGGATTAAAGATTTACTGAGCAAGGCCCTGCCCTTTAGTCCTATTCATTGGTTATCTCCACAGAGAACAATACCAGTCCAGTTCTCTAACTTTATTTCAACTCACTGCTGCTGCTCCTGCTGCTGTTATGAAACCAATTATAGATGCAAATAATTCTTTCCATGATTACTAAGATAAATACCACATGTAAGAGAGGATTGATTTTTTTCATACTACAAAAGATCAACTCTGGGGGATGTAACAGCAATTGTAGCATTCTGTTTCCTAATCAATTACACATGCAGAACTCTTCCAATGGTGCTATAACTCGTCCATTATTTCTTGTAAGCAATGTGTAAAACTTAGAGTGTACTCAGAGAAAGTTTTTAATCTGTTTTCTTAGAAGCTAGTGCTGCTATGTTAATGTTAAAAATTGACATCATAAACCACATCTTACCAGTTGTTTTTTAATATGACACAGGATTAGCTAATAACTATAGATAGAAGGAGATGGCAACCCACTCTAGTACTCTTGCCTAGAAAATCCCATGGATGGAGGAGCCTGGTAGGCTATAGTCCATGGGGTCGCAAGGAGTTGGACACGACTGAGTGACTTCACTTCACTATAGATAGAATAATATTTGAGTTTCTCTTGGAAGAATAATAGTGTCGGTCTTGATGAGTTCTTGGGTAAAATGATTGATAAACATGAGACTCTTGTGTGTCTCTGTGTCCCCAGGCAATAAAAAATAACAGGCTTAAAACTTTTTGGTAGAAGATCATTCTTTAAAGAAGCACCACTGTACATCCCAGCAATCAAAAAGTTACAATTGCATAAGAATGATTATTATTGAATATTTACAATGCAAGGGACATGCTGATTTATTTCTTACTGTAGTATGGTCTACATTTGGGTAAGGTTATTGTTTTAAATGGAGATAAGAGTAAACATTTCAAAACCCTAAAAGGCACAGATCTTTTGAAAGATTTCAATCAATTATATAGCATGTATTTCTAAGATAAGCAACCACTGTGATTTTTAAACATAGTGAATCTCCAGGGCATCATTCAAATGCATTCATTTAATTAACAAGTATGTATTATTTAGCACTATTATCCACTTAGAACACATCAGTGAACACAACAGATCCCCCTTCTGTTGTGGACCTTATGTTCTTGGGGAAGGGGACAGATTAAAAAAAAAGGACAAATAAGTAAATTTGTATCTTAGACAGTAGTAAGTACTATGGAAAAGAAAAAAGGAAAGGTTAATGGTGTTTTGCAGGGATGGGGGAGGTCAGGTGGTAGTTTTAAAATGGTAGTCAGGGTAGGCCTCTTTAAGACTGTGAGATTTACTGAGACTTGAAGAAGATGTGGAATAACCAAGGGAATATCTGTGGGAAGAGCATTCCAGACAGAGGAAGAGAGCCAGAGTAAAGGTCCAGTGGTGTGAGTGAGCACACTCCTGCAATATGCTAAGAAGAAGGCCAGTGTGACTGAAGCAGAGTGAGAGATAAGCGATGTTCATGCGTGCATGTGTGCTCAGTCATGTCCAACCCCTGGAGACCCAGTGGACTGTAGCCGCCAGGCTTCTCTGTCTATGGAATTTTCCAGGCAATACTTCCTGGAGGGGGTTGCCATTTCTTTCTCTAGGGGATCTTCCCAATCCATGGATCAAACCCGTATCTCTTGCATCTCCTGCATGGGCAGGCAGATTCTTTACCAGCTGAGCCACCTCAAAGTAAAAATGCCTTGAAGGGACAGGTTGCTGCAGATACCTTTAAGACAGTACTATGATGACTGCCTTTCAGAGAAGAGTACTGGATTTTCTGAAAACTGGATAGAGAAACTTTTTAAATCTCTTGGCTCAAGATTATCTGGAATTAGGTTTGGTATGGTGTCCAAATTCATTTTAAACACCAGCTTATCTTTTCATGATTTATCTTCTTTTATTCTTATATTCGGAGAAGGCAATGGCAACCCACTCCAGTACTCTTGCCTGGAAAAATCCCATGGACAGAGGAGCCTGGTAGGCTGCAGTCCATGGGGTTGCAGAGGCGGACACGACTGAGCGACTTCACTTTCACTTTTCACTTTCCTGCATTGGAGAAGGAAATGGCAACCCACTCCAGTGTTCTTGCCTGGAGAATCCCAGGGACGGGGGAGCCTGGTGGGCTGCCATCTGTGGGGTCGCACAGAGTCGGACACGACTGAAGCGACTTAGCAGTAGTAGTATTCTTATATTTGTACTCCATGCTGGTGTGGCTTTAGCGAATGCACACATGTGCATATGCATTTGTTGTTGTTCAGTCATTCAGTCATGTCTGACTCTTTTTGACTCCATGGACTGCAGCACGCCAGGCTTCCCTGTCCTTCACCATCTCACAGAGCTTGCTCAAACTCAGGTCCATTGAGTCCGTGATGCCATCCAACCATCTCGTCCTCTGTCATCCCCTTGTCTTCCTGCCTTCAGTCTTTCCCAACATCAGGGTCATTTCCAATGAGTCGGCTCTCTCTGCATCAGGTGGCCAAAGTATTGGAGCTTCACCTTCAGCACCAGTCTTTCCAATGGATATTCAGGATTGATTTCATTTAGGATGGACTGATTGGATCTACTTGCAGTCCAAGGGATTCTCAAGAGTCTTCTCCAACACCTGTTTGAAAGCATCAGTTCTTTGGTGCTCAGCCTTCTTTATGGTCCAACTCTCACATCTATACATGACTACTGGAAAAACCATAGCTTTGACTAGATGGACCTTTTTCGGCAAAGTAATGTCTCTGCTTTTAATATGCTGTCTAGGTTTATCATAGCTTTCCTTTCAAGGAGCAAGAGTCTTTTAAAAATTTCATAGCTGCAGTCACCATCTGCAGTGATTTTGGAGCCCAAGAAAAGAAAGTCGGTTACTGTTTCCATTGTTTCCCCATCTATTTGCCATGAAGTGATGGGGTCAGATGCCATGATCTTAGTTTTTTGAATAGTGAGTTTTAAGCCAGCTTTTCATTCTCCTCTTTCACCTTCATCAAGAGGCTCTTTCTTTCCTCTTTGCTTTGCGTCATGCGAGTGGTGTCATCTTCATATCTGAGGTTGTTGATATTTCTCCCAGCAACCTTGATTCCAGCTTGTGCTTCATCCAGTCTGGTGTTTCACATGATGTACTCTGCATGTAAGTTAAATAAGCAAGGTGACAATATACAGCATTGACGTCCTCCTTTCCCAGTCTGCAACCAGTCCTTTGTTCCATGTCGGGTTCTAACTATCCTTGACCTGCATACAGGTTTCTCAGGAGACAGGTCAGGTAGTGTGGTATTCCCATCTCTTGAATTTTCCACAGTTTATTGTCATCCACATTGTCAAAGGCTTTAACATAGTCAGTGAAGCAGCAGTAGATGTTTTTCTGGAATTCTCTTGCTTTTTCTATGATCCAACGGATGTTAGCAATTTGATCTCTGGTCCCTTTGTCTTTTCTAAATCCAGCTTGAACATATGAAGTTCTCACTTCACGTACTGTTGAAGCCTAGCTTGGAAAATTTTGAGCATTAGTTTACTAGCCTGTGAAGTGGGTACAATTGTGCAGTAGTTTGAACATTCTTTGGCATTGCCTTTCTTTGGGATTGGAATAAAAACTGACCTCAGGCCAAACTACAGGGAGGGAACACATCCCCACTCATCAGCAGAAAATTGGATTAAAGATTTACAGAGCATTGTCTGGCCCATCAGAGCAAGACCTAGTTTACCCCATAGCCAGTCTCTCCCATCAGGAAGCTTCCACAAGCCTGTTTTCTTCATCCATCAGAGGGCAGACAGAATGAAAACCACAATCACAGAAAACTAAGTAACTGGTCACATGGATCACAACCTTGTCTAAGTGAATGAAACTACGAGCCATGCAGTGTAGGGCCATCCAAGATGAGTGGGTCGTGGTGGAGAGTTCTGACAAAATGTGGTCCACTGGAGAAGGGAATGGCAAACCAGTTCAACATTCTTACCTTGAGAACTCCGTGAATAGTATGAGAAGACTAAAAGGTAAGATACTGAATGATGAACTCCCCAGGTCAGAAGGTGCCCAATACGGTACTGGAGAAGAGCGGAGGTATAGCTCCAGAAAGCATGAAGAGGCTGAGCCAAAGTGGAAGCAATGCCCAGGTGTGGATGTGTCTGGTGGTGAAAGTAAAGTGCATACACATACATGCACACAAAACTAGATGGATGGGTGGATGACTAGAAAAAAAACTTTTCTAGGACCAATTATATTCATGTATATAAATAAATATTCATGAATAAATGCATATATTTATGGTTCATAACATTTCGTGAATAATTTAATACATGTCCTGAAAGAGTGTTATATGTGTTTGGAATCTGTGCACCTTGGCCCCCCCTTCCTTCTGCAGCATCTTGTGAGTATTATCAGGTGGCTGCAGTCTTGCTGCCTTTATATCTCTGTCTCTTGCCCCCTGACTGAAAAGAATCAAGTGCTACTCTTTGTAGTACTATTAGATTCCCTGTGCTTTGAAATTCTACAGCCTTTGTCTGTGAAGGGATTTTGTTCTGTCACTTTTTGTCCCTTGTATCCAACATATTCTCTGTTTTTATATAGATTTTTTTATACGGACCTTTTTTTAAAAAAAATCTTTATTGAATTTCTTGCAGTATTGTTTCTGTTTTACATTTTTACTTTTATCTGCAATTCCCATGGGATTTTAGTTCCCCGACTAGGGATCAAACCTGCACCCCCAGCATTGGAGGGTGAGATCTTAACCACTGGACCTCCTGGGAAGTCCCCCAACAAATCCTGCTTAAATGACATGCTCAGATGTCTCCAGTCATTAAGCTATTGCTTTGTGGGTCCAGTTTTCTAGCAGTGTCTAACTGTTTTCTCCTGTTCAATACCAAGCTCTTTATGTGCATTTCTGTGTGTGCTGTTTGCACATCAAATCCTCCCCTTTCATCTTCAGGCCTCTGCAGTTGGGATTCTTCCCCTGTTATCTCACCGATGAGTCTCCTACCTCTTTACTGCTGTGTTAGTGTTCTTTTCATTCTTTATCTGATTTGATCTCTTTATAACATTCGAGGCAATGGACCCCGTTTCTCCTTGAAAATATTCTTTTCTTTGGCTTCAATGACAATATTATTTCAAGTTATTTTCTACCTTTAAGGCAACACAACTTATTTCCAATCTTTTCAAATCCCTCCTTTGTACCAACTTCATAAACACCAGTATCTATAGGGCCACCTTCCACACTCTGAACAGTCTCAACTCCTGGCAAACCTTCCATCAGTATCTTCATGATGCTGATGATGAAGTATCATGAAGATACTTCATGATACATCCTTCCCAGATGTATCTCCAGTTGAGGTCTCTCCACAGTTATGTAGAACTGTGTCCTAGATACCAGTGTGAAAATCCATATCCCATAGGCACCCTCAAATTCAAGATGTCAAACTCTAAACATCTTCCAAACATCTTTCTCTTCTTTGCTCTATATTTAGTGAATGGCAGCCCTAAATACCCCAGTGTCCAAGCTAAGAACCTGAGCACCATCTTTAAGAGCAATTTTAAATTCATAGGAGAATTGAGAGTCAGGTACAGAGATTTCCTATATACTCTTCAGCATGCACAGCCTTCCTCATTATTAATACCCCCACCAGGGAGGTATATTTATTACAATGAGTGAACCTACTATGACACAATATTATCACCCAAAGTCCATATTTACATTATTCTGTGGGTTTGGATAAATATATAATGAGATATCCATACTATAGTATCATACAGAATATATTCTCTTTGAGCACTATTCTTAATTCCTTTTTCACTGCCCCTATATGATCAGTTACTTTGATTTTTATAGTTTATAACACAAAACTTCCTAAATTACCTGTGTCCCAATGTAAACTTTTGTGAAATTATGTTTATTTTTATTCTATAAAACTTGAAATAGATACAATAAATTCCATCATGAAAATAAAATTCACATTAATGGAAGAGGCTCTAATCATCAAAAGTTATTAAATTTGAACAAATAATGTATAAATTTTAACCTTGTCATTGCAAAAGCAAAAGTGTGATTTAGGTTGAAAGAAATAATTTCACTTTTAGTGATAATTCATTACATAAGATCTACTGAGAAAAACTTTGCTTTTTTGAGTCATATTGCTTCCAGTTGCACTACATCCAACCTCACATGTCATAAACTATATTTTACATTTCAATGTCCATGAGTTAATTTGGAGAAACAATTTTAAATACAAAATACTTTGTTAAATCTGTTTTCTTAATGCAGAACAAAAGACTAGGATGGGGAAATATTTAAAGTACATAATTCTAAAACTGTAAAAATGAAATTTAATTTTAAGAAAAGAGGGAAAAATCAATGTGAATATATAGATATGTGTGTGTGTGTGTGTGTATATATATATATATATATTTTTGTTTGTTTGTTTTTAGTTCCATCTGTCAACTAATAAGTGT